>NC_087221.1:15891394-15981394 GCF_015104395.2 Macrobrachium nipponense | reverse complement strand
ATTTAACTGCATTTTTTAAAATTCGAGTCTTTACACTGTGTTATTAGAAGCCTTTAATATTTTCATCCAGTTGCTGCTGTGGGAGATTTACATAGGAAAATTGACACCAGCACGCTCCAACAAAAGGTCCGTAAAAGTATTTTACGAATCTTTTGTCGAAGCGTCCCAGTATCAGTTTTCCCAAGTAAATCTCCCGCAACAGCAACTGGATGAGAATATTAAAGACATCCAAGAACACAATGAGTAAAGAATTAAATTAAAAAAATCAATTAAATCACTATATCATAACTGACTAATTTACTTCTCAATTTCTCTTCTACTTCTAACAGGCCTCTTTAATCACGTAATTAAAAATAAGTAGATGTCTGAGAATGTCAATGATATGTTTGGAAAGTTATACCCAGACGTTTCATATTACAGTATATTGAGTGGAAAGATATTTAGCAGCCAATCTTAGAAACCATCTGGGTTCGTTTAGGATGAAATGCAATCCCCCAGGGTTTTCAGGGGACGTCCTCGGCCCCTGGACGCGTCCGCCCTTTCCATCGTGGATAATGTTCCCTCTTTGGGATTTCCTTTACGAGGAGGCAAAATAAAGAAGCTTTGAGTTGAATACGATCATTAATACTGACACTTTATACGGAAAACTCGTGAGAGCAACAACACTCAATTTTAAAACATGTAACTTGTGCAATACGTAATTAAACTCCACAGTGTAGCTTCATTACAGCAATGATGATGATGATGATAATCTGTTATAAAAATCCACAATTATATTGGAAACTATTTGACTACGTAAAAGAAACAAAGACTGAACGGTGCTCCCCATCAGTGCTAACGTCAGATATTTGACAATTTAACGTTAACACTGACGAGGGTGTTCGAAAGTCTTTGTATATTTTACATAGTAATATACTTTACTATATAATTGTGAATTGTTATGACACAAATTGTTCATCAAGATACTGAATTTCTTAGCGACGATGATATTCTAAATGTAATTTTTCTTTACATATGGTTCCCCGTCAGATATTTAACTTATTCTCTGTTTTGCAAAGCTAACTTGTACCATAATAATTTGAAATGGCAACATAAGCTCTGTTTTATTATTATTATTATTATCAAAGTGACAGATATTACCTTTCGATAAAATTCTCCCTAGAGCCATGACAGCCTTGGAAAGAAGGCGGGATGCATCGTTTTGTCGGTTATGTTTTCAAGTCTGTTTTTATGGGAACGTAAAGTTCGTGTTCAGCCTTAAAGGCTTGTCCTTCTCCTGTATAGACAAAAAATATTCTTTATTTCTTATTATATTTGAAAAATCGTAGAATTAATGGTGTTTATTTATCCATGTGTTGCGACTAATGATTTTAAACCAGACTACATCTAGTGATTAATGAACTCAGACCTAACCATAGCAAAATGGCCGTCACGAAACTGACGAATTGAAACACCAGCCCCATTGATATAGCACATAAAATGCTCCTGATATGGACATAAACAAAGCTTGATTGCCTTAGCCACTCATTCATTCCTATAAGGATCCCCCTTATTAGTCTGTGACCCAAATTTTCCGTAGGCCTATGAATAGGCCGTCGTTGCTAAAGGCGGTCGTGTGGGCGCTTATGGTGCCAACGCCTATATGAAACGACTTCTCAGTCTTCTTCTTCTTCTTATTCTGTCGAAATATGTGAAAGCTGGAGAGGTTGAGACTACAGGTTCCTTCCGTTTGCTGCGAATTTCTACTTCTGTTCTCTAACCTTGGTAGAGGGGTCTCACAAACTCTGTTACAACCAAGGTAAAATAAGCAGTACTGTTCTAAAGATTACATCTCTACTGCAACCAAATCCGCAACCTCTCTCTCTCTCTCTCTCAACTCTTTGTTTACAGGTGGATAAACTCAGGCGAGTGTGAAGGAAAGCGATGCAGATAAAAGTCAAGCAAAATAAGCTATGAACGGTGCTGTTTATTTAAAAGGATATTGAAAATCATTTTAGTGATCTAGCTATTTTGTTGGTTCACGATTTCAGACTAAAGTGTATTTTTTGCACGGAAGTTTAATTTTCTTTTATTTGTGCAGTCTTAGAGAGTTTTCTATTGCGATAGCAAAAATTTATTTAGATGATATTTTGAAGGTGATTCTAGGCAATAACTCCGCACGAACGGCAAGGAACGGTACCGCGACTACAACAGCCACTAGGGATTGGGGCGTCAAATGTATTTCGCCGTGTTTAGTACTACTACTAGCCCCTGGAGGTTAATTACAGTTGACCCCCAAAAATAACGGTAAATACTTTATAATCGACCCAAATACCTTAGAAAACTGTAATTTTCAAAGAAATACCCGACGCGGAGTTATTACCTAGATATACCATTTTGAATCGTGTATTATATTCCTGCTAATGATTGACGATCCCGACGCGGAGTTAGTACCTAGATATACCATTTTGAATTTTGCATACGTCCCTGACGGTATCATAATCCTGTTAATGATTTACTATCCCTTCGAAGAGCATTATTGTTATTATTATTATTTCGATAGATGAAACTTATTCACACCGAACAAGCCCGCAGGAGCCACTGACTTGAAATTCATGCTTCCAATGTACGTTGGTTTCAACCTCCCACCGCAGACCCCACACTGCGGCATAACTGATCATGATACAGATTATTTTCATTGCCTTGGGGGAGGCGCAAACTCGCCACATCTTTGCGGCGTGTCACTAGCGACCATAACAGATGATCGGCAGAGTATTGCATTTCCAAACACTGGTTTTTAGGGAAACTGAGAAATTCTGGGGGAAAAAAAAAGTCGTTTATATTTCTCGTTTTATTCCAGCAAAACAATATTCATGTTTTTTTCCTTCATAAATAGATTCCGAATATTTTGTGTATATGAATAAATCCGCCCGTAAAATATCTCTGTTTAGAAGATTAGTTATCCTCTGAAGGCTTCTCTCTCTCTCTCTCTCTCTCTCTCTCTCTCTCTCTCTCTCTCTCTCTCTCTCTCTCTCTCTCTCCTTCTTCTTCTTCTCTTAGTACTAAGTTCCACGTACATTTGGAATCTCCTAGTCTTGGTCTATTCATTTATGCAATAATATATATATATATATATATATATATATATATTATATATATATATATATATTATAATATATATATGTGTGTGTGTGTGTGTGTGTGTGTATGTATGTATGTATGTATGTTTATGCATGCAGGTTTAGATAATATATATATACATTTATGTATATGTATATAATTATATATATAATTATATATATATATATATATATATATATATATATATATATAGATATAGATATAGAAAGTTAACATAAGACTGGTTAATTATTAAGGCTAATTTTGGTTTACAGACCTGCTAATCTCATGTGCATACATATTCATTCACCTTAGGCCTTATTTTCTCCTTAGGGATGATTCCAAAGAGTGTTACCCTGGCGGTTCCAAGTATGTAGTTTTGGAGTGGGATTCCTAGCTTTCATGACCTCTTTTCTTGCTGCAAACCCACCATAGATATCATTCACTACTGAGATCAACATGTAATAATGAACTTTCCAGGATACAGGCGTCAAGATGTTCGCCCACATCTTGTGCGTGCGTGTGTGTGTACGCCCCTCATACACGTATATACAATATGGTAAATGTAGCATCAACATTTAGAATGCTGAATAGGCATTAAGACTACCCAAAAAAAAAAAAACATGAAACTTTGCGAGTCACTTGTAAAGTGCTTCTTCTACGGGGAAAACTTACAGAATACGTGACGTGTTTCTACGAAATGTGAAGGTGGGAGAAATTGCTCAGGTAATAAGCTTTACGAGAGAAGTGAGTCTGGGAGGGGGTATGGAACCATGGGCGCCCGTGACCCTGGTACCCTCCGGTCTGTCTCATTCTTATTCCTGGAAAATGTCGAAGAAGGCCGAGTTACGTCAGTTGAGGTTTGCTTGTTGGGTCATGAGTCATTTTTATTCGCGGTTCTGTGTAGAGGGGGAGATCCTAATTGAAATATTCCCTCTTCTATACTGAGTATTGTTCCTTTACCACCGTTCTAAATTTTCTTGAAAGCAGTGTAGGCTAATATGCGCCTTCGCCATAAAGATAAGCACAACCAGACCCACCAACAATCTGACAACATCCAACAAGCAAAGTGCCTCCTGGCTCATCCCCTCTTTCCAGAACTGCGCTGAGACCTATGTATGCCATAACGAAAGTTGTAAACAAAACGACGTCCTCCTGTGAGGCCGAGTCTTGCGGTCGGACTTGAGAAATTGTATCGTTTCTCAGAGCCACGTGGTGGAGAGGTATGCCGTGGGTGTGGAAGTCTTCGCTCTCCCAGTCCCTCGCATATTATTACCCTTCTGTCCTTTAAGGAGTGAGCAAGAGACTCGAGGCACGCGGGGATAATCTAGCGAACGTGTGTTCGGTTTCTTGACATGGGTCGTACATCATCAGTCAATGCGGACTTCTCGAGACTGTTCGCACTCTTTTGCAAGTTAATTGGCTATGAAGTGAGTGTTAGTCTAAGGTTGATTTGTTAAGTTTGTGTGTGTGTGTGTATGTGTGTGCGTGGAGTGACAAGTTTCCTTGCGTGGCTATGCGGATTGTAGAAGTCCCTTTGCTCGCGTTACAGGAAATTATTGTCAATGTCTAAGTTCCACATGCGTGTACAGCGTGGAATAGGAAACAAACACGAAGGTTAAATAAAGTGTGTTGTCACACAATCACTTGAACCGCAAACAGGAAATTTGCATTCAGCCATCGATAGGAAGCACTTTTTTTTTTTTCTGACAGCCGGAGCGTTTGTGGTACATATAAAGCGTTTTATAGCTTTCAGGAAATGTGTGCACACGTCGCTACTTCCAGCTTTGGTAATATCGCCGAGAGACTGGCCGTGTTAATGGGTTGGGAGCTTAAGGTTCCAGTTCGAATTTTCCTTTAACTGGAAAAGTGACTCACCAGTGCAGTTTTTAAAAAGATAATAAAAAAGAGAAAGGCTACTAACATTTCCCCCGTCCTTGAACTAAATTAATGGGGAAATTAAACCACCCTCCCGTCCCCCGCCCTCTCTCTCTCTCTCGTCCCGGAAAGTTACACCGAATAGCATGTTTAAACTTCGCATTCAAATGCCTGCAAATTTAAACGTGCAAACGCCTTCTCTTTGTCTAGATAACAAGTCTCAAGTTCCCTTTAATTCTTTTTATTAATATTGTTGTTAATAATCACACAAGTTTTTATTAAGTCACCTAACCTAAAACTCCGATACAGACATCCGCGTACACAAGCACATACACACACACATGAAAGCGGAAGCGATCCTATAAGAGCAAATTGGTTAATGCACGACAATCAAAATGATGACGGCAGGTAACATTATCCTCTCATGATGGCTATGTTACATATCGCTCCCAAGGATGCCTGAATGTTCATTGTAACTAGATGACTTCGTCCTTGAAATAAAGGTTTCCGAATTCTTTCATTATTTTCGAGGGATTTTCTACGCGTGTGGGCGTATGTCTCCACCGACAGTAATCCTTGTGTTGCGAGGCTCAGTAACTACTGATATTTGTCCACTGTCAGGCTTCGGAATTCTCTCTCAACTTCCGTTTTTTCGCCTGGCGTAAATCAGCCAGTGGGACTGTCCTTAATACTGCACTTTTCTTTTTCAAAAGTATGAATTATAAATAGCTCGTGTATATATATATATATATATATATATATATATATATATATATAGATATATATATTATGTATATATTTAGTGAGTGTGTGTATGCATGTGCGTTGAGAGAAGAGAGAGAGAGAGATAGAGAGAGAGAGAGAGAGAGAGAATGGATAACTCCATTTAATGATTCCAGGATAAAGGGTGTGGGGCTAACAATCTCATCCCTAAGGAATTGATAAGACACCAGAAGGCTATGCTATCTACTGAGTTCCCCCCCTCCCACCTCCCCGACTCTTCAAAGAGACTTAAAGCATTATTGAGAATGTGAACCATTGTTTTAAAGTGTGTGTTTGTATGTAAATGTATATGTACAGAGACTTACATACATATATCATTTTAGGTTGTTTATATAAAATACGGACATTCTCATTAAAGAATACAGTTAAGAATGCATTTACTGTTTTTTTAATGGTAACTGTTAATGCAAATCTAATTTAGACTTTTCTTTCTTTTTTGTTTACAGACGGCGATAAGGTTGATGTTGAAATCGAAAAGCTACGAAGGCTAAGTGAGGAATTTATTTGGAAACGAGAATGTGAGTATCTCCTTTCTTTCCCCCCCTCTTTTTAATATAATATATATATATATATATATATATATATATATATATATATATATATATTGGTACGGTTGTGTTTGCACTGCACCGCAGCCCATAACAGTTACATTTTGCCTTGCACAACCCTTGCATGATCCAGCTGTCCCATTTCCAGCATCGCCGCCCTACGTGAACGGAACGAGGTCACCCGAAATCTTATCCCAACCAACTTCTCCGGTCTTCTCCAACTTCACCCTCAGGAGCCCCAGAAACTCCACCAGTCCCATTCAGAGCCCCACGACAGCGACGCCTGTGATCAACAGCTCCACGAAGCCCATCAACAGCGAGGCCATCCCCCACTTCAAGAGAGCTCGTTCGCCCTTCCGAGAGAACGGCACCGCCCCTTCGCCCATCCTAGAGACCAAGAAGACCCCCGAAGATCCCTTCCTGCCCTTCACCCTGCCTGACCTCCCCTCCTACAAGATGCCTTCCCAGAGACGGTTCAGTGAGGACTTCAGGAGGCCTCTCGGTAAGATTAGTGCTGGAATTCTCTTAAGCGCGGCCGCTTTTGACCAATTTGATCAAACTGGTCCCCGCGCCAGAGTTACGGTTCGAAGCCATTTCTGTATTCTGAGATGAATAAACCGCTACCAAAAACATGAACTGAAGAATGAGGAAGTATTGTTCCTCACGTTGCTATGCATATTACAATAACAGAAAAATTTCACTTGGAAAATCACTTTTATATTAGACATGAAAAAATTGTCTTCATTTCTATAATTTTCTAATTGGGCCCCGCGATGCCTACAGCACCGGCCCTGCATCTTAAGAGTTGATAATGAAATTCTCTTGCTTAGTCAGAAAACAAAAGTTTCTCAACCTTTAACTTTTAGTCCAGAAAAATATATAAAAGTTAATTTATACTCATTTTGATTTTGTGAATAAGATACCTATCAATTGTCAGAAGTACCTGTAAACAATTCTAGTAATTGTATGTTCGTTTTTTCTTTTCAGACACTTTACACGAAAATGAAACTGTCTCACGTCGTCGATTCAGTGAAGATGTGAGGAAAAAATCTTTAGGTGAGGAAGGCTCTCTCTCTCTCTCTCTCTCTCTCTCTCTCTCTCTCTCTCTCTCTCTCTCTCTGTTAACCAGCATAAATCCACTCGGGGCATCTTTAAAATGTTTTCGATTAAAGTAGAGGATGAATTTGACACATACATAGTTCGTCAAAATACTTGAAGCTGTGAAAGTAAAATATTCATCTTTAAAGACTAAAACAAACATTCCCCCAGTCTTCAAGTCCACGTTCTTAAAATTGTATATATAAAAAAATCTGTCAAATTTCATTGTTATGAGTTTTATCTCCCTCTTTCTTATTCGAGAGGCTTGAGATAAGATAAAGAGTATTTTGTTTTCAAGAGTGATAATTGCTCATTTGGTTAATGGGATTTCTCCTGTCAGGGGCCAACACAATACTAATCCGTTTTGTCATGAGCCGTAGCTTAAGCTCTTTTGTCATTTTCCTCCCGCCTTTCCGTGCTTGCTTTTTCCTCTTCGCTCTGCGGGCTCTCAGGCGACCAGGCAAATATCTGCAATGCAGGTTATCGTTCCTTGGCATATGCTTGGATTTTTGTACGTTATTACTAAAGTTCACATTTTTTTTCTCACCTTGTGTTTATTATATTCACTTAAATACCTGTAAATTGATAATTAAGTCGTTAACATTAACTTCTAAGACTGCTATTTACAGCTGAACCGTGACGTATTTCGAGTACTTTACATCCGTTTATAATATAATGGTAATTTCCATCTGCTACATAATAAATCTTCCTATACCATTAAGTTATACATTTCCCAAGACACCTAGTTTGTCAAAGTAGAATAAAATTTGTATTTCCGTTTTCACTGAACCATAAATTTTAAATAAATTATGATAGATGATCGGGAAGTCAAAATTCTTTATACTTACGGTACACCAAAATTCTGTTTTTACCCAGAGAAAACGAGTACTTATAGTGCCTTATTTCACTTAAGGACTTAGGCCTAAGGCCTAGCTAATCCTGTCTAGTATGTCTAGAGGCCTCTTACCTACCTCGTATTTTAGGCTGAAGGTGACAAAAGTGTTGTGGGAGAAAATTGTTGGAATAACTTTGGAAATTCTGAGCCAAATAGTTTCCTTCCCTAAGCTTTTAGCAGGCTTCTTGCTTGACACCAATCTCTCTCTCTCTCTCTCTCTCTCTCTCTCTCTCTCTCTCTCTCCATTAATAATTCTTTTCTATATGCATATTGTAACATTTCAACATGTCAAGAATCTCACACTTTTCACGTGGCATCAATAACTTGAGAAGATAATATACACCAAAACAGTTTATAGAGACCAAACAAATCAATTGAACGTAGTAGCTCTTAGGAATACAAGTAACCCGGTGAGTGTTTTTTATTTTACAGTAAAATAAAGTTCTAAGCTATTGTCAGAATTCAATGAGTTTGTTCAGATTTGGTGACGATGCTTTATAGTTCATTAGAATATCATCGGTTTATAATAAGACGAAAGATGAGGTTGTGCTTATTGACACACACACACACACACACACACACACACACACCACACACACACACACAAAATCCTGTCTCATACTCTGAACATAAACTATGAGATGAAAACTTCATTCACTATAGTCCACTTTCATTTCATCACCAATTCCGAGCGTCTAAATAAATAAAAGATGCAAACCGAGGGTAAACGAAGAAAGTTTCAACTGAACGGCGCCACCAGCCACAACAAGAGCAGTCAGAACTGCGCAGCCCATTAAGAAAGCGCAACGCCACCTTACTCTTACGAGGAGAGGTTGATAATTAAGCCCAGTATTCTTGCACCGGTCTGCGCTGCGAAGTGCACCTGGATGTTTAAGAGCTGGTTAGCTTGCTTGTCATTCACTGCGTGTCTACTTAACGGTCGTATATGTCACCATGACTACAACTTTGAAGAATTTGCCAGCGCTTCGAGACCTCTTAAACACATGTGCACTGATTAGAATTAGACCTCAGTTATCCTTTACGAAAAAGTGTTTTAGGGATTACAAACAGTAGCTTCTCTCACATATCCTTATGTCTATGGATGTAATGTATCAGAAATTTGATTCAACAAACGTTCATATTCATGGGGGAGCTGACTGAAAAAGATTAAAATCATTACTTTGCACAATTTTAGTGAATCTCTCTCTCTCTCTCTCAAGTCATGACTAATCAACAGCTTGGTTATCTAATTCAGTTTTGTTTCAGTGCTTCAACTTCTCACAAATTAAAGAAAAGAAAAAAGCCCTATTCATAACAGCTAAAAATTGTCTTGATTTGCATTTCCTCCTGTCAGTGAAACTGAACTATTAGGTAACGTATTTCTTAAGTAGATTATCCTTATAATAGTGTAAAATGGAAGAAATTAAGAATTAAGTCCTTTTTAGAATGTGTAAGGAAGCCTTTACAACAGCAATAAAGACACACACACACACACACACACACACACACTAAGCAGCATTGTAACTGACAGCTTAATGTCTACATCCGCAGACACAATGCCCGTCATGGATGACATCTACCAACACCAGAGACGCCTGTCGGAGGCTGGGGTCCGTCGCCTGTCAGGTAAGTGATCAGGGAGTTCATGATAATAATATGGGACCCTTGTCTAGCTCGTTAGCTTGCCACTTAGGACTTTTCTACGGTGAGATTAACATCTTATATCCTGGCTTGAGGACTGCAGTGTTTTCAGTAGTCTTAAGATACTTTAGCTATGAGATAACCAATTTTGCTGGTACTACCGTCAGATGAAAGCAAGTTGACGAATATGGAAGTCGACTGGAAGGGTTTGGAAAGAAGTCAAGGTATTTTACAGAAGGGAAAACCACGTCCTTACAAAGCCCTTAGATTGTTATCATTCACCATATTCTCTGAAGAATTCTCAGTGACTAACCCCGAGAGATTCTCCCCGCCTCCAGTCCACGAGGTAAAAAATGGGACTCTGTCTTCCAAGGGATGTTTTAACAGCTGATAAGATAATAGTTACCGGCCTTACACCGTTGCTGAAGTCAGGGATATCCAGAGAGCTCCATACGGAGAAGTTGATCGGAGATGAAATCTCTTCTACTACCCAAAATAGGAAGAAGTGGACAATACTTGATTAAATCTCTGGAGCCTAGAATTAAGATGATACCTGCCTTATTTTTTATACTGATTTTATCATTCCAGGTTTTGTTTGGATGGTTTTTGTTTGATCATTTGTTCAACAGTTACGTGTCTATTTTCATTTCGGTTCGTTAGACATTTTTGTTACTGTGTTTGCATCGTGTCTCAGAGGGTCAGAATTTTTCCAGCCATTGCTTCAAGTAGGCCATTGTTCTCCTAACATGGCTATCCATTTTAGTGTACAGATATTATTTCTATATTTTAACATGAACAAGTTGCATCTCATTACTCACCTTTCAGCTTAAAAGGTTTCCCCACTAATATCTCGGTAAGCGAATGTATTAAAGTGAATGCACATGGTGTGCCCATATTTAGAGTAAAAAAATACCGGTCTGCGGTCGAATGGAGTATTGTTTCTTTCAAAATACTTTGTTACCTTACTCGCGTCGCCCCCGTCCTCTCCGTAAGCTGATGAATCACCAGTTAAGGAGATCTGTATCGAGTAGTGATAAGTAGATTGCTTATCCAACCCAAATTATTTGATCGTTTATTGGCGTCAGCAGCTTTGAGCAGCGCTTATTATGTCACCGAGATAAGAAATCAACGTCATGTGGGGGTTTCTTATCGGAACTGTGGTTTCGTGCGTCAGCCATCAACTCGTTTTATCTCTTATATGAGTTGAACTTGATCTTGATCCTTTGTCCTGCAAGCCCATTTGCACGTGCGCGCCCGTGTGCACATGTAAATTTGTGTTGTACAAATACAAACACTATGATGTCACAAAGGGAAGCGCTACGTCGAGATTCAAGACTGTGGGAACCTTCTGGTGGGAACCTTGCTGTCACTTCAACGTTAATCCTCTTAATGGACTATTGTATTTCTGCGGCTTCGTCCTTTTTTCTTTTCTCTCCCTTTTTTTATTTCGTTTTTTATGTGATTAACGATCAAATCGATTATCATATAGTAAAACAGAGCATTGTATCTTTAATATTAGATCTGTGAAAACCAGCTTCATAAAAGAACTGAATAGAAAATTATAAACCAGCTAATGAGCCAAAATAGAATTCTGTTATGAATGAAGATAAAACCACTCTTTGATTAAGCCGGCTTGAAGCCAGCACAGGCTCATACTCTCGAGGATAGGACATTTATAGAGATAACAAGATAGTTGTTCGGTTTAAAATGAAGCGAAGTTTACATCAGCACATCCTCAGGGATGCTCATAAATGCGGTAAAGTGATTAACCATCTAAGAGTTCTTGTGTAGACCCTTGGACTCATCCTGCTGACTGAGGCAATTACAAGAACTTACAACCAAACACAGTAAAAAATATCATGCAAAGATACTACCTGCTGGCATTATTTTAAACTACAGTCCGTATATTGAAGGCGTATTTTTATTATTGAGGTTGTATGATAGTCACAAATAAAGCAAGATAATGAAATTCATTAACATTCATGAAAAGGGTATAAAAATATCGGGACAAAAACAAACTTCTAAAAGAAAAGCGCAAGAAAATACTGCGGTTTTCCAATGACGTCATTCCCCGCCTTGAGTCGAAAGGGCACCGCAGACGGCGTCATAAACTGAAAATAAATTGTAGTTTACGTAACGGAAACTTGCTGAAGGACAATAGAGGAATACAGCTTTCATCATAGAATATAAATGTCTGTATAAGCTTTGATCTTAGTTTGTGTTTCTGTGCGTGGTTAGACAAGCAAATTCACGCATGTGGTATTATTCGAGCAATATGTATGACGTGAGAGGTACTGAAGCGTGTAGGATATAGCCTATGCATACAAATGGTTAGAGGGGTGATGTATAAGTGAAAGGAAAGAGGAGAGGAATGCCTAGTTAGGTTAGAAAATGTGGGGAGTCAGATATCAGAAGGTTAAGGACCTCAGCATCCAGGAAGCGAGATAGTGCCTACAAGATAGAGCGATGGTGCCATGTGTGTAGCACAGTTTGACATGCTGGTGATGGGCCTCCTGTCTAGGTATATGAAACTACTAATGACTCGAAAGTTTCATGACCAGGGATCTCATCCATGATTTAACAGGTAAAGTGAAAACTCCGAAGCGATCCCTGTCTTGTGATATATATATATATATATATATATATATATATATATATATATAGATATATATATAATATTTATATACACTATATATATGTATATATATATAGATTTATATTTTATTGTATATAATAATTATATCTAGATATACGTTACATATAACATATACAAACACACACACGCGCGCACACAACACACACACACACACACACACACACACATATATATAATATATATATATATATATATATATATATATATATATATATATATATATATATATATATATATATATATATATATATATATATATATATATATATATATATATATATATATATATATATATATAATATATATATATATATATATATATATATATATATATATATTATATATATTATTATATATATATATATATATATATATATATATATATATTATATATATATATATTGCGTTATTGCGTTTGGATGAAAACAAAACTCTTGGTGGTGTTTCTCAGAGTAATGTCAGTTATTCTTTTAAGTTTCTAATGTGTGTGTGTGTGTGTGTGTGAGAAAGAGAGAGAGAGAGAGAGAGAGAGAGAGAGAGAGAGAGAGAGAGAGAGGTGGGGGGGAATGGGTTGAGACTGGGGAGGAGATTCCTCAGTCTGGTTTACCTTTCGGTTTTTTTTTAATACCACCTCAGCTAGCCTGGGCGTTGTCTTCCCCTCAAGATGGCGGCATCATTCTAATTTTGGCATTTTTTTCCCTAGCTTGCTGTGTCCCATGTGAACAAAGGGCAAAAGCCATATCTGAAGTAGGCGCCAAGTTCTGAGAGAGAGAGAGAGAGAGAGAGAGAGAGAGAGAGAGAGAGAGAGAGAGAGAATAGAGAGAGAGAGAGAGAGAGAGAGAGAGAGAGAGAGAGAGAGAGAGAGCGAGCTACTAATTTCAAATCTTGTCTTGCTTTTCATCAAAATTCTGTGGTGTCACTAACTTCCTTGGAGACCGTTATAGTCGTCAGTGAAAAGAAATATTTCGAAGTAAAAAAGCGAAAGACGCACCATTACCATTGCTCGAAAGTAGTCTTTCGAATCCCTTAGCGAGGGATCAAACGGATTTTTCTCCTTTTTTGTTGCTAAGTTATTTCCGGATTTCAACTGATGATGACTATAAGTATGTCCGGTTATTATTTCAAGACTACTGTACTCAAAAGATATAAATTGTCAATTCAAAGGCGAGCTTTACCAAGTAAACTGCAATAAAACTTTCGAACCTTTAAGTTACCCTTATGGTCTTCGTAGATGCGCAGATTATGATAATATCAAAGGCTGACATCTCATTTTCGTCCGACCTCCTTGTGCAGCCACGGGAACCCTCAGCAACATTCCGCACAGTTACTGTCAACCTGAGTGTACTGTTATCCCAGGGAAGGGAAAAAGCAGAAGTCATGGACTTTGATTAATGGGAAATTTGACAGCACGAGGTCCCTTACACCGTTAAGTGGCAAACTTGTGTGAAAAGTTATGAACGCCGAACGGACTCGTATGCATTTGTTGTATTGGTGGTTACGTAACGGTCTGTTGAAGGATACCATGGCTTTGCCTGTGGATAAAACAAATTGCCTATAAAACAGAGAAGAGCAAATGACTGTGACTTCACTGACTTCACACCTGAATGATTGCTTGGAATGCAGCTAGGGAAGTTGTTATGCACGAACTCACAATCGAGAAATACACGGCAGTAAAATGTAATCCACGTTTCCGGACTAAACATATTGAATGTCAATGCATAACACAGGTTATTCACACTTATGTTCGTTTAACACGAAGTTTTAGACACTGAAGACTTATGTGCTATCAAAAGTGTTATTTATATCAATGTTAAAAGTACAAGGGAATGATCACGAAGTGTACGATAATTTTGTCGATCCATACGCGTGTCATGCTGTTATGTCGCATCTGGCAGCGGCAGCAGAGAGTGACGTTAGTGGCTCTCTCAGCTGTTTCCGGACCGTGTGTTTATAGAGTAGTTTCATGTGGTGTTTTCTAAGTGAAATAATTCAGTCCTCTCGAATTCCTCGCAGTTGATGTGTATGTTGTGCTCGTGGATGGTTCCTGGTGATTTTACCGTAATCGAAAACGTCCGAAAATCCGCCCATGTCTTGACTGGAAAAGTTAATTGCGATGTCGAAGAGGAAAGACGTCGTAGGAGGTTATTGGCTGCTAAAGTTAGGGCGAAGAGGCCTACTAGCTAGTAGTATCCGGTAGGCCTGGTCAGGTGTACTGCCGTTGATTCGTTTTACAGTAGTAGTCTGATTAACGATTTGCGTCAGCGCGTGAATGAATGACTTCTTCGAACGAGTATCTCTCTGTTCAAACGAGTGGATTTTAGTGTTTTAAGCTTCTTCGCATTTACTGTAGGCCTACTGCTGCACAGGAGTCTCCGTCAGTGTGCAGACCAGGGATTTAGCTTTATTTCCTCCCGTCCTATGCAACTTGTCCGTTGATTGTCCAAAAACGAAATGGGTAGCATAAAACGAAGTGCTGGTGCCTCAGGCCAGGGAGCACCAGGAGCCGCGGGTCGGTCAACGAGCCTACCTGGTCCCAGGTTACCAGCCACTAAGAAATTAGCCACAGGTAAGCGTGCCAGCAAGGTCTTTATTTTAAAGTATAGGCCTACCTACTACGGGACTTTAATATTCAGCCAAATCAATGAACCTAACTACCTAGGTAATATCCTTTATTAGCTAGCTAGGCTTTCTTTTTCGACTGGTTAGCTACCTATTTTGTGTGTTTAGTATAGCTAGTAGCTACCTAGTAGGCTAAATAGTAGTAGCTAGGTAGTAGATACTTGTTTGTGTTTTCCGTTTCCCCTACCTCGCTACTAGGCATACCTACTACCTATTAGGTTAGGTTAGGTATTATTAATAATTTCATAGGCCTTTTATCCAGCACATGAACCCTATTCATATGGAACAAACCCATTAGGGTTCTTTCCATGACTAAGAATTAATTCTTCATTTGGAAGAATAGTAAGAGGAATCACAAAAGTGAAGTACAGAAGGAAGAGATCCAACATACCCATTAGAAAAAAATTAACAGATAAATAAAAGGTTAATCTAAGTAGTAATAGTGACTTGGCAGGTAGTAGGTATTTCCTTGGAAATACTAGCAGTTTCCTCTACTAGTATCTATTTGGGTTGCTTATGAAGAATTTACCATTAGTATATTTTTGGGGGGATGACTCTAATTAACCCCCAAGGACTAGGTAGTACTAAATATGGTGAAATACGTTTGATTCCCCAATCCCAAGCGGCTGTCGAATTCACTGGAATGTTCCTTGCAGTCCATGCGAAGTTATTGCCTAGAATTACCAAAGTATTAAATGACAAATAACGTATTAAAATACAAGAACACTAGTCTGTATTAGGGTAGTGGTATAATGCATAGCACTTAAACTGGAACTTCTGAAGTTCCATACAGAACCGATACTTGTATTTCTAAATACTAGGTATCCTATATACTTACAGGACCTAGGTGAAAGGCCTGGCGTATCGCAGTGGGAAAATGGGGATTTAGGGGATGGAAGGGTGGGAAATGCATAAGTTTCAAGAGAATCTGTCAAAAATTTACGAAGCCTATCAGCGGTAACAGTTATTGAAATATTTACCTTGGCGCTGGGTCCTCAGACAAGCCTAGACCATATGTCCTTAGCCGATGTCCTAGAGCCTCGTTGCTGAATAACCACTGGTTCCATGCAACATAAAAAGACCATACAAACAAACAATGTCCTAGAGCACCGTAAGTCACAAGGTGAATAATAGAGAATTATCTCTACATAATTTGTGCACAGGATCCTAATTGGCAAGAAGGCACCTCTGTCTCCCCTTATAGCTTTGCATATAGGTAGCAAATAAATAACTTTGAGGTTGGGATGTACGTAGCTATAGGCTAGGCTATACACATTTCTTTATGTTCCATTCTCAAACCCCTTTAGCCTAATTGACACTTTCAGCCAATGTTTTGGAAGAGTCATTCATAATGCTACAAAGTAGCTGCACACACATCATTCTGCTATACCTGATGTCTTGTATAGGGAGTCAAGGTGTGTGATGCAACCCCAGCCAGGTGAGGGCACCATGGCTTCAAATAGATTAGGTTGATTTAAGGTTAGGTTAATACGCATTCCTGTTGAAATATATCTTTGACCTACTTTTTAGAAGGTGTGACTTGTGGAAAAACACATGTACAACTCTTCTGTACAAAGGCTACGCTGGAACAACTTTCACTGGAAGGGATTACCTTATTTCAAGATTGCAAAAGAGGCCTTTTAAATAAACTGTAATATGAAATATATCATTTAAGGTCTCCATCAACACTTGCCACACACAAGGCAGACATTACTGAAGTGAAGGAACTGTTGTGAAAACTGGGCATTGTAGAATAAGAATGTGTAAACTTTTAATTGACTAAAAATATGTAATTATTCCATAAAAGGATACATAAGAATGCCTTTAAGTGCACTAGAATAGAACATGCACTTACAGTGCCTATCCTATCCCAGTTTCAGTTAGTTTCCATGAATGAGTTCCTTCTGAAATCGGCACAGAAAATGATGCAAGGCCTCTTATTTTTATTGTTAAATGATTAATTCACTTGTCCCTTGCATTTCTTATTAAGAAAACACCCAAATGACTATCATTCAGCCCTTTTTGCTATTAGATTTGATGTTGCCTATAAATAAAGAGTATCAGACAATACATGTATAATGGTAGAACTACTGTTGTATGTAGGTTGAGAGGGATCTAAGGGGTGCAAATTATCCTCTGGTTTGGAAGGTAAATGGGCACCAAAATTAGTAAATATTGACAGTTGAACTAGTATTCACTCTACAAATGGTGAAATTTGAACTATTCACTCTACTAATGGGGAAATGTTTTTTTTTGGGGGGGAGGGGGCCAGGTAATATTTTTATTTGCTTCTGGAAATTTTTAAGTTTATCTTAATTACCTCTACAAATGGTGAAATTTGAACTATTCCTCTACTATGGGGAATTTTTTTTTTTGGGGGGGAGGGGGGCCAGGTAATATTTTTATTTGCTTCTGGAAATTTTTAAGTTTATCAACAGTATAATTACCTCTACAAACCTTATCAAATGATATGGAAGCCCCACAGAGGGAAAGTGAGTTTTTAAGTGGGAGGAGGTAACTAAATTGAATGAAAAATAGCTATAGGCCTGCCAAGGATCCCAGATCTGTATTGACATTGACAGGGAGGGGATTGGAACCCTTCATCCTTCCATTAGGCTACCAATCTTTCCAGATTGTAAAGGTATGGTTTCTCACAAGGGATCTGCCCTTTGTTAAATATTGCTGTTTTAATGGGTTAACCAATAATTTACAATACAATTGAATATAATTTTTGCCAGAATCGCAAAAAAAAAAAAACTTCAGGAAAACTGTATTTTCACCAGTGTTAGGCTATGCTTAAATGACAGTGTTGTTGAAAGTTATGAAATAACTCTCTTCAGAACACTAAAGGCTATTAGGAATCTTGTCTTCACCAACAAAGATGTACACACAGACATGACTAGGAATTACGTATTGTGAATCAACACTAGAAATAAACCCTGTAGAAGTAACAATGCTATGTACTACTGATAACACACACAAGAGTGAATATATCATCAAGAATTGAACATGCATCGCAGTGTAAACTAAGCAAGAATAATTTTAAAACACACTAAACCATATGTCAGCTCTTGGGTATTTCTTGAGATTTCTGCATTGAGAAAGTCTTAAATATTTGAGGAAACTCATCAAAAAGGTTATTGTCTAAAGTTAAACCAGTCAAACCCTTTACTGGATAAATGTTACATGCAAACCATTATTTCTGCATACCCTGTGTATGAACGATCTAGTATTTGAAAGGCAGTATGAATAGAGTAGTAATTGCCTGGGAAAAATGGAAAACAACTGCTAGACAAGTGGTACACAGAAACGTATGATGTATAATCTAGTTTTGCATATTTTCTGCATACCCTGTGTATAAAAGATCTAATTTTGCTATTATTAATGTGATTTTGATAAATTTGACATGGGAAATACTTTGTCTCCTCCATCCCCATGTTTATCAGCAATGGGGACCTTAGGGGCAGACTGGAGATTTAAGGTGTTTTGAAAATTAACAACAAGGAAACAGATCATTTCTAGACCCCTTACCTTGTGTGCTGTAAACCATGTAAAGAAACCTTATTTAATAACTTACTCTACCCTGACCCATAAATGTCTTTTTTCATTGCTATCCTGAAGGGGGGAATGGCCCTCCCATTAAAACTTCCCTCACCTAACCTTACCCAAAAACTACTATTTCCCACAGTGTCTACCACCAGGGGGATTGCAATTGGTTAACTAATCATTTGCAGAAGAATTGAACTTAATATTCTTCAGAAACACACAAAAAACTACAGAAAACCCATATTTAATGTTTAAAATCAATTATGGTCTTCATAAGTAATCTGGTTTTAGAACTTTTACACCATCAAATAAAGCATTCTTTCCTGAATACGTACTAAGTTTTTCTGTTATGAAATAAATTTTCTGACCATAGACACTATGCTGTCTAATGTCATATACTACTGTATAGCACTTGACATTTAGTTATAGTTACCAGTAGCTTGGTCTAGCCTAGTAGTGAGTAGAAAATTCAAATTTTAAAGGCTATGTCACAGGGGTAAGATCTCTTTAGGGTGAAATTGGTTGCCCATATTGTTTCATGCCATTGTATGTGCTCGGGAAGTGACTGCATACTTCATGCATTACCCTTTAAGGGTTGTCTCTGTACTATTTAGCTAGACTAAGCTTTATAGTGTATGTTATCCTGTATAGGAAATTTAGAAATCAGCATTGGCTAATTGTTAAGTAGTATTGCATGCACATGTGGTTTTTCATTATTGCATCCATTATCATTATCAGGTGCTGATCTAAATTATCATTAGTAGAGCTAATACTACCAGCCTAGTTTAGCATTGATACATACACTGTAACCATGTATTTTTTTCAAGGCAAATTGAAGTAATTATTGTACATACAGTCCATCTGTTTATTTTAAAATCAAATAGGCTGCATACATACGTACGTACATATGAGGAAGCAGCCAAGGTTAGGTAATTCTTGATATCATGTAAAGCCAACTACATATTTACACTCAGGAAGGTACAGTCATTACTGGGGATACTAACCTTGCAAACATAACGCACTTGGTAAGGAGATAGAGGTATGTCATCAAGAGAAAGACCTAGTCATTATTGCTAGCACCCTCAACATTCCTAAGCCATGTTGAAAAGAAAGCAAAAAGACCATACTAACCTTATGAAGTGTAATACAGTAATTAGACCAACTTAGTTGCTGCCCAAAGTGCCACTCCAGATGAATGAATGAAATGATTATGTATAAGCATTACAGGCAGGAGAAGGCAAACTAGTACAGTACCATCTTTCAGACACCTTGGCTATCGAAGCAATTTGAATACTAACTCATTTTGTACCCTCTACAAAAGTTCTTGATTTAGAGGTTGTTCAAGATAAAGATATGTATAGTACCTAAATAACATAGACTGCTGTTGATAAGTAAAGTAGAATGTAGACTGTTGAAAGTAAAATGGATTACAGGCATCTATTTACCTTGATTAGTAACCAGACAAGATCCAATGGTTGGAAAATGGAACTAAAAAGGTTTTGACTCTAGAAATGTGAGGAACTTATCACTTATAACCTAAGATAGCCTTATTTTGGAACAGGTTTTGTTCTTGCTGAGATTCATGACTAGTGCTACCATCTAATGATAAAATGTTTGAAGCACTCTTGTATTTTATTTATTTATTAAGGTGTTCCTCAGATGTACTGGTAAGTCTTCAAGCTCTTCTGTCCTTTTATTTGTGTATTGTATTAGGTTCTGGAAATTTTTGTACACTGTATGTTGATAGAGTTTTTACCAGGTTACAGTAAAATATTAACTAAA
This sequence comes from Macrobrachium nipponense, assembly GCF_015104395.2. NCBI lineage: Eukaryota > Metazoa > Arthropoda > Malacostraca > Decapoda > Palaemonidae > Macrobrachium > Macrobrachium nipponense. The sequence goes on along the minus strand of NC_087221.1, from coordinate 15,960,849 downwards.
GCAGGAAATAAGTGGTAGAGGCTAAAATAAGTGTGAATGTGAAAGTAAGGGCATGGCCTTTTAATGTATATTTTTATTTTATTATCTGGTTATGAGTTTCTTGATAAGCTGTTGTCCTTGTTTCATTTGTATATGATGATGTTTTTAAGTGTTTTTCTACTTTCTACAACTTATTGTTTAATTTACAGATGCATCGGTTGTGCTCACAGAAGACACAGACAGCTTCATTATTGGAGATAGAGTTTGGGTTGGTGGTACAAAAGGAGGGTCTATTTCATATATTGGCGAGACACAGTTTGCTCCTGGAGAGTGGGCTGGTGTTACCCTAGATGAACCAATTGGTAAGTCATATTAGCTTACTGTAAACAGTTTTAGGAAGGTAACTCTTTCCTTCTTTTATTATTGTAATATGTTTTCCCATTTAATATTTCTTTTATTTACAGTGTTAATTCCCAATGTCATTTAGTAGATTATTACATATTAATTTAATTTTGCTAATGTAGTATTTTAATGTCACTTTTTTTCAGGCAAAAATGATGGGAGTGTTGCTGGAGTTCGATATTTTCAGTGTGAAGCCAAAAAGGGAGTGTTTTCACGCCTTACAAGGCTTTCCCGTATGCCCCTGACTGATCATGACATTGAGATCTTAGCTACACGAACTCCAGGTGGGTCAGACTCTCCCAAAGCAAACGGTACACCTACAGGCAGTGTTGCCTCAGGCCCCACAACTGCTCGCAAAATTACACCGTCCAGTGTTTCTTCTTCACCAGCTAAATCAAGCTCCCCTGCACCGGCCAAAGCAGGTTCACCTGCTCCTGTAAAGGCTGGGTCACCAGCACCTGTTGGTTCAGCCACCCCAAGGAAAGCATCCACCTCTTCTTTAGGTATGATATAACTTTGGTAGTACATGATGTGTCCTGAAATATGGTGTTGGCGGATGGTGTTAGATGTTAATAAAAGTTTTGGAATATATATTTCTGAATGTTATATGTGGGATGAATATGTAATAGTTAGCTGCATTGCACGGATTAAAAATGTTGATGAAGCAGAATTAGGGTTTTGGAGGTAGATTTTGAATTTTATGTGTGTAGTAGTATAAGGTTTTTATAAAACAGGCAGAAAAGTTGAAATACTTAGGATCTACTTAAGCCAAGAGGGAGGATGTGAGGCTGAGTTGACGGTAGGATAAAAGCTCATGGGGGAAGTGGAGAGAGGTAGCTGGATTAGTATGTGATAAGAAAATGCCAATCAAGCTAAAAGTCAAGATCTATAACCAGTGATTAGACCAGTATGGAGCGGAAACATGGGCTCTAAGAAGAAAAGAGGAAGTAAAATTTGAGTGAACAAAGGTGAGAATGCTAAGCTGGATGATAGGAATATTGCTGCTTAGAGATTGGGAAATGATGAAATAAGAAGGGCAGTCTTAGTAAAGATTACAGAGGTGATAAGAGAGTTACGATTGAGATGGTATGGGCATGTGTTGAGGATGGATGATGAGGAGGAAGTGAAGAGGGCTTGGGAAGAACCTGTTAGAGGAAGAAGATCGAGAAGGAGACAGAGAAGTAGATGGCGAGATAAAGTGAAGGAAGATAGGGAGAGAAGAGGTATAGTGGAGGATGATGCCTTTTGATAGAAGGCAGTGGAGGAGGCACATTAGGCAACCGACCCCATAATGTAGGGATAATGGTGGGAAAGATTATGCACACTAATGTTTTACATCTTTGTTTGTCATGGTTTCAACAGTTGTCATTGATGATGGTACCAGCATCAACTTATCACATTAATCAGTCATTCACACAGGGTTCTTGTACTCATATTTTTTGCTGTATTGATTTTGCCCTTTATTTCCATCACCATTTATCAATTCCTATACTGCCTTAACCTCATATCAATAATCATATTGTAGAGCATGCTGATAGTGAGTATGAAATTGAATTGAAATGCAACATTGCAAAATTTCATATGGCAAAAAAATAAATAAAACTCTAGTGTAAGTGTCTTTCTAATTAAAGAACAACAATATCAAATGGTAAGATAATAAGTCCTTTTGAACATAAAATAACATTCATTCTTTTAACAGAGAGGTCTTTAAACAAATGATACTCTCATAATACATTTTAGTGCCTATCAGTCAGCTGAACTGTATTTTAATGCATATATGTAAAATAGTTTAACCAGACCACTGAGCTGATTATCAGCTCTCATTTAGTTTAAGTAAGGAAGTTGTAATTTATTAAATATTTTCGATAATTATTTCTTTTTTGCTAATACAGTATAACATTCTTGTAACAGAAACTTCTTTAATTAATTTAATTGTTTTAATTGATTCTACTTTTCATATACAAATTTTCCTCAATTGATATAATGGACTAAAAAAATACAATCTGAACTAATTTATAGTGATGCTATACAGTTTACTGTAGTATGATTGTACAAGGTAATAGATAGTATGTGTAATTATTTCTAATTAATAAACAATAGTCAACATTTAATTCTTGGTATTATGTAATAATGGATTCCCAAAATTTTTCAGTGGCAGTTCCTTGTCTAAAACGAAAATGTTTAAAATGCTTTAGAGAGCTATCAAACAGAGTATAGGGGATCATTCAAGCTTAGGAAATGATCAGCCATAGACTGAGTTGCTAATTTTGTGTCCTTAGTGTTCATCCTTTTGTGAAATCTGAGTGATCATAGTACGTACTATAGCAAAGTTACATAAAAGAAAGTTTTCTTACAGGAAAAAGGATTATAAATACATACGTACTATATAAGAAGCACTTGACTTAGATATACAGTACTGTTACAAGCTTATAATAATTTTTCAGAGTTACTGTTAATTTCCATGACATTATTTTCAATAATGAGCTTCTTGCAGCTTCAGGACCTCCATCTTCAGAGCCTAAGATTGGTGACAGAGTCATTATCAACAGTACAACAGGAATAAAACATGGCATCCTACGCTTCGTTGGAAAAACAGATTTTGCAGACGGCCTCTGGTCTGGAGTTGAATTGGATGAACCTAAAGGGAAAAATGATGGTTCTGTTGCGGGTAAAAAGTGAGTGCTTTAGGCTTTTGGTTGGTATCATGTAGAATGAAAGAGACTGAGAATGTTTGTGTCAGTGACGGAATGCTTACTTGATTTTATTAGAAAAATATATTTTTATCATTGCATGATTGTACATAGTACATATTGTAAAGGAGATACAGTGGTACCTTGACATATGAAAGTCTCATCTTACGAAAAATTAAAGTTACGAAAGCAAATACGAAGATTTATTTTTGCTCTACATACGAAAATAGTTCAGATTACGTAAGGTTGTTACTGTAAAGTCCCAAGATTCGCCCGGACCACAGAGAACAATTTTAAAACTCGCCCGCCGCCAACTGAGTAGATTCGCCACCATCCTCCCACTCTCCCATTGGTTCCTGATGCTAGTCACCGCCGTAAGATCCTGCTCTCCTATTGGTCAGCATCTACCCCATGTGCTCTACGTATGTATTCTATTGGTAAAAGGATGCTGTAAATTGAAAAATTTATTCATGCAATACATTTAATAAAAAAAACATTAGGTAAAGATAGATTAAAGAATAGAAATGAATGGTTATTATACTGTTTGGTAGTTTCAGTATAGTTGAAGAGAGATATGAAAATTTGATTACTGTACTGTGTGCTAGGTAAAAGTGGTTGCTTGGCGATCGTTCGGTACTCGTAAGTGCTGATCGTAAACAAAAGGTTGGAAGCTTTTTTTTTTTTTTTCCATTATAGTTTAGGTTACTTAATAATTATTTGAAATGAGTACATGCAATACATTTAATAAAAAAAAATTGTGAATTAGATATCATAAAATATAAAATAAATCAGACTGCTATCATCGAAGCCAACAAATATTTTCTAGAATTCTTCTTCTGTTTTAATATATATTTCATTATAGCTGTTAGTAACTCGGTATCTCCATTAGGTAAAGATAGAATAAAGAATAGAAATGAATGGTGGTAATACTGTTTGGTAGTTTCAGTATAGCTGAAGAGAGATACGAAAATTTATGATTACTTACTGTGTGCTAGGTAAAAGTGGTTGCTTGGCGATTGTTCGGTACTCGTAAGTGTTGAACGTGAACAAAAGGTTGGAAACTTTTTTTTTTTTTTTTTTTTTTTTTTTTTTTTTTTTTTTTTTTTTTGTGTCTTATAGTTATTGATTAATTAATAATTATTTGAAATGAGTACATACTGATTATTTATACATTTTATTGACATATTCTAAGCTTTTGGCTTCTTAGGTTTAGATTTCAGAATCATAGACTAATCTACAGTAGCAACTGCTAACATAGGCTAGGCTTATTGCTAAGGAACATATGCTAAAGTACTAATATATGCAGTAAAAATGGCGTTGAACATTACATACAGTTGAATATTACTTTTTGGAGTCATATTTCTTCTGTCAGATCGGCGTCGTAACCCTAGAACATGTGTTGTAAGCCTGAAATATAATTTACTGGGGTGTTTTTGTAGGACTTGGAACGAATTAGGCAATTTACATGTAAAATGCGGTTCAAGATACGAAAAGCTCAGGTTACGAAGGCCGCCTCGGAACGGATTAATTTTGTATGTCAAGGTACCACTGTACGTATTATGAATTTATAGTTAAAATATTGTTAATGATTTATATATTTTAGTATGTATATCTTCTTTAAGTAGTTTTTTTAACTAACGTTTAACATGTTGGGCTTTCATCATCAGACTGAAAACTATATTTGCAGGTATTTTGAGTGCAAGGACAAATATGGACTTTTTGCCCCTGTGGCCCGGGTGTGCAAATTTTCAGCATCGAATACTCCTCGAAGGACTTCCGTGGGGCCACAAACTCCACGCTCCACCATACCTCGATCAAGGAGTAAAGAATCCTTGGGTGGATCATCAGTAGCTTCTTCTACCACATCGTCTGTCCGGGGTACCAGGGTAAGACTTGGCGTCACCTCCCTCTTACCAGGCCAGGTACTGTACTCCCAACTTTTTTGCTGTTATTTGTGGATACTGTTATGGGCAGTGGCTTCTTAAGTACACATACTGATAGCAGTTTGGCATTGACATCTCTCAAATAGTATTTGCTTTTGGTAGGAAGTTTACACTGGTAGCAATTTCTCAGTCTCTTTCTCTTTTGTCTTTCTCACCTCATGAAGTATACACTGTGATAACTTAAATAGTTTCATCACACACATTTTCAGCAATGATGTACTTTTTTTTTATATGATAGCCACATGTATTCACACAAGGACATTATGTGATAGGCCTCACTATTGAAATTTCCATTTTTATATCATTATTCACGGCTTTATTATTAGTTCTTTGATCTCATATTTATTAAAATTCTTTTCTGTTCACATCTGCTCTTCTGCTTATTTCTTTATCAATATCACTGACAGTGACTCACTGTGTTTTAAAGCATTTGGGCTTTTATCCTATAATACATTGCATGTATTTGTGACATCTGCTTCATATAATATGCTGTTAAAATAGCCTTTTAATATTTACAGAAGTTGGGTTTGATGCATATTTAATCATACTCTAGACAAAATAATCATGCTCTTATTAACTGATTGATATTTGCCATTTGGATGGCCTGCATCAATGTCAGAAGGTTTTCCAAATGCTGAGTGGCAGAATGCTAGTACAAATTAATCAAACCTTGATTATTACATACTTAGTATTATTATATGTATAAAAAGCGTAGATATTCAGAATAAGAGAATACAGATATACCATGGCAAGTATAGTATAAATGTATGTTCTTTTGCCTGTATTAAGTTATTTGGATTTCTGCACTCCAGTTGCCGCAATATATTTAATGTAGCTGAGGGAAATCAGAGCTAAGACATTATTTCAGTCATACAGTACGTACAGCATTTGTAGATTGAAGATGGTACTGTGATGTATTTTGACTAGCAAAGTATGCTGGTATTTGTGAGCTATGCTTTTATTTGTGCTCAGGATAGGTAATTGATGTTTGGTCACTTTTCTTACTTATGGCTGTGTTATCTTAGGGATTTTGTTAATGAGCATTGCTATATTACCGCTCACTGCTCTCCAGAGTTGATCTGTTTTCATATCATATTATAGTTGCGTTTGGAAATATTCTTCCTTATGTGCTTTAGAGGACACAGAACTGTGATTACTGGTTACTTGTCATGAATTTCTTTCATCTTAACAATCATCATTTGGACGTTCTTTATACATTACGTTGCGATTTAGTTAATTTTTAAGTTCACATCTCTTTTCCCAAACCTCAGTGACCGTTGCTGTGGTAACTCTTTATTTTTTAAAACACTAATACACCATATTTAGGAATTTTAGCTATCACAAGTGGTAACTGTTTGGACAACGGTTTTAAAAACTGGCACAGAACTTAATGATACGCTGTATAAGCTGTTTGCTTTATTGACTTGGAACTTTGCTTTGTGCCATAATAGATTATGTATATAATTGTTAATTGTGTATTTGTGTGGAAATGAATGAGTATTTGGTGATGATGAGTTTATCTGGATTTAATAGTGACCTAGGCACCTTCAATGATAAGGACAAGCTAAGATGCATAAGGGTTAGTCTTATCGTGGGTGTTTAGGGAAGATAGAAATTGGAGTTTAATACTGATAACATTGATGATGCGTATGCTTTCATTTTGAAGCCAAATTTCTTAATCTGTAAAGTATGTGCCATGTATGTATGTAGCTTTTTGGAGGCTGGAAAAGTGATGGCATATTGGTTGTATGTGAAATGCAGTATATAGGATTATGTAGATGACAGAGTAATTAGTTTGTCATTGCTCAATGTGTAACATACACATGTACATTGACATACATGCACCTAAAGGCTATATTAATTTTATGTTATTTCACGTAAGTGTATGTTTATGTACAATAGCAGTTTGTTTCAATGTACTTTTTGAAAGTAAAAGTTGTTGGTTGTTCGTAGGTGGCAATTTGTATTAGGCATGATCGCAAGAGTAAGACTTCTGTTTGTTGTCCGTGATGTGCTAAAGAAAAGTTGTTCAAATCTCCGTACTGTCAAGTCTTCATGTGATTCATTGCGGTAAGCTTGCTGTAAATTCGTATTTACTCTGAGAGTAACCCATGTTAACAAGAATTGTGTAGCTCAGAATCTTTAGGCATAATTATAACCTTTGATCTTCATCCAGCCACCATGCATTGCTGATACCTGTAGTAAGTGTTCAGATTCTTCCCCTCCCTCTTTCAAAGGCTGCTTTTTAAACATATAGAGTAACTAAGAGTAAAGTCTTGAAAGTTATTTTTATAGTAGCAGCTTATTACTAGGGCATCTCCTGTGCTCAAAAGTGCAGAGTGTATTTATAGGTTATGACATTATATTTCACCTTTTATTAATCTGTAGTAAACCCACTTTTCAAATGAACATAACACGTAGTATTTCCTTTATTGGGGATAAATTGTACAGCAATTACTTTAGCTTTGTTGCATTCCCTCTGGTTTGAAATTGAATTTTTTTTATACTGAATTTCACTTAATCTGTTTTGCAGTTAGTAAATTATTATTATATTAATTCGTCTCCAACGCTCTATTTTATTTTGGTTGTATTACAGTCACAAAGGGTGACTATGTCTTAGTAACCTTTTTGAATGTGAAATGCAACTATGCATTGGTAGTTAGAGTAGCTGAAGAGTAGTTGGATGATGTGTCCCTGACTGTTAGTTGAAAAGCCTAAAGTACAGTTAGTTCCCATTTAGTGTTCCTGAAAGTATAGAGCAGTTGTCATTGGGGTGTGTATGTTGCTCAAATGCTGTGATCATTATATCTTGATGTACTGTAATCTTGTAAACATTCAGTGTCACTGATGTCTACTTAACATTTCTGGGGAGGATGCAAGTCAGTAACATTGTTTGATATTTGTTGAGACAGGAAGTTTATGAAAATATCCTCAATGCCTCTTTTATTTGTGTATTTTTTTTTTTTTAACGGAGCTAGTGTTTACATTTTTTTTACTCCGATTTTAAAGTTGAATTTCAGTTACTGGAACGAACATTTTAGACCATCAGGTTATACCTTTTTCCATAATATTTGTAGTGTGAAGAAAACTTTGCAAAGGCTGATGAAGGTAACTGTATTATTGAGATAGTGAAATTGGGTAGGTGTGTTTAGATATAGAGTAGATATTCATGATTAAGTTGAAGTATGTCTTAGTTTAACCAGATCGTGAGCTGATTAACAGCTCTCCTTGGGCTGGCCTGAAAGATTAGATTTTTTTTCGTGGCTAGGAACCAATTTGTTACTTAGCAATGGGGCCTACTGCTTATTGTGGAATCTGAACCACATTATGTTGAGAAATTAATTTCTAAATTATGTGGGAGGTATAAAAGTTTTAAAGATCATTCCTTTGATGGATGCCCTTATTTTCCCTAACCTTTTTGCTCAGTTTATAGGGATACTATGTCTGTGTATCTGTGATGAGTGTGTACTATTAGCTAGGTCCTGGAATAAGCTAAAACTTGAATGAATACTACTTAGTACTGACCCCAGGTCAAAAATATTTAACTTTTTAAAAACAATTTTTCCATTCTTTCCATTCCATCTGCTGATCGTTAGCCAAGTTCTTAGACCACAAAATCCCCAACACTTGTATTCTTGTTCAAAAGAAAAAAGAAATTGCTTGCTAGCAGCACTGCACATGCACCTCATGGGTCCCCTTGTTCCCAACAGATAAGAGCCTTGTATTTTGCACACTGGACATTTAGCTGCAAGAAAGCAGTTCAGTTGGTAAATGGGACTTTCATAAGTACTGTAAGGACTTTGTGTGGAAAATTTTGTTTTTAAAAGCAAGCTAGATGCATGGACCAGCAGATTTTAAGGTATGCGTGCAGAGAAGCTGACCAAGAGAGACTTTTCTTTTGAGTAAGGATGCAATGACTGGGATTTCGTTGACCAATAATTTGAGCTAAATAGTAAGCAATGAGTGTGTTGTAGAACACAGTATGTATTATTGTACATACGTATACTGTTGCTGTTTAAAAGAACACAGTATGTATTATTGTACATATACTGTTGCTGTTTAAAAGAACACAGTATGTATTATTGTACATAAACTGTTGCTGTTTAAAGCAAGACATTCTTTTCAATTTTAATATGATCCAGATATTCAGGAAAAGCAAAGAACCACTGACTAATTTTACTATTTGAGACACTAGGTTACCTATATTTTCCATGCTGGAGGACAAGTTATTACTCAGATGTTTTTGGTCTCATTTATAGTGATTAAAAATCTTTGGTCATGGTTGAAGAAGATTTAGCTATCATGTAGAAATTGTCAATCCAAAAAGCTGTGTATGGCATAGACATTATTTAATGTAATGATGGATTTAAACTTTTGATGATACATTAAACAAGACTATTGCTTCAACTTAGGAAGATGTCAGAACCAGAAATTAAGGATAAATGGAGAAACTGGTTCAGATTAATTAAATTTGAGATTGTCCTAATGATGGAGGTGAGGAAAATAGGTGGTGAACCCATCCTTTTGTTTACTCACTCGTGCTAGATTTGATGTTGGAGCCATCACATTTTTGTGGAGAATTGGTTGTTCTTAGTTTTCAGTTGTGTGTTTTGTGTCTAGTTTGCAGTAGTATATTTCTGAGACATATGTTAATAGTACAAAACCCATTCTTTTGAATTGGAATTAGTTTGTTCTATTAAATAAATTTTAGATGTTTAGGTGATTAGAAATTCATTGTGACTAACATGGTACATAATATATTCTGCCTAATAATATGCCACTAGAGACAGGCTTTATGCTATGTGACATCTCTGTCCATTCTTTGTTCTGTAAAAACTGAAATGCCATTCCCTCATGATTTGTGACTAACTTCTTAATTCTTAGTACTGTATCAAGATATGTAAGTAGTGGCAACGTTAACTTAAACAGTGCTAGACATCAGTATAGTCTACATAAGATGTCTTATTCACTGTTTCTTCATGAATTATTACAGTTTCTCTGCTTCAGTTCTTTCCCAAGATTGCTACTCATAATCTCTCCTTCCAGTACCCATTTCTTATTGAAAGACTAAAATTGCTGTGAGTACATGTGGGCAAGGTCAAGTATTCAAACACTTTAGGACTGTTTTAATGTAAATTAAACGTACACCTATTAACATACACTGTTCAGGAAAATAACATTTAGAAACAGACATTTCTTGAAAAAAATTTTATTTTATATTCAAGGTAGTGCATCAAGTTTCTTACAGTTAGTAGTTACAAGCGTAAAATTTTCGAAATGTGTAAAATTAGTGTTTTACATACACCTCGACAAAGAACCATTTCACTTTCCTTTAGGTGAATTAGTCTTTCTTGAAAGAGTATTTGTTAGAGTTTTTCAATATATCATGTTTAATTTTTTGTGTGTAATTTTCAGCTCAACGCCTTACATTGTGAGCATAGTTTCAAAAAAGTGTTTTTTGATTTGTCGAGATTTATCTTTCATAAAGTATGATGTATATGAGGAAATGGCGCGATTTAAATCAAGCATGTTAAGGATGGTTCTCAAGTCGTTATGATAAAGCCACTGCTCAGATTGATCACAATAAAGCAGCAGAAGTATGGGGTAAGCTAGACCAGCCTTTTATAAGGATAATGTAAGGAATTATTCAGTCATTTCTCTTTTTCTTTCTTGTAGTTAGGGAGTGAATACTTCCATCTATTTATCATTTTCATAAGGTAACTTTTGCTTCTTAGTTCATCCCAGATATCCATGTCATGTGATTTGTCGCAAGTGAAAATGTCCATTGTAGCGCATCAGAATGTTCTGTGTTTGTTACCTGAGCTTAATTTCAGAATGAGCATAAAGAATATTTAGACAAGCTTACATGAGGTCATTGTTTAATTTCAGGTTTTTGTTAATTGTATGTATTTTCATATGACTGTTTTACTTTTTAAATTTAAGTGCATCTTTTAAAAGTTAAGAAACAATCACTGGCATGGGTCCTTTAGTTGCCATTAATATTTATAGGGAATTGTCATTAAATATGGTGAGGGGTGCAATTTGTAAATTTTAATTTTTGAGAAGTGATTGAATTTTGGATGCTAGAAATATTAGATAACTCATTAGAGTATAATTTATGAATATGTAGTAACATTAACTATCAGTGCAGTAGTAGGTATACATCATGACATACTAGTTTATGAATATTTATGTATTATGCTAATTTTAGCACAGTACTGCCGCATTACTGGTATTTCCTTAGAAACATAAATTATTAGTGTAGTAAAACTGACTGCCTTTCAAATGAGCGATCATTATTTAATAGCTTGGCATTTTTATTTAATACCCTCTGTTTTCCATATTAAATAGATTATATTATAAGGGAATAATGGTCAGTAGTTAACTAATGCTGAAGATGCATTTGAGGTTTTAATCATTTAAAGAAATAATTTTTTTTCATGAATTGAAGTACTGTTTACACTTTTTTTTTGCACTGTCACTGTCAGTGTCAGTTGTTTTATACATTTTTCCATCTGAAGTGGGGAAAATGAGCTCTTTAAAAAGCTGACCTTGGGAATTGTGTAAAATTCCTGAATAGGTTCCCAAAAACAATTCTTTTCCTCCTGCTAAAGCTTTAACTGTTTGCCATAAACTAGTCAGGTGTTAATGTTTATTTCTAACTAGCCATACAAGCCAAAAAATTAACTAGAGAAATGGAGGTAATTTTTATCAGGTTTGCCCTGCATATTCATGATGTAACAGGCTATGCACACAGGAAGGTCATCTCATGACTAAGCTGCAGAATTTTGCAATTTATGTATATTATACGTTATCGGGGCCAGTGATGATGATGTTTGTGTTATCTACTAAAAATTTCATGGTCAGTGGTGGATGTACAGTAATCACATAGTATACTTACTATCTCTTGCTGTAGTGTTAACATCATTTTTAAGTAAAATTCCAGTCATTGAATTGCCAAACCTGTGTTTATTAATTGTACCCAGATCATTTTCTGCCACCTTCCAAAAATTCCAGTCTTCTACCTTTGGGGTTTAATTGATCTTCTAACAGTTTTTGCTAATGCAGTAGTGGGGTTTAAGTTGAAAGGTATGGTATGTTATTGCATTTTGTATAAAACAAAATTACTCAATTGCTAGAGAGGTTCATTATTTGCCCTGGCAAGGGCATATCTTGAACATCACATCATACATGTAAAGGATACACAGCTTATAGGCTTTTCCATATAATATGGTTAATAGTTTTCAAATTCATTATTAAAATTACAAGTTTATTGGATAGTATTTCAGATGCTTAACTTATGACTAAATGGTCTTTCATGAGACCATTTCCATTTTTTCCCTGATTTTACTGACCATCATTCCTTACTTTTTAATTTCCTGCCTTATTTTTGTAATTAGTAAAACTGATAAGTGCATTAATATGATAAAGTTTAGGAATTTGAAAATCACAAGGGTCTCTTATAAGGATTAGGAATATTTGAATGAGCTAATTTGAATCAAACGGTAGCATTTTTAAGTTCATCTTTTATACACAAAATGTTTTGTTTTCATTGAGTATTTGAACCTGATGAACTTACTAGGTATTTTTGTGCTATATATATATATATATATTAGCCTGGTTTAGCCCAACTCATCATTTTGTTGCATTTTTCACTGGTGCATGATAGATGTAAGCTGCACTGCATGCTGTGGGCTTGGTTTTATGTTTACTGCATGTGCCTTTTTAGACTTTAAATGCAGATTAATTTTTTTTTTAAATTCATAAATGTGTTTTTGTAAATAATAAATAATAAAGTAATTGTATACTGTGGCTAGAATTATGTGTAATCATGTGTTTAGATAGCTAGCTTGTAAGAGTAAATTATTTACTGAACATGAAATTAATATCTAGATTTGTTTTTAGTGTTGCCATATTTTGCTGATAAAACTAGATGATGGATCTCTTAATAGGTGAAAACTCGTCTTTATATTTATTTACTTTTAATTGCAATTAAGTAATAATAATATAAAACAAACATGTAATGGCGTGGAAATGTCTTAAGAAGTTGACAGTTTTCCATTGAGAAGGCAAGACCTTTTGTGTTTTGTAAAGGTGGTAGATGGAAGCAAAGTTGTGAAAGTAACTGAAAATGATAGAAATGTAATATCCATCAGCCAGAATGTAAATTTTTTGCCTGAATTCGAATGCTTGTATAGCACATGATATTTAAGTACTGTAAAAAATATTCTCAATTTAATCAGAAAAATATCTCTTTCAACTTAGGGTGCTGATAGATGAACACTGTTGGTGCTATATAAAGCAAACTTACTATTAGTAATAAACTAAAGAATTCAAATAGGTACTGCATTGATGTTATGGGTAAAGAACTTAATCTATTCATAATAAGAGACGGAGATTTTGCATTTGTTTTTAAATTGTCCCCAAAGCATCATTACAAGTTGAAATATCTGCACCCCCACTGTCTTTATAATGAGATCTGATAACTGTTCAGAATGCAGTAAAAATGTGAGGAAGGTATTCTCCCAAAAAAAGGTGTAAGACTTGCTACCCCATCATCTAGGAAAACAAATTTATTATCTTACCTAACAGTGCCTCTGGTGTCAGAACAGAACTGATTGCAATAAGTTCAGTAATTCAGGTTAGTGAAAGTATGTCTCCACAGAAATATATAATTTTCAGTGGCTTTAGAGGAACTATAGCTTGTCATACTAACTTTTCTTTCTACAAATACTCGAAATGTTGGAATATGATGTATCTTGCAATTGCACAGAGTTATTAAGGAACCACTGATAAAGCAGCAAATTCTATAGCTGCTATGACATGATCAAATGTAACCATTCTGGCCCAAGATTATTTATCATTTGTAAAACCCATTATCAGATGTGTACGTTTCCTCATTTCAGAATGAAAAAAAAAAAAAAAGTTTGTTTTGTGTGAAAGAGAGGTTTTCACCAGAAGAGATCCTTCATATGGTAGAACTCTAATGGTTTTAAATATATTTTATATTGATTAGCAAAATAAAGTAGTAAAATCAAATTTTTTTCATCGTAAGCAAAAGCAACAGCATATGCTGAAATTTTCACCTATTAATGTGTTTAAGATCCCTGAACAGTTATTTGGTAGAGCTTTAACAAAGTTTACATGACAAATAGTATCACAGATGTAGTTATATACTTGATGTGTATATACATAAAGTACATAGTACTTTTTTTCTAACAACTTTATTGTACTCTCAATTTCTTTGACATATGAGAGTTATTTTTATTGATATAGATTAGTTTGATGAGACAGGCTTGTATTTCTAGACTCGTAGGTATGTTGGACAGCTGGTGGGGAAGAGGTCACTGGAACTGACAAAAAGTAAAAAGCAGCAAGAATCAAGGAGGACACCAAAGTAACACTGCATTAGAATTAGGAGTTCTCTGATGCACCCAGTTGTAGTAGCATTATACATTAAATATATTTTTATTTTTTTGCACTAAGTAAAATGATGCTGTTAGGACTATATTATGGGATTATTAGTTATCCTACTGATCTTGGTGTGCATATGGGTTATCCTAAGAGAAGATAACCAGAAATGCATCTGAAACTTAATACAATATTACTTGAAAAATTTCAGTGGACAGTAGTATATCTTGACCTTTTTTTTGGGATGGTGAACCAGAACATTCTAATAACCAGGTACCTGATTTCAAGGGAAGATATATTTTATGCAAAATAGACACCTCCCTTCAGTTGTGTTGGACTATATTTATGTCAAAAATTGTCACTTGATCTTAATTAGTATATGGTAGCCCCTAAGAATCTACTTATATGTTTTTAAATGGACTGGGAAACTTAGTAGTTAATGGGTACACAAACTAGAATCTCATATAACATACATACCTGTTTTCCTTTCAAATCATGTTAAGGTGCAAGTGGATTACCCTGAAATTGACTTACATTCTAGATACTGAGTAGGAAAATTGGAAATCGTTGCCATACACAAGTAATTAAACCATGTAGGTAAATTTTAGATTGTTTTGATGTCAGTTTTTCATGAAGGCTTTGTAAAGTGAATCCAAATACTGTTGAGTTTTAAGGCATTCTTAGAATATGTTGAATTTCCTCCTATAGAGAAAATTGTATATCTTACAGTGAATCATTAGAAAGGAGGTCTTTTTGTACATAATGTTTTTACAAGTAGTGTTTACAGTTGAGTGGTTGTGGTATGTTGTCTGAGAAAAAATGTAGGGGTTTTGATCCTTTTCATGTGGTTAGGAAACATTCCTGATTTTGCCATGAAATGATGAGCTTGTGCACTCTGCTATTCCTGATATTCAGTAGTAGTAACTTGTAACAGAGTTGAAAATCTTCGAATTTACTCTTCTAATACCCAATAAAAAATGAACTTTTTCTAAAAAGCACAGGAAACATTATTATTGGACTTAGATGTTCAGTAGTGTTTTGTCTTTCTTTAGAATAGTATCAGAAAACTCTTTATGCATTGAACAGTATTGCTAACACTCTTGAAAATGTTAAATTTGTGCCACCTAATGAAACTTATTATAAAATAAAATAGATTTATTGAAGGGAGGTAGCTTGAATTGAAATATGTTCATAACCTTTGTGAAATTTGTAAATTCTTTGCTCATAGCTTGTTAAACTTATGGCTTGGTTTCAAGGTTTATTAGAGGGTGTATTATTCTTCAACTGTAGTATTGCCCACTGTTATTTTTTTTATAGATTTTATTCATAACTAAATCTTATTTCCAATGTTGATAATTCATGAATGTTTTCTAAATAATGAAATGGGTCCTCTGTTACAAAATGACTGGCCATGTGCTTTGCAATCTGCATGTCTCCAGGATTTTTTAATAGTTTTTAACTGCGACCAACTCGACTCTTTTAAGAATGAGATATTTCTTTTTAATGTTTTAGAAAAGTTTTCTTGAATGTTGAGAGGTTTTATCCCAGAACAATAGTACTTAAATAATTTGCTGTTTTTCTTGTAGGCAAATTTTTATTACAGTCCTTATGTACCTTCGTTGATCCTAAAAGACTTTGATGTACCCTTGTGTGATTAACTGCATGAATCATTACAGAAACCAAGTAGGACTTCTCCATCGCCAGGCCCAAGCACCAAAGCGCTCCAGGTAAGTTAAGTTTTAAAATTGTTTTTCTTGTGAAACTTGATTTTGTACTCTGTGGGTAATGAAAACTAATATGGAACTTTCAGAAGAGTACCGTATCAGAAAAATAAACGGATTCGATGTAGTTTTCATTGACCTCTTTATAAGGTCTTTTGGAAACTAAAGAAGTTGAGAATGATTGTAAGTGTAATTTTCGTGTTCAGGTTTTAAATTTTTTCATTTTGTATCAATATGCAAGTATGTATAGCTTCATAATACTAGACAGGTTATACTCATGACTTACTTAACAAATAGGTTATGTGTTTTATTCCTTCAAAATTAGGTTTTTTTTTTTTTTTAAGTAGTAGAATATATAAAAAAAGAAGAATACAACATATGTAATGCATTTCACGTTAATTGATTAGAAGTGCTTGTTTGTATATACAGGACTACCAAGGTAAGATGTGAAAATTAGAAAAATATTCCGTAAAAGTTTTGAGGTAAATCTGTATTTTCATTTAAAATATATATTTGAACTGTACAGGACTAGACACTATTATCCTTTAATTTTTCATTGTCTTATAAGAAATCTTTACAGTTGACCTTTTTATCTGTCATGATGGTTCAAATCCAAGTGCTAAGGGAAATTTTAATTTTTGGTTTTGTTTCACCACAAACTTGTCGCATATCAACAGCCCATATTCTTGGTCTCAAATACTTTAGAAACTGCTGTCTTTTGTATTAACAGATCGAAGATATTGCATAAGTGACACCTGGATCCTTAGGTCACAGCAGATAACTGGATTACTTTTCATGCATGTCTGCAGTTTTGTAAATAGCTCATAAAAATTGAGTATTTTGTAGGTTGTTCTGTCTTTATCTGTGTTTCATTATTATTTCTACATTCTTCAGTCTCCAGTTTATAAAAGTAAAAAATTAAAAAAATTAACATGAGGTTACTTTTATGTGCCCCAGAATGATCTGAAATAATTTAGCTTGAAAAAAAAGGTCTTAATTCAAATATGTGCACTATTATGTTAAAATAACCTTTCAGCATGCATTGGTATTTTACTAGCGTCAAAAACATAATCTTCCCATCCCCTCTTGAACATAACTTTAAAAAAGTCTTCACAAAGAAATGAATAAACAAAGCTATATATGTGCTCATTTTATGATGTATACTTACATTAGGAAAAAAACATTTTATGTTATGATTACATTATACATATTGTTAAAACACTGGTAAAATATACTTTCAAAGATCGTACTCTTCCCCTGACGAATGTAAGCAAATGTAGCCTAGGCTGGAACTTGAAACAAAACAACAATTTTACACTTGAAGAAATGAAATATCAATACAATAAATGTAGTCTTTTAAGATTATGTTTATTTTGAATATTAAATTTACCAATAGCAAAGTTTTGCAATTGGTAAATTGTTTAGGTTTAAAAGTAATTAACTATAGTTGGTACAAGAACTGGATTATCTTAATGTATATGAATGTAAAAGTTCAAAGTACTGTAACTAGGATTTCTATGGAAATCACTGTTAACCATTTCGAGGGTATTGGGATGGACAAAAGGTCATCTTTGGTAAATAAAATGCACTTAATATGAGTTACCATTTAGAGCTCAGAAATTGTGTTCTAGCAGTTGTTGCAAATTAGTGTTCATGATAGAATTATGCTTTATTGTTGTAACTTTAAAAATTGAAAAAAAAAAAAAAAGTCAAAATTATTTTTTAATCTAGCAGAGAACAGTAATTTCTGGACTAAATATTTATCTAAAAATCTAGTGGATGTGCTGTACATGAACTTTTGCACCCTGAAAAATTTAAAATTTTCTTAAAGATAATATACGTATAAACTTTGCGCACCATGAAATTTTTTATAGATATTCTTTTCAATGATTATATAAATCAGTAATATTAATGCCAGGTATGGTACATAAAAATTTGAGGATAAATAAGGGAGAAAAGACAAAATGTTTGTGACTTAGAAATTGTACCGTTTTAATGATCAATATTTTTGAACAGTCCCTCCATGGATGGAATCTGTATGGAGACTTTTGACAGCATCAGAATCTTAAAAGAGTTACTTTACACTATTCCAATATCATTTGTGATGCCAGTTTTATTATACACAAATGAAATCATTGGAAAATTATAAAAACCCAGAACGGGAATTTTGTAAACTCTCATTGGTTGGGATGTGTATAAAATGGTCTTTGAATGTTTTTGTTTTTATACATGCGACTTACCAGGCAGATATATACTTAGCTATAGACTCCGTCGTCCTGACAGAATTTTCAAAACTCGCGGCACACGCTACCTGGTAGGTCAGGTGATCTACCATTCCCTGCCGCTGGGTGGCGGAATCCCAACCATTCCCCGTTTTCTGAGCCAGATTTTCTCTGTCGCTGAGGCCCCGGCAACAACTGTTGTTTGTCTCTCCTGATTGGAATTCTGCTCATTTGCCGAGAATTGGTTGGACATTTGGTGAAGTACTCTTGTTTATTCTCGGGATTGGCATACGCTTTATTTTGGACTGGATTAGGATTTGGATTTTTGTTTTTTTTTTTTTTTCTATTAAGAGGGATGAAGTTAAGTAACTCCTAAGTTTTTTTTTTTAGGGTTTGTGCAAGGGAAGAATGGCAGAACTATTTGTTGTTTAAAGCAGAGGGTAGATCCTCATACGCTTTGTAGTAAATGTAGAGGTTCTGAATGTGCGGTTGATAGAACTTCTGTTTTACTGAATGTGAAGGGCTTTTAGGCGGAGCAAGGATGGAAGGATTAGCTTCTTATATTAAGAAAAAGAGAGAAGGATAGAGCTAGGAAAGCGTCAGCTAGAAGCTCGAGTAGATCTTGTTCTTTTGAGCCTGAATCGAAATTAACAAACCAGATGATGTTTCTCCCATAACCTCAGCCCCTTCTCCCTGTGTGAATCTAAGGGTTCATTTTCAGAAATGGAAAAAATGAGATCCTCGATCAGGGAGCTTCAGGAGCAGCTTAAAGCCATGGAAACACAAGGTAAGAGTGTCAGTGAATACAGTGACCCCAGTGCAGGTGGAGGGGGCGTCTGATCGGGACTCCGCATTGCTCCTAGGCCCTAGACCGCTTCCAAACTCCCAGACCAGGGGAGGAGGAATGTCAAAAGCCGCAGGGAGGATGTGGAGCATCCCCAACGATCAGGCGTTCCCTTCGGCAGACCCTGAAGTAACGACCCAGGCTGCCTTGGATATAAGCCCCGTAGAAAAAGGCATCCTGGAAGAGTGTTTTTTCTGCGTCGGACTCCTCCTCGTCCAGGCGTGGATGGAGCTCTGCTTCGAAGTCTCGTCCTCTGAAGAGATCGTGGGTAGCGCCGAAAGGAGACGCTTTTGATTCAAGCCCAGAGCGATTTCCAGAGGATTTTTCCTTCGACTAGTAAGAGGGCGAGAAGACCGTCTCCAGCGCCTCAAGATCGACAAAGCTTTTCCTGCTTAATCTACAGGAGCAAATATCCTCCTTGGTAGGCGCTCTACATAAGGATTCGTCTCGAAGGAAAGACTACTCCCTTGCAGTGAAGAGATCAAAATTGTCTTCTCCTGGTAGGAGAGAAGTTTCTCACACTAGCAGGCGCTCGTCCTCCGGAGAGACTCTCGTTCTCCCTTTAAACGACCTCTCTATCTATAGGAAGAAAGTTCCCAGCGGTAGCCGCTTGCAGAGCAAGCGGTCAGCTAGGTCTCTTAGGAGAAGTCAGGAGTCGGACTCCTCTTTTCTGAGGATAGGATAGGCGTCAAGAGCCTAAGAAAAGCAGGAGCTTGTGAGAAACATAGAGTTGACAGAGCCTAGTAGGCGCCAAGAATATTACAGGCGTATAGAGCCTTACAGACGCCAGGAGTTCTTGTGAGAGGCGTCAAGAGCCTACAAGGAGTCACGAACAAGCGCCAGGAGTCAAGCAGGCGCCAGGAATCAAGCAGCTTCAGGAGTCGAGCAGGCGTCAGGAGTCGGGTAGGCGCCAGGAGTCTAGCAGACGCCAGGAGTCGGGCAGGCGTCAGGAGTCGAGTAGGCGCCAGGCGCCTTGTACGAGCTTAGGTCAGAGTAAGACCCCTTCGCACTTTATGAGTTCTTCGGAGAGTAGAAGCCCTTTCACCTGGTAGGAAACAGGTGCCTGAGAGAAGATCTCGTGCGTTTAAGAACTCGATTGCGCCTTGTAGTAGCAAGGATTTGTCACCCCCAGACGACGTTCTTACTTCGTTTGACAGAAGTCCCTCGACAACTAAGAACCGCTCTTCTCCGAAAGGATCCCCGGCAGCCGGAGACTTAAAGAAGTCTCGGATGAAGAATTACCTGTGGATGTAGTAGTCTCTGATTATAAGAGATTGTCCTTGTTGTTGTTGCAGGAGTTCGGAGATAAGCTTCAACCAGCGGATCCGCCCCTCATCCAGGATCTTTGCTATCGAGCACGAAGTCTCCAAAGGCATCCTCATTTGTAAAAAATGCGTCCAGCCCTTAGTATGAAAAAGCGTTCAAAGGATTTGGAGAATGGCTTAAGAATAAAAGAGAGGCGGGCAAGACTGTTTTTTCATGCCCTCCTTCAAAGTTGACGGGTAAACCTGGAAGATGGTACGATACTCAGGAACCTATGGGCTTAGGACTGCCTTCATCGGCAGACGCAGATTACGCTTCCTTAGTGGATTCTTCAAGGAGGCGCGCTTTACTATCAGCAAAAGCTACTTGGGGATGTGTGAACTGGACCATCTACTAAAGGGGACTCTTTAGGACGCTCGAGGTATTTAATTTTATGGACTGGGCTTTGGGAGCCCTGCGAAGAGAGCACAAGATCCCGAATTTGTCACGATGGAAGAATTATCGAGTGTGTTATCGTGTCTGGACAGAGCGGTGATGGACGGTTTGCGGTGGAAGTGGCTGCTCTTTTTGGATCGGGAGTTTTGAAAAGAGAGCAGTGTATGGGTCTTTCCTGTCCAAGTCAGTATCTCCTCTACAAAGGTCGGCCTTGCTATATTCGCCGCTTTCGAACCACCTTTTTTTCCACAAAGACCACGGTGAGGGATGTAGCAAAATCATTAGCTGGAAAAGCCCACACAGGATTTTACTGACACAGTCAGCAAAGAGGTTCAAGCCTGCGGTTCCTTTTCAAAAGAGGATAAAACACCTCTTCCAGCAGCCCCTTTCGAGGAGCCTCTTCCTCCTCAAGAACCACCCCTTTTTTTTTTTTTTAGAGTAGAAGACCGGATACCAGAGGAAGACCTTCCAGGAGACCTGCAGGGAAGGCAAAATGAAGAAGAAGTCCTCCAGATAGCGGTAGGCGCCAGACTGTCGAAAATTTGCCAAGAGTCTGGGCGAAGAGAAGCTAGAGGACAGCTGGACCCTCTCGATCCTCGAGAGAGGATACCTCATCCCCTTCAGGGAATATCCTCCCTTAACAAGAACTCCAAGGGAGTTAACAGGAGATACAAACGATCCTGTCAAGAGTCAAGCTCTCCTGCAAGCAGTAGAACTTATGTTGCAGAAAAGGGCAATAGAACCGGTTCAAGATCTCCATTCACCAGGTTTATTTTACAAAAACCGGTACTATTCCTGGATTACCAAAAGCCTCGGGCGGGTGGAGGCCGGTTCTGGACGTAAGTGCGTTTGAACGTCTTTGTGATCAAGAAGAAGTTCTCGATGGAGACCTCTTCCTCTGTACTTTCTGCTCTTCGTCCAGGGGACTGGATGGTATCCCTGGACCTTCAAGATGCATATTTCCATGTGCCAATCATCCGGCATCAAGGAAATACCTAAGGTTCATGTCACAGGGAAGAGTGTTTCAATTTCGAGCGCTTTGCTTCGGACTTTCGACGGCCCGCAAGTCTTCACGGGTATCCTAAGGAATGTGGCTTCATTGGTTACATTTAGAGGGGATCAGAATCTCGATGTATTTGGACGACTGGCTAATACGAGCAAAGTCGAAGCAACAGTGTCTGGAGGACCTTTCGATAACATTAAAGATGACGCAGTCATTGGGACTCCTAGTCAACCTCGAGAAGTCCCAGCTGGATCCCCAGCAGAACATAGTTTATCTGGGGATTCGGATGGATTCTCGGGTTTTCTAGCGTCTCGCAACAGAGAGAATAGAACGCTGCTTACAAAGGTGTCGGGATTTCTAGGGAAAGAACATTGTTCCGCGAGGGAGTGGATGAGTTTGCTGGGAACCATTTCCTCGTTGGAGCAGTTCGTTTCCCTAGGGAGACTGCACCTAAGACCCCTTCAGTATTATCTGAAGGAGAACTGGGATCAAAGTTCCCAGGACCTCGAAGAGTCATTCAGGATAACGGACAAGGTCAAACAAGATCTTCGGTGGTGGTTAGACCCGAAGAAACTCGGTCAGGAATATCATTGCACATAAAGAGCCCTCTCCGAGCGTTGTTTGCAGACGCATCGGAACGTAGGGTGGGAGCAACGTTGGATTCGCAAGAAGTGTCGAACCTGGGAAGGAGCTCAGGTGCCTGGCACATAAACAAAAAGAACTGAAAGCCATTCACCTAGCTCTCTTGCACTTTCAAGAACAGATATTAGGATCGATCATTCAGTCAATTCAGACAACAACGACAGCCCTAGCATAATATCAGGAAGCAAGGGGAACTCATTCATTCTCCCTTTACGAGACAGCGAGGGAGTTTTGTTGTATGGGCGCAAGAGAAGCAGATCTCTCTTCTAATGAGATTTATTCAGGGAGAGAGAAATGTTCGAGCGGATCTGCTAAGCAGAAGAGACCAAGTACTCCCACCGAATGGGGACTCTCCACCCTCAAGTGTGCGATCAGTTATGGGGTTATGGGGAAGGCCGAACGTAGACTTGTTCGCAACCAACTGGAACAAGAGGTTGGAGAATTATTGCTCCCCCATCGCGGATCCAAGAGCAATAGCGATAGACGGGCTCCTCATGGACTGGAAGGGAATAGACGGGTACGCTTTTCCCCCCTTCAAACTGGTAGGGGAAGTAATAAGAAAAGTTTGCCTCCTCAGAGGGAACGAGATTAACTTTGATCGCTCCCTTTTGGCCAGCCCTAGATTGGGTGACGAGTTGCTGGAGTGGATAGTGGATCTTCCCAGATCGCTCCCTCTAAGGAGCGATCTTCTCAAACAACCCCACTTCGACAGGTATCACAAAAAAAAACCTCCCCGCTCTAAGTCTGACTGCCTTCAGACTATCGAAGGACTCGTTAGAGCGAGGGGGTTTTTCTCGCGAAGCTTCAAAGCAATCGCAAGAGCCAGGAGACCATCCACATCACGGGTGTACCAGTCGAAGTGGGAAGTGTTTAGAAGATGGTGCAGGACGCATGAGCTATCCTCTTCCAGTACCTCTATAACCGACATTGCAAATTTTCTTCTTTACCTTAGAAGAAAGTGTAACCTAGCTGTATCTACGATCCAAGGGGTATAGAAGTATGCTGGCCTCGGTGTTTAGGCATAGGGGTCCTGGATGTGTCAGACAATAAGGATCTACATGACCTTATTAGGTCTTTCGAGACCTCAAAAAGTCAGAATAATAAAAATCCCAGTTGGAAACTTGGATATAGTGCTGCATTATCTGATGTCTGAAAGATTCGTACCTTCCAATAATTCTTCTTTAGAGATTTGACAAGGAAGTCTCTATTCCTGTTCGCCTTAGCCACGGCAAAAAAGGGTGAGTGAACTTCAAGCGTTAGAGGGCAGAGTGGGGTTTAAGAAGGAGGCTGCAATTTGCTCTTTTAAGCCTCTCTTCTTAGCCAAGAACGAAAACCCATCAAAACCGTGGCCTAGAAGCTTCGAAGTGAAGGCACTCTCTTCTCTTACGGGGAAGAAAAGGAAAAGACCCTTTGTCCAGTAAGAGCGCTAAAATTTTATCTACAAAGAAAGTCTCTTTTGGGAGGTACGCAGGAAAGTCTTTGGTGTTCGGTCAAGGATCCTACAAGACCAATATCAAAAAAACGCCCTTACGTTTTTCATTAAAGACATTATTAAGGAAGCTCATCTTAAATGTGGTGAAGAACAATTTAAACTCCTCAGGGTAAAAGCACACGAAGTGAGGCCATAGCAACCTCAATGGCTTTTCATAAAAAACGTGGTCCCTTCAGAATCTAATTGAATCCACGTATTGGAAGTGTAACTCAGTGTTCGCCTCTCACTATCTAAAGGATGTGAGAGTTACTTATGAGAAGTGCTTTTCACTGGGAGCATAGTGTCCGCGGATTTAGTGCTGGGAGGAGGAGCTGAGGTTAATCCTATTAGTTAGGTTAAGTAATTTTAACATTATGGTGTTTGGTTTTTATGGTTGACTGAAAGAGGGTATAGGAAGAACCCTTTTCAGTTCTTAGATTTAACATGGTTAGAGAGGTCAGGTGGTCGGGATTAACTTTTGGTCTCCTCGTTGTGCATTATGTAAAGCCTAAAGCTCTGTCATGTAAGAGGGCTAGCCCCCATTGATAAGATACAGGTCAGGCTCTGCCATGTAAGCGGGTAAGCCCCATTGGTACGATCCAATGCAGGTTCTGTCGCGTAAGCGGGCCCCCTAGCCCCCATTGACATGATCCAGAAGGGCTGTTCGGTCATAGGTGGTTTACCTCACTGAAGCTCTTGAGGCAGGCAGACTAAATGACAGTAATCATGAAGTCTTCAGCCCAAACAGGTAAGAACCAAGGATTGATATCCTACAACAATTGTTGTTTCCCGTTATTAGAATTTTGTTAATATATATAGCTGTCTCTTGCCCTCCATCCAATGGGTTGTCAAATCAGCTAGTATATATCTGCCTGGTAAGTCGCATGTATAAAAATGATATTGTTAAGATACAATAAAGTTTTATACATACTTACCTGGCAGATATATACGATTAAGGGCCCACCCAGCCTCCCCTCAGGAGACAGGTGTAAGATCGAAAATCTGGCTCAGAAAACGGGAATGGTTGGATTCCGCCACCCACAGCGGCGGGAATGGTAGATCACCTGACCTACTGGTGATGCGTGTGCCCCGCGCGAGTTTTGAATTCTGTCGGGACGACGGAGTCTATAGCTAAGTATATAATCTGCCAGTTTAGGTTATGTATAAAACTTTATTGTATCTTAACAATATCATTTTTCACGGAGTTAGTTTTAGTCCCTTCCCCCTCAGAAAACAATAATAGTGTACCTTATAATAGTTTAGGTTATGTAAGAGTAGGATTTTTTCCATCTCAAGTACTCTTAATTCCTAAGAATTCACTCAACACAGAAGAAAAAATAATACTTTTAAGATTCATTGGGTGGTCCATTGTGTAGCTCAATTCAATTTTGTAAATAGTAATCAAAAGCACAGCAAAATCAGCCATACATTAAGTTATTATTTATTAAAATTCCAAACCTTCCCCTTAAATTGTGATAGAGGTTGTTTATGACTGATAGGTATGCGCTTTAAAAAACCATTTTGTGTTTTCCAAACAAACCTATCACTCATTTAACCTTGCTTGCATGTGACCTTCCATATAAGAAAACAGTGAGGAAGCCACCATCTGTGGACATAGGAAGGAACCAGGTGCAGGTGGTGCATGAGCAATACCATAATTGGGAGACAATGGATTGCAGTGTCTGGGGACATTCCAAGACCAATAATATAGGGCAGTTAGTGATGAGTTTGTATGAAAAAATCAGTTTTGTATAATAAAATGTGTATTTCCCTAACTATGTTATAGTTGACTTTGAAGTAATGGTATCAGATTTTTAGTCTCATACAGGAGTCTTATAGCTAAATATAGATCTAGACTTTTTATAAGAAATGCTTTGTACCACAGACTGGCTTGAGAATTGTGAATATTATGATCTCTCTTAGTGGCTTTCATTTTACATCTGAAATAGGTAAAATTGGTTGGCATCAGCAGAATTTTTATGTTTGTGTAGGTTTCACCGCAAAACCCTTGTCTACATCAGAGCCAGTTTTCATGTCCGATAAAATGCCAGATACATCAGTCCACTATAGAAAAAGTAGAAAAAGTTGACCTGCAGAAGACAGTGCCATTGAAAGTAGGAAAAAAATGACGTAGAAGACTTCGTCTTTTATAGTAGGAGAAGTAGAAAGCAGAAGGCAGGGCCATTTTTGCTGGCTACCCTCCCTCTGGCTGAGACCTTGACCAAGCCAAGTGAGCAGCAGGAGTAGTATTAGTGAACATGCCCACCTTGATGCCAAGGTGCTCAAGTATTTGCAATTTGCAGAGGTGTGTTATCATCAACAGGAGTCTTTTAAGGAGACCGAGTTATCTGACGAACACATTCATTATTAGGGCCTTTTAATAAACAGCTGCATACAATCAGGAACTGCACCAGCAAACATAACCTGCTTCAGTGCAAGGGCCCTTGAATAACTGTGATTGATGAGGGCACCTGAGGGTATATGTGCTTCGACAGAAACTGCACTAGGGCCTATGGAGATGGAAGCCAGACGAGGAGATTATCATGAACAAGGTTATAGTCACTCCTCTAGACATTTTATGGTCTATTTTCTCAAATTAAAAGTCATAAATGCCTATGATTTATTGTCTCTCTTCAGTCTCTTACATGGCCTACTATTCAGAGGCTAGCAAAGGTGCTAGATATCATGATAGATTTTAGGCAGATAACTGACTGCATTAGTGGACAGTTAGTGAAGGCTGCGCTACAAGGTGAATTCATGCCTTGATTGGTGATTAACTACATGTCAGAAGTAACCATGACTTAATCCAGAAGCCAATACATTGGATATTGGGAAGCACTCACAACTGCAGCCAGTCACACATGGCTGTAGCCATTCTTTGGTCTTTTCATGTCTTCAAATGAGGTAGAAGTCTTTGCCTCATTTTTGCTGATGGATGGAGCATGGATTTTATTCCTCAAGATTCCAGAACACACTGTTTTCTTATCCTGCTTTGATTCTAGTGAGGATTATATTTCACAGGTAGGGCTGTGATTGACTTTTCTCAAAAACTGTTGTATACGTTCCTGTCCCTAGAATTGGAAAGAAACCAGTGACTCAGTAGACTGCTCTCTACAAACTCATGGTTTTTAGCTATAGAACAAATTTGATCCTGTCAATAGTATTGATACCTTTCCGAGGACACTTGACCTGGCAGGAAAGGCTTAATTGACGCGATCTTGAGTTGGAAGTGAGCTGTGGGATTGTCAGTTTTGAGAGATAACAGAACCAAAAACTGGCCTCAGCAACAGAAACCAAAGGAGACCTTCCATTGAGGTTTTTTCCCATCCTCTCTTATTCTTTTTCACTTAATTTGTCTACAAGGCAGTCACCACCAATCTTTTTTGCTGTGGCTGTCCCTTAATCGTGATTATCTTCTGGAAGGGGTTTTGCTCAGTTAATGCACATTTTGGACAGAACCAAAATGTTGAAACACAAACTTGATTTAACTTGCATGGAGAACACATAGGTCATTTGCTTAAACATGGGAACAAAGGGGTTATCAATAGCAAACTCAAGGCACAGGCAGTGACAGAAGACACCAGGTGCCAAGGGCTTTGTGTTTCTCCCCCATGTTCACCTCTTCTACTTGCAGAGATTTGGTGGCCACCTAGCGGAACTACTACTTTATAGGAGAGACTACTCATTTGCATCACATTGTGGGCAGATGCAGGATAAATTGTGATTGAAGATTTTCTTCTTCCACCCTTTTGTCCTCTCTGGCTGCGACAGGAGGAACCATCAACCTCAAGACACTTGTTTGGCAGAAATAGAAGTGCTTCTTGAGGAATCATGCATTGGCATCATTTGTTTAGGTCGTCTTCTTACTCCAGGAATGATTACAATGCTGCAAAGCACATGGAGAGCAATTAGGGGACTTACAGAAACCAAGAGTCTTTACAGTTTATCAAGTGGACATGCCTGGGAGCCTTCATTACAAAACTAAGGACATGATGATTCCAGCATGTGTGATAGGGACCATGCTAGAATTGCTGCAGTACATGTGGCTGTTCTTGATACTGGATTATCACACCAAAGAGACTTGGGATCTCAGACTACTGAAAGAATAGTAGACCATAGTGCAGTCACTGTTATTGAACAGAGTATTGGCTTCAGTCATGCATAGCTTGGCAAACTATATGGCAGTCTCCCTCCTCTTCCAAGTGAGGATTCTGCTACTTGTGTTGTGTAGAGGTATTGGAAGAGAACACAGGAAACCAAGAGGTTCCATATCCCATCCTGTGTGTTTGGAGGGGCACTGCAACCCAGACAGGGAGTCCTGAACTTGTTTTACTTCCGATAATGATGACTTTGCAGAATAGCCATGGCTCAACAAGTCAGGTGTCTTTTTGAGTGATGCAGGAGTGGATCTGTTTGATGCTCCAATTTTGGCATCCAAGAATAGGTATCAAGTTAATAGTGCTTAACTTGATGCAACATCAACTCATGGCACTATAACTCAAGTTACAGCACCGTAAGCATCGATAACGGCAAAAAATAGACTTTGGTGGAAATCACTGGAATGGATCCCCTGCCATAAGGTGGTAACATCAATGGAGTCTAAACTAGACCTCAAGACGGCGGATCATTTCTTTTCATTCAGCCTCCGATGCCCAATGTAGTGGTGATCTTAGCAAACATGATGCAGCAGATATTAAGCCAAGTTTATAATAAGGGTTGCGGCAATCTTATGGTCGTATCCAGCTGTTCTCTCTTCTAGATGCAAATTTAAGGAGTTTTGACAATTGGCAGGATGTTATCGTAAATAAAGCAGCCACCTTCAGATATTGAGACCACCCAGAAATGTCATGCATTTTTTTTTCCACACTACTGTGTATTTTGCAGCTTTGGAGATAGGCTTCACCAAGCATTTTGGTTTTGTCAGGAGTGACTCCTTGGGACAATCCACAAAATGTTTATGGCTAGGTATTTCCTTATTTTGCTGGGGCATGCTTCTGTATTATAAGAATTGATTTGTTCCTTGGACCTGAAGAGCTGTTGACAGCCTAAATGGATCTTTCTCTTTTTCCCTAAGAGATGTTGATGGAGTGTTAGGAATGAGGAGGTTAATCCTCTGTGCCCAGTCAGTGCAACTTGTTTTTATCTTGAGTCTTAGGTTTCCAGGAAGATTTGGACGACTACTCTCTTCTTCAGGCTGTGCCTGGAAATGAGTGGCAGGAATACAACTACACTGGGCCTTGGGTGAGTTTTTCAGTGGCATCTCTTGGGCCACTTATCCTTGATTTCAAAGCTCTGTATTCCTCCTTTTAGTAAGGTCTTATCAACGTAACTATTTTCAGCATGTAAATGTCCATACTCAAGTATCATTTTACAAGGGTTGCAATACTTGAGTAGTTCAACTCATTCTAATTAGGTCCTGGATCAGCATTGAGACAGGTTAACATTGTTTCAATTGGAGTTACAAGTCTGGTAGGTTCAGTGTCTTGAGGACCTGAGGATCCTGGAGCAGATGTGCACTGTTAACTGTCTATCATTGGTGTTCTTCTTTTTCTTCAGTGAACTGGTGTGTTTAGATCCATGGATCACAAAATTGGCCTGTGTGTAAGAAATGAGTTTGTATTAAAAAAAATTATTTTTTGTACTTGTAAGAATTAGGTTTATTTGTATTCTTGCCAGAGAGCATTATGTAGCAAGGGTGAAGCACAGATCTTTCACCATTTTCTTATCTTTCACCATTTACTTCTCATATTTCTATTATTGCTAGTTTGTTTTCTGTTTTCTTACTGAATTTCATATTATCTGTTACAGCATAGGGTTTAGATTCCTTTAAGTTTTGCTCTGATCCTGATTGTGGACATTATGCTTAAAATGGGTTTTTTAGCATTTATATTTTTAGTTAATTTACTCTTCACGTATAACCAGTGCTCTTGATTAAAATGAATTGTATCATTTGATTTACTGGTACGTGTTTATTGTATGAAGGAAGCTTTGATATTAAAAGTGATTTAGTGTAGCTGTTATTTTTGATACTTCATGGAAATGTAATTCCCCTCAGGGATTGATGTAGATGACTGTTATTTCAGCAACTCTGAAGTAAAGGGTTCCATGCTGCTTTTCATGTTATGTAGAGTAATGTACAGTATATATCAATGGCAAGATATTGAGAAAGCATTTAGCGTAATCTGCTTAACATCAAAAGCATTGGTATAAAACTTCTAAACAAGAAAGGAGTAGTAGTTTGTGGATGAAGAAAAATATTGTAGCTTGTATTCTTTTAATTGTAATATTCTTTTTATACATATTGTTTTCTTACCAACATTCTTTCTCTCTTTTTTTTTTTTTTTTTTTGAGTCAACACCCCAATGTGTTGATTGTTATTAGTTCTAGGTTGGTTTTCTTGTAATGCTTTCTTTTTTTCTATGTATTATCTGGATGATCCTTGGCATGGTAGAACTATTCAGTATGTTTGTTTTTCCGGTAAAGCATGAATTGATTGCTTTTTGTATACAGTAGTTACAGGTAGAGATAAGAGTTCAATTGAAACAAAAGATATATGCAGGTGCTATATTGGTCTCGTAGTACAGTATAGAAATGTTTGATTAAGAACGGGTTGTTTTATCTTTCTGCCCAGGAGCTGGAGGAGCATGTCGTGGATCAAGATGGCTTTTACTGAGATTTGGAAGCATCCCTTCCCCCCTAAAGTCTCCTCTTAGACTGCGGTTTTAGTCAAGGGAGCTGTGCCCTTGTATGAAATAAAGAAAAAATGTAGATGCATCATAGTATATTCCTTCAAGGCAGATAGCTTTAATATAGTTTTAGAATTTGTTTAACTCTCTTGGGATTCTCAACATTTCATCATAGTTTTCAGTTGGGGAAACTCTAATTCTTTTTAAGTTAGAAGATTCTTCTCAATTACTAACGGGATGTCGTTCTATGTTTTCCCTTCTCTGGTTCTTGTGTTTTGCGCTTTATAATACTCTGCTTCTTTGAAATTTCATCCAATTTTACGTTTCATTAACTGAATACATTGAAAAGTTTAGCATAATATACATGAGTTTTCACTAGGTGCTCATGATTTAAAGTTGGCAGCAGTTTTACTTTCTTTGCACAAATTTTGTACTTGCATTCAGTATACTGTACATAGCCGAAGTACATCTTAACAGCTCCAAATGAAAACAACAGTTGAAAACTATCATAATATTCCTTTCAAACCACCAATCTCAGTAAAAAACATTTTAAAGAAAAATTTTCTTATTACATGTTCTGACCTAACATCTTTTGTTTTAATTGATTCTTTCTCATGATTTTCTTCATTTCAAAACTTTGCTAATCATTTATGTATGTATGTATGTAAAGTGTGTATGTGTAAATGCAGTTTGATCCTAAGGTTATTGTTTATAGAGTAAAGTACTCTGATTATTACATGTAAATAAGCTTGATACAGGTACATTTCCTAGCTAAGATAAAGGGAAATGGTGAATTTCGCCTAACGTTCCTCTTGACGACAGCTCTCCATTGACAGTAGTGCATCCATTAGTTTTACTTATACTGTAGTGCTTAATATTAAAAATTTTATTTTTTTAATCTGTTGAAGCAGTATGATCTTTAAAATTGTATGGTTTTTTGCATTTAAAATTTTCAGCTTTATTGTCTACCTCATTCAGTAATTCTGTTTTTACTTTTCTTCTAAATGATATTTTCTCTCTCTCTCTCTCTCTCTCTCTCTCTCTCTCTCTCTCTCTCTCTCTCTCTCTCTCTCTCTCTCTCTCTCTCTCTCTCTCTCTCTCTCTTATAGCTTCTTTGGTCTGCACAAACCACCTAGCTTTATGATTTATCTTGTGTCAGCTAATAATTTCTCTGTTTGGAAGGACGCACTACCATAGTAACATGTACATGGGTAAAGTGTATTATTAACTCTGAAATTAATTGGGTAACTTGTCCCAGCATAAAAATATTCCTCATATATCACTCACTAAGTGTTTTTTTCATGGTATGATGCTGTTTATAGTGTCATTTTGAAGCAGGATGCTTACAAATTATTAAACTATATATATTGAGAAATGAAAAGCAAATATAAATCAAAATTTGGAGTTGAAACACGCTAGAATTTCAAAGAGAACCTCAAAGGTTGTGCTACAATGTTAGTTGATGCCATTAGAACTTCAAAGGGTTAATGTTGCAGAGTTTGATCTTGTTACTTCATTGGTAGTTTCAGATTAATAAGATAATGTGCGTGAAGGATGCTCTCTTTAATGATACTGACAGAAGTTTTGTAATGTAATCATGTCATGTAATCACACATACCAATAGTGTTTCGCTTTGAAGAGGAAATAATTGAATCCTGTCTGTTAGCTCAAAATAAATGATTTCATGTTGCATTGTACTGTAGGTTTGTAAGGGCATATTGAGTTATGGAGTAGAATAGTTCTTCCTTGAGGTTGGGTATAAAGACAAAAGAAGAATAGGTACATGATTGTGATAATATGCATGTAAGATGTGTAGAATCTGTATAAGAAAAAATTCCAGGCAGTACTTTTTTATGAAAAGATGATCAGGTAGCGAGGGAAACTGGTAAATTATAAGTAGACAGGGATTCATTGTTTAAATATTTTAGTTTTCACTATTCTGCCCTTATTTTTTATAGTAATGTGTGGGCACTACAAAGTAGTACATGCATTAGTAGATTTTTCAGCTGGATTTTAAGTTGTAAGGAGTCAATATTGATTTTAGGAATTGCATGGTAAGTTGTTTGTTTCTGACAAACTATTGAAGTCTTCTTTAAAGTAAAAACTTTGAATATGACAAAGAAATTTTCAGGTTTTGTATTTTTCTGTCTGGAAGAGACTTTGTAGATAAATTTCATATAACGATATACATTGTTGGTATTAAATATTACATGTTGAAGTAAAGTTCTTATTTTTAGGAAAAATTTGTGAAGACTAGAGGAGAAAAGACTTGCCTGAAGAGTGTAGCTAAATTATATAATTTCTGGGTTGAAATAAAACTCCCTGATCTTAGTTTTGTTTCATGTAGTTTTATCTTCTTGGCATATTATTAGTGTGTGTGGTCCATGGTTGTTGCCTGGTGATTAAGACATCTGGTTGTTCATTTTCACTTTTCATCAGCCTTCCTCTCACAAGCTTTGCATCTTATACATTGATATTGATATTTTACTTGACAGCTTGCGTAAGGTAGAAATGATTTTAGTATTAGGAGCAAATTTTTTAAGAATGTAAAGATACTATAGAACAGTACATACTGTCATAGTTGAATAGAGTACAGTGCTGCAAGTGACATGCAGTGATAACCAAGGATAATTTTTAAGGATGATAGTTTAAGAGATAATTTTAAGTTATAATGTTGATAGTTTATTTTAATGAAAAGATTTTATTATAGAAATATAGTGCAGTTTGCTTATACAGTATATTGTAGTTCAATGATTAATGTAGTTCATTGATTAACATATAAATTTAGGAAAATCCTTCATTTGGAAGTTTCAGATTTGGTGTGATGTGGACACAAGTTTTACTGTTGTTGGGAAACATCCATGTTATATCCAATGGTATATTAAATAAAGTCATGTAGCCTTTCTCTTTGTCGAGTTTTGAATGTCCCTCTTGCATGCTTCTGAAATTGTTACTTCAAGTAATCTCATACTTTTGTTTAGTTTGTTGTGTAGGGTTGCAAGACTTAGTATTCATGATTAAGGCTTTCGTATCCTTTTTATCTAAGTGTATCTCGTTAAAGTAAAGAAAGGTTCACGTTTTGTGTTGGATAGAAATGTAAGTTGTTGGCTATAATACTCTGTATTCCTTATTGATTGTATTATTTTGTCATAAATTGGTCTTTTATCCATATGTCATTAATTTTTTAATATTGACACAGTTATTGGTATATATGCTGTCTTTACTACGCTAAGGACTAAAGCATTAAGTTTGTTACATTAAATAAGAAAATTGATGATTTATGCACTTTTTATATTTATAATCACATCTAAAAAATAAAATCAGGCCATATCTGTACAGGGAGAAGCAGTTACTGAATCCAAAACTAATAACTTTTAGGGAATAGATCACAATGCAGTTATTGCACTTATAATTATTTTTATGGTGAAGTAAAAGACAAATATATTGGCTTTGGGAATCTTCATGTAAACCTATGCTGGATGACTGGAGAAGAAATGGAAGGTAGATGACTTTATTTCCTTCATTGTACTCACATATTTATTTGCCTGTTGTACTGCTAAAAGTAAGTATATGTGCACTGTATCCTTTATTAATTTTATTTCTGTTTTTGGAGTTATCAAGTTTTACCATGGCCTACAAAGCTAGTAAGTATGGAATGTTGTTTTCCTTTATATTGCATGTTGTATAGTGTTTAGAATAACTGATCATTTTTTGTTTAATTCGTTAGGAGGCACTCACTGAAAAAACTCAGCATGTTGATCAGTTGATGAGAGAGAGAGATTTGGAAAGGGCAGAAGTTGCCCGCATGGCTGCGCAGACTGATGAAGCCACAAGGGACGCACAAGACATGAGGCTACAACTAGAACAGGTAAAAGTATATCCTCAACACTTCCTCCAGGTGACTTTTAAAAAGATTTTTAGGGAGTTTTAATCAGACATATATTGCATTTCATAAATGTTATGTTTTTTATTTAATTTACTTTGACTAGCTGTAAAATGTTGAAGAAATACTAAAAGCAATTTCTTTTATGAAATGTGATGAAAGTTTCTTGTGAAGACCAGAAATGATATATTTTGATACATTATTTGGCTAAGAAAAAAAGAAAAATGTACCCCTGTTTAAGAATGGTGATTTTATTCTTTTACTGTTATTTGTGACATAGCTGCAAGTTGAATCCGAAGAGAGGCTACACGACCTTGGAGAGCGCATTCGAATGTTAGAAAAGGAAAGGGAAGACCTCTTAATGAAACTTGAGGATAAGCAAAGAGATTTAGACGACTTCTCTTTCAGATTGGAAGAAGAGTCCATAACAAAAGCTGATCTTGAGGTATGAGTTGATTGTACTCTTCTTGCTATCATGCATTGTTACATGGTGTGCCTTGATTTTCTGTTTTTGTACATGGAACTTACCCAGCAGATATATACTTAGCTATAGACTCCGTCTTCCCCGACAGAAATTCGAATTTCGCGGCACACGCTGCAGGTAGGTCAGGTGATCTACCGCCCCTGCCGCTGGGTGGCAGGAATAGGAACGATTACCGTTCTAGAACCAGATTTTCTCTGTCGCGGTAGTGTCAACATACGTTGTTGCTACCTCCTGACTTGATTTTCGTTTTTTCATCGCCATCGACCTTCTGGGCTGTCTTTTGCAGGGAAGTACTGGGTCTTTGGTTTGGCATACGCTTTTATTAACTTTTGAATGAATTTGGCTTCGAAATTTCGAAGAATATATTACGTGAAACTACCGAATT
Source organism: Macrobrachium nipponense (assembly GCF_015104395.2). NCBI lineage: Eukaryota > Metazoa > Arthropoda > Malacostraca > Decapoda > Palaemonidae > Macrobrachium > Macrobrachium nipponense. Next base: position 15,925,385 of record NC_087221.1, on the reverse strand, counting down.
TTTCGGTAGACACTTATATTTTGCAATAAGGGAAATATTGATTTTTTTTTTCACTAATACGTGTATAAGTGTTAGAACTTGATGAAGGAAATATAAGATCTAACTTCCTACTTTAGGAAGTCAGAAAGCATATAACTAGATACGCTTCCTTTAGAAGCTTTAAGAGCTCTCGTACTAATGAGCAGTTAGAGTATTGACAATTCTAGTAGTTGTTGCATCCTCATCACCTTCTTACTCCACAGAATCTACAAATTCATATGTGCAAATTTGAAGATAAATGGATGGAGCTCAAAAGGCGAGCTCTAAAAAGGTAAGAAGTGAATATAGTGTTCCCAGTGCAGTGGAGGGTGCGTCTGATCGGCTCCGTAGCGCTTCCAGGCCTAGACCTCTTCCAAACTCCCAGACCCAGTGGAGGAGGAAAGTCGACAGCCGCAGGAAGGTTAGGGAGAACCCCCACCGGTCAGGCGTCCCCTCGGCAGGTTCTGTAGAACGTCCCAGACTGCCAAGGATAGCCATTGATAAGGCATCCTTAAAAAAGTGCGTCTCTTCATCTTACATCCGAAAAGACGAAGAATGTATGTTTGGAGTTTCGATGATCTAGCGCGTTCTCTGAAAACTAAGAGAACACTGAGCAAGAGCCAGCCGCTGCCAGGAAGCCGCGTTCCAGCAAGCTAGCGTGAGCTACGTTCCTATAGCCAGCAGCGAGGCGCGTTCCAGCTAACAGACTAGCACGAGCCGCGTTCCTACAACCAAACGCGAGCCGCGTTCTAGAAAATTTTTCTTGGCGCAAGGCGCCTTCAAAGAGACGAAGCGCCAGCCTGGCGCAAATTGCGCCAGAAAAACAGACGGCTAGAGCAAGGAGCCTTATGGTAGAGTGGCAATCAGAACGATCCTTCTATTGAACGTTTCCGGGCAAGAGGCTCTTTCTAAAAGGGGTCTAGTAGGCACTCGGAACTGTCAGGGCGCACGGGACCTTCCACGCAAGCGGAACGTTCCAGGAGCGAGTCTCCTTTCTAGCGTGCGGAACATTCCAGGCGCTAGGTGCAAGGAGCCAGGCGCCAGAATATCCTTTCTCTATCTGTAGTAGAGTATCTGCTGTATGAGAATACGATACGGCAAATCATAAGCACATACCATAGTTACTTCTTTGCTGAGCAACTCAATTACCAGTATCCTTCCAGGAATTTCCTAGGAAGGACTACGCTTAAAGGGATTGTTAAGACAACACCTACTTAGCTTCTAGATTTATCGAAGTCTTGTTTCGCTTAGATATGCATTATAAGAACTTCCTGGAGTTCGATAATAATTTTATAAGATTCCTTTATTAAATGGAGTAGCTGGCAACTCTGGAAGAGTAAGGCCAGTCGGCTAACGAGACTGCTATTGCTTAGACACCAACGCAGTTTCATGTAGGTGTCGGTCATGAGTGGTCGGTAACATGTCTCTCTCCTGCGGGATGGAATGAATAACCGTGTCTCTCCCCTACAATCGTGGTTTTAGCCTCGGATTGAGGGGATAGTTAAGCAAACATAAATAAAATATTGTCTGCCTTTTGCTAAGAAGCTTTCAATAAGAAAGATATTACAACATTTCAATGCTGTTTACCGTAGGTAACATTTTTAAAGGATTCTAACGCAGCGGAACTCTATATTGTATAATGCTCTCATGCTTACGAAAGCATGGCTTATTAGAGTACATGCTTAGTGAGAAGATGAATGTAGTAGAGAATTCACTTTAAGACTACGGTATGGTCAAGTCTTATGCACTTACCGAGGTTAGCTACAGAATTCCTAGTATCCTTACAAAGGTTTCCTAGATTAATGCTGTTTACCACAATGTGACAGTATTATAAAGGATTCTAATACGGCAGCGCGCGATATATATAATTCTCTCATCCTTTCGAGAAACGCACACAACCTTTTTAAATTCGGATATTGCTCAAGAGAAGTTGGGTGAGTCGGATGGGAAACATTCTCTTAGTGGCAGAGTTGTTTCCCTGAATGGACTATACTACGTATATAAAAGTTTTTTCCCACTAAGAACGGAATTAACATGTGAAGGATGTCTGGTACCATAAAGGCATAGATGTTATGGCACATAACCTAAAAAGAACTAGAAGGAAGCGCCAGCCTGGCGCAAATTGCGCCAGAAGCACCATCCAAGATATTTTCTCGTTTTAGCGAGTTATTAACCTAAGAGTCCAGTAGCCTCTCGGACAGCAGGCTCGGTAACGGCAAGATTCGTTCCTGATTTCGTTACCCATTCAATCGAAGAGGGGTCGCTTACAAGGAATGATGAAATGATTTATTTTAATCACTTAGGCCAATTCCACGACTCTCTCATATCGCAAAGAGCATCAAGAATCTCTTTTTTCGCCCCTGTTTGCGTTAACAAAAGAGAACCTAATTGGGAACAGACACGGAACGTAACGATCCTTAAGAGGTTCGATGCCAGATTTTGCATGTCCGTGAGAACCTTCTCGATCGAAGATAATAACTGTTAACGTATGTCTAACATTTATTGAAAAGAGTTGAGAACCTGCGGAAAGTCTTCTTCATAGATCTCTTTGTAAGGTAGAAGACGAACAAGCTTCCTTTAGACTGCTTCTTTTTCCTCGAACCAAGAGAGGTAGCAATATAAGACATCTTTAAATTTAAAGAAGGGGAATAAACTTTAGTCTTTTTTCCCCTAGTTATAAATTCTTAACAGATATTAAGATAATTGGGCGTCAAAGGAAGAGAGGATGTATGCCTCATTTTGGCCTTAGAGAGGTTGGATTCACAGAAGTCACGTTCTTCTCACAGCATGTTTCGTAAGGCTTTTCCAAGAGTATCTGGATATTCTATCAGAATCTATTATAATTAGACCTATAAAACCTCTCCACTCTGAGTCTGTCCGCGTGCAGACTGACCAGAAGTGGACATGAATGAGAGGTTTTTTCAAGGTAAATGACAATAGTCATGGCTAAGACATAGAAACTGTCCTCTTCTGATACCTCTGTGAACCACATAGCGAGGTTTTTTCTTCACTTTCAGAGGGAAGAATCACCTATGTATATAACTGCTATCAAAGAACGCAGTAAAAGGCTATACTCTGTCTCTACAAGGGGAATTAGAGATAACAGAGGATTAAGATCTTCGGGATCTTATACGATACCGCAATACGACAAGAGTAGGATATCATGTACTTCGAATGGGATTTTTTTTTTTTTTTTTTTTTTTTTTTTTTTGTGGCCACAGATTCCGTGTTCCGACAAAATGGAACTGCTCCTCATCAAACTTCTTTGAGGAAGTTTATGAAGGAATTCTTTGTTTCTCTTAGCCTTAAACGACCAAGAAGACAAGTGGATTTTTTGTGCATTGGAATCTCGCATCAGATTCAATGGAGACTCGGCAATGGGTTCTTGCCAGCATAGTATGTCTGGCAAAAGAACTAAATCCCTCTATTCCTGACGCAACGCTTTCAGATAGAAGTTTAGTTGCCCAGGCAGGGTACTTACATTTTCATCTACAGAAGAAGAGATGGTTTAAACGTTTGCCTACAGAGTCTTCGGGGTGCGATGAGGGCTCAAAATGCTTCCCAGAAGGTATTCAGAAGGATACAATAAGAGCTAGAAATCAGGGTTCCGCCCAATTTCAGCTCAGTCTCTCGACTTCCAGACTCCTTCCCTTCCTTTGGGCAAGGATAGGGAAGATTCTGCAACGAGGAACCTCATCAACATGTAAGAAGTAGATCTCGTTAGCAAAAGAAGTGTTCACGAGGATCCTCCTCGGAGGAAGACTCTTCTCTCTCGTATTGTTAGATATCCTGTCGTCTACTGGGTGTAGCTGACTAAAATCACCTCCCCTTGCCAGGGGCCAAAAGCTCAAAGGGGAAGAATTTCTTCCACCCTTCTCCAGTCTCCTGATAAACTATTTGGTTTTGGTTTTCAGGACTCCTCGGACAATGTAGCGCCAGCCAGCGCCAAATTGCCAATACAGGCGAAAACGCCAGAGGTGGACAGTTCCAAGGAACTCTGTCATGGTCGGATACTGAGAAGGAGCGGGCCTCCAACCTGGCGCAAATGCGCCAGAGGCGAACAAATCGGACAGATATAAGAGTGTCCGATGTGGAACATCGCCAGACAGCCTAGAGACTCTTCCAAGCTCGAAGCTCCAGCAAGTGTGGAGGAGCCAAGCCAGGCGCGAGGCGCCAGCCAGGCTCTAGGAGCCAGCCAGGCTCTAGGAGCCAGCCAGGCTCTAGGAGCCAGCCAGCTCTAGGAGCCAGCCAGGCTCTAGGAGCCAGGCAGGCTCTAGGAGCCAGGCAGGCTCTAGGAGCAGGCAGGCTCTAGGAGCCAGGCAGGCTCTAGGAGCCAGCCAGGCTTTAGGAGCCAGCCAGGCTCTAGAAGCCAGCCAGGCGCCATCCAGGTGCCAGGCTCCTTCAAGGCTAGGCTCCAGTCAGGATTGAGGATCCATCCAGGCGCAAGGCTCCTTCCAGTAAAAAGAAACCTAAAGCTCTGTCATGTAAGAGGGCTAGTCCCCATTGATATGATACAGGTAAGGCTCTGCCATGTAAGTGGGTCAGCCCCCATTGGCACGATCCGAGAAGGCTCTGTCGTGTAAGCGGGCTAGCCCCCATTGACATGATCCAGAAGGGTTTGTCAGTCATAGGTCCCTACCTCGCTGAAACTCTTGAGGCATGCAGACTCATAGACAGTAATCATGAAGTCTTCTGCCAGGCTCCAGGTGCCTTCCAGGCGCAAGGCACCAGCCAGACGCAAGGCTCCAGCCAGGCGCGAGGCGCTAGCCAGGAAGGAGGAGCCAATCAGGCACCAGCCAGGCGCGAGGCGCCAGCCAGGCGCAAGGCGCCATCCAGGCGGCCGAGGCTCCAGCCCAGGCTCTAGGCGCCATTCAGGCGCAAGGCTCCAGCCAGGCGCGAGGCGCTAGACAGGCGCTAGGCGCCTGCCAGGCACGAAGCGCTAGCCAGGCTCCAGGCTTCACCCAGAAGAGATCTATATCAAAGAACGCCCTGGCCTTCTTTGAGACATTGTGATCTCCTAAGCACTTGATAAGTGCATTGATGATTCCTTCAAACAGCTGAGAATTAAAAGCGCATGAAGTGCGAGCTTTTCCGAATTCTTGTTCTTTCCCTAACAATATGTCATAAGGACATATTAGCTGTCACATACGGGAGATGCAACTCTGTGTTGACTTCCCATTATCCGAAGGATGTCAAGATAACCTTCGAGGGATCCTTCTCTCTTGGTTGATACGTGTCTGCGGATACATTGCTGGGATAGGGAGCAGATACTGATCCTTAACTATGAGTTAAATTTTATTTAACGTGTTTTTTCTTTGGCTGTTTTGAAAGGAGTTTGTAGATAACTCTCTTCAACTTGAGCACTAACCCTCGTGTTAGGATCAGGTGATCGGGATCGGTGTTGTGCTCCTTAATTATGCCACTAGGCATAAGCATATTGTCATGTAAGAGGCTCTGTCGAGTAAATGGATAAGACCCCATCGACAGACCCACAAGAACTCTTAGCCATAGGTCACATCCTCGCTGAGGCTCTTGAGGCGAAGCAGATTCCTAGGCATTAGCCATGGAGTCTTCCGCCTGATCAAGTAGGAACCAAGGTTTTATTTATTTATTACCTACAACGTATGTTGTTTACCTGTCTATTCAGTAAATAGTTGTCTCTTTCCCACCACCAAGGGTGTCAATCAGCTAAGTATATATCTGCTGGGTAAGTTCCATGTACAAAAATGATATTGTTAAGATACAATAAAGTTTTGTACATACTTACCTGGCAGATATATACGATTGATGGCCCACCCAACCTCCCCTCAGGAGACAGGTGGAAGAGAAAATCTGGTTCTAGAACGGTAATCGTTCCTATTCCTGCCACCCAGCGGCAGGGGCGGTAGATCACCTGACCTACCTGCAGCGTGTGCCGCGAAATTCGAATTTCTGTCGGGGACGACGGAGTCTATAGCTAAGTATATATCTGCCAGGTAAGTATGTACAAAACTTTATTGTATCTTAACAATATCATTTTCATTCTGATGCTTACAGGTGAGCTATATACTTGATCTTGTTGGTAGATATGCTTTTCACCTTTAGATGAATGCTGCTTTTTCTGAAGTATTGATGCCCCTGCATAGTTATTTGAATCCCATTAATGTTTGTTCATCTTGGATTACTAGAATCAAAATGCTACAGACAGTGAAAGGATAAGGCAGTTGGAAAAGGAGTTAGAAGAGGCTAAACGAACGCTGAAAGATAGAGGAGCATTGGAAGCTACTAAGACTTTTGAAATGGAGGAATTAGAAATAAGCCTTAGGACTAGTGTAGAGGAGCTACAAGGCAAAGTAAGTAGATGTTGAAACAATAGTCATGCTTTATCCATATTGCTTTTTTTAGGCTAAGCCTCACATCTTGGTAAGCTTTGTTCAGATATGATAGAGAGAAAATGGATCAGGCGTCTTAGATTTAGTAAATTTTGCTTTTTCTACAATGGTCACTAGTGTTTTGCTTTTATTAGTTTGCTTAATAAGAAAGAAAATTTTATCAAGCGAGATTTGTAGTGTAATTTCGCAGCAACTGTTCAGAATTTTTTATCTGTAATAGTGTTACATTACTCATTATGTTTTGCTTTGATGTTTTGTTTATAGGCTAAAATCTCAGTGATATTTTCAGATTATGGACATAGAAAAGGAGAAAGAAGAACTAGAAACGAAACTTACTGCGAGTTTAGAAACGATAAAGAATATGGAAACAACAAATGAGTCTTTAAAAAATGATATTAGAGAACACGAACAGAAGATTAAGTTAATGGAATCTGGCCAAGAGAAAGTAAATGTAAACATGCAAGAAATGAAAGAAAAGGAAACTAAAATACAGGAATTACAAAAAGAATTACAGAAGCATCAAGACCAAATTAAAGATGCCTCAATACAAGCTGATAAGCTAACTGAAAATATTAACCAGGAGAAACAAGAGAAGGATTTGCTGCATAAAGAATTGGAAGGTATAGAGCTTAATGTTTTGTCCTCTGGCAAGCAATTTTTTTTTTTTGTACATGCAACTTCCCCGGCAGATATATACTTAGCTTATGTCTCTGACGTCCGACAGAAATTCGAATTTCGCGGCACACGCTGCAGGTAGGTCAGGTGATCTACCCCCCTGCCGCTGGGTGGCAGGAATAGGAACCGTTCCCGTTCTAGAACCAGATTTTCTCTGTCGCGGTAGTGTCAACATATGTTGTTGCTACCTCCTGACTTGATTTTCGTTTTTCATCGCCATCGATCTTCTGGGCTGTCTTTTGCAGGGAAGTACTGGGTCTTTGGTTCGGCATACGCTTTTATTAACTTTTTAATGAATTTGGCTTCAAAAATTTCGAAGAATATATGACGTGTAACTACCGAAATTTTCGGTAGACACTCACATAGTTTGCAAGAAAGGGAAATATTAATATTTATTCATTAATATGTGTAATAAGTGTTAGAATTGATTGAGGAAATATACTGACTTCCTACTTTAGGGAGTCAGTAAAGCATGTAACTAGATACGTTTCTTTTAAAAGTTTTTTTTAGAAACTCGTACTAACGAGCAATTAGAGTATTAACAGTACTAGTAGTTTTGCATCCTCATCACCTTCTTACTTCGCAGAAACTTCAAATTCATAATTGCAATTTGAAGACAAGGATTGTGGCTCAAAATGCGAGCTATTGAAAGGTAAGAAGTGATTACTAGTGTTCCCCATTGCAGTGGAGGGTGCGTCTGATCGGCTCTGTCTCGCTCCCAGGCCTAGACCTCTTTCAAGCTCCCAAGCCCAGGGGAGAAGGAATGTCGAAAGCCGTAAGGGGGTTTCAGAGAATCCCCACCGGTCAGGCGTCCCCTCGGCAGGTTCTGTAGAGCGTCCCAGACTGCCAAGGATAGCCATTGAAAAGGCATCCTTAAAAAAGTGCGTCTCTTCATCTTACATCCGAAAAGACGAAGAATGTATATGGTTTTGATGATCTAGCGCGTTCTCTGGAAACTAAGAGAACACTGAGCAAGAGCCAGCCAGGAACTTAGGAAGCCGCGTTCCAGCAAGGTAGCGTGAGCCACGTTCCAACAGCCAGCAGCGAGCCGCGTTCCAGAAAACAGACTAGCGCGAGCCGCCGCCTTCCTACAACCAAACGCGAGCCGCGTTCTAGCAACTGAGCGCGAGCCGCGTTCTAGAAAATTTTTTCTTGGCGCAAGGCGCCTTCAAAGACGAAGCGCCAGCCTGGCGCAAATTGCAACAGAAAAACAGACGGCTAGAGCAAGGAGCCTTATAGTACAGTGGCAATCAGAACGATCCTTCCATTGAACGTTTCCGGGCAAGAGGCTCTTTCTAAAAGGGGTCTAGTAGGCGCTCGGAACTATCAGGGCGCACGGGACCTTCCACACAAGCGAACGTTCCAGGAGCGAGTCTCCTTTCTAGCGTGCGGAACATTCCAGGCGCGCGGAACTATCCAGGCGCTAGGCACAAGGAGCCAGGCGCCAGAATATTCCAAATCTTCTTAAGAGAGAGAGGTCAGTCGCGAGGCTCCTCTTTGAGTAATGCGGACACACTCCTTCATTCATGCTCTTCCCTCGTTATGAAGAGGCAAGCGCTTTGGGAGTTTTTCTTATAAGAATCTCATCGACGTTTGGGTATGATGGCGGATAGGAAATATCTACTTCCTTCCGTAAACCCTACAGACGAACAGGAATTCTGTCTCTTCCGCGATTTATGAGGAAATCACGAAGATTTAAAGAGTTCCTGGATTAACTTCCTTCCTTAAGGAGATATATATACTCTTTCTATCATTCTATTAACAAAAAGAACGAAGACAGTAAAATTTTTCCTTTATCTGCCTCGGCAGGGAAAGAAGGTAGTTGAGTATCTGCTGTATGAGAATACGATACGGCAAATCACACATACCGTAGTTACTTCTTTGTAGAGCAACTCAATTATCAGTATCCTTCCAGAATTTTCCTAGGAAGGACTACGCTTAAAGGGATTGTTAAGACAACACCTACTTAGCTTCTAGATTTATCGAAGTCTTGTTTCGCTTAAATATGCATTAATAAGAACTTCCTGAAGTTCGATAATTTTGTAAGATTCCTTTATTTAATGGAGTAGCTGGCAACTCTGGAAGAGTAAGGCCAGACGGCTAACGGAGACTGCTATCCGCGCCTTATTAGACCAACGCAGTAACATGTAGGTGTCGGTCATGAGTGGTTGGTTACATGTCTCTCTCCTGCGGGATGGAATAACTAACCGTGTCTCTCCCCTACAATCGCGGTTTCAGCCTCGGATTGAGGGGATAGTTAAGCAAACATAAATAAAATATTGTCTGCCTTTTGCTAAGAAGCTTTCAATAAGAAAGATATTACAACCTTTCAATGCTGTTTACCGAAGGTAACATTATTAAAGGATTCTAACGCAGCGGAACTCTATATTATATGATGCTCTCATGCTTACGAAAGCATGGCTTATTAGAGTACATGCTTAGTGAGAAGATGAATGTAGTAGAAGAGAATTCACTTTAAGACTACGGTATGGTCAAGTCTTATGCGCATACCGAGGTTAACTACAGAATTCCTAGTATCCTTACAAAGGTTTCCTAGATTAATGCTGTTTACCACAATGTGACAGTATTATAAAGGAGTCTAATACGGCAGAGCACGAAATAATATAATTCTCTCATCCTTTCGAGAAGCGCACACAACCTTTTTAGAATCGGATATTGCTCAAGAGAAGATGGGTGAGTCGGATGGGAAACATTCTCTTAGTGGCAGAAGTTGTTTCCCTGAATGGACTATACTACGTATATAAAAGTTTTTTCCTACTAAGAACGGAATTAACACGTGAAGGATGTCGGGTACCATAAGGGCACAGATGTTCTGGCACATAAGCTTAAAAGAACTAGAAGGAAGCGCCAGCCTGGCGCAAAGCGTCAGAAGCGCCAGCCTGGCGCAAATTGCGCCAGAAGCGCCAGCCTGGCGCAATGCGCCAGAAGTACCATCCAAGATATTTTCTCATTTTAGCGAGTTATTAACCTAAGAGTCCAGTAGTGGTTGGTTTGGTGTTTGCTTCTCACCTCGGTGGTCGCGGGTTCGATTCTCGGCCATTCCATTGAGGAGTGAGAGATGTGGATTTCTGGTGATAGAAGTTCACTCTCGACGTGGTTCGGAAGTCACGTAAAAACACCATACAAACAAACCAGTAGCCTCTCGGAGGCTCGGTAACGGCAAGATTCGTTCCTGATTTCGTTACCCATTTAATCGGAAAGGGGTCGCTTACAAGGAATGATGAAATGATTTTTTTTTTTTTAATCACTTAGGCCAATTCCACGACTCTCTCATATCGCAAAGAGCATCGAGAATCTCTTTTTTCGCCCCTGTTCGCGTTAACAAAAGAGAACCTATTTGGGAACAGACACGGAACGTACCGATCCTTAAAGGTTCTATGCAAGCATTTGCATGTCCGTGAGAACCTTCTCGATCGAAGATAATAACTGTTAACGTATGTCTAACATTTATTGAAAAGAGTTTTGAGAACCTGCGGAAAGTCTTCATAGATCTCTTCGCAAGGTAGAAGACGAACAGGCTTCCTATAGACTGCTTCCTTTCCTCGAACCAAGAGAGGTAGCAATATACAGACATCTTTAATTTAAAGAAGGGGAATAAACTTTAGTCTTTTTTCCCCTAGTTATAAATTCTTAACAGATATTAAGATAAATGGGCGTCAAAGGAAGAGAGGATGAATGCCTCATTTTGGCCTTAGAGAGGTTGGATTCACAGAAGTCACGTTCTTCTCACAGCATGTTTCGTAAGGCTTTTCCAAGAGTATCTGGATATTCTATCAGAATCTATTATAAATAGACCTGAAAAAACCTCTCCACTCTGAGTCTTTCCACGTGCAGACTGACCAGAAGTGGACATGAATGAGATGATTTTTCAAGGTAAATGACAATAGTCATGGCTAAGACATAGAATTGCTGCAGATCGTGCTAGATGGAATGAGGAAACTGTCCTCTTCCGATACCTCTGTGAACCACATAGCGAGGTTTTTTCTTCACTTTCAGAGGGAAGAATCACCTATGTATATATCTGCTATCAAAGAACGCAGTAAAAGGCTATACTCTGTCTCTACAAGGGGAATTAGAGATAACAGAGGATTAAGATCTTCGGGATCTATGCGATACCGCAATACGACAAGAGTAGGATATCATGTACTTCGAATGGAATTTTTTTTTGTGGCCACAGATCCGTGTTCCGACAAAATGGAACTGCTCCTCATCAAACTTCTTTGAGGAAGTTTATGAAGGAATTCTTTGTTTCTCTTAGCCCTAAACGACCAAGAAGACAAGTGAATTTTTTGTGCATTGGAATCTCGCATCAGATTCAATGGAGACTCGGCAATGGGTTCTTGCCAGCATAGTATGTCTGGCAAAAGAACTAAATCCCTCTATTCCTGACGCAACGCTTTCAGATAGAAGTTTAGTTGCCCAGGCAGGGTACTTACATTTTCATCTACAGAAGAAGAGATGGTTTAAAACGTTTGCCTACAGAGTCTTCGGGGTGCGATGAGGGCTCAAAATGCTTCCCAGAAGGTATTCAGAAGAATACAATAAGAGCTAGAAATCAGGGTTCCGCCCAATTTCAGCTCAGTCTCTGCCTTTCGACTTCCAGACTCCTTCCCTTCCTTCCTTCGGGCAAGGATAGGGAAGATTCTGCAACGAGGAACCTCATCAACATGTAAGAAGAGATCTCGTTAGCAAAAGAAGTGTTCACGAAGGATCCTCCTCGGAGGAAGACTCTTCTCTCTCGTATTGTTAGATATCCTGTCGTCTACTGGGTGTAGCTGACTAAAATCACCTCCCCTTGCCAGGGGCCAAAAGCTCAAAGGGGAAGAATTTCTTCCACCCTTCTCCAGTCTCCTGATAAACTATGTGGTTGTTCAGGACTCTCGGACAATGTAGCGCCAGCCAAGCGCCAAATGCCAATACAGGCGAAAAACGCCAGAGGCGGACAGTTCCAAGGAACTCTGTCATGGCCGGATACTGAGAAGGAGCGGGCCTCAAACCTGGCGCAATGCGCCAGAGGCGAACAAATCGGACAGATATAAGAGTGTCCGATGTGGACATCGCCAGACAGCCTAGAGACTCTTCCAAGCTCGAAGCTCCAGCAAGTGTGGAGGAGCCAAGCCAGGCGCGAGGCGCCAGCCAGGCTCTAGGAAGCCAGCCAGGCTCTAGGAGCCTAGGCCAAGGCCTCTAAGGGAAGCCAGCCGAGGCTCTATGGAGCCAGCATGGCTCTAGGAAGCCAGCCAGGCTCTAGAAAGCCAGCCAGGCGCCATCCAGGTGCCAGGCTCACCTTCAAGGCTAGGCTCCAGTCAGGATTGAGGATCCATCCAGGCGCAAGGCTCCTTCCAGTAAAGAGAAACCTAAAGCTCTGTCATGTAAGAGGGCTAGTCCCCATTGATATGATACAGGTAAGGCTCTGCCATGTAAGTGGGTCAGCCCCCATTGGCACGATCCGAGAAGGCTCTGTCGTGTAAGCGGGCTAGCCCCCATTGACATGATCCAGAAGGGTTTGTCAGTCATAGGTCCCTACCTCGCTGAAACTCTTGAGGCATGCAGACTCATAGACAGTAATCATGAAGTCTTCTGCCAAGCTCCAGGCGCAAGGCGCCAGCCAGACGCAAGGCGCCAGCCAGACGCAAGGCTCCAGCCAGGCGCGAGGCGCTAGCCAGGAGGGAGAGCCAATCAGGCGCCAGCCACGCGGCGCGAGGCGCAGCGACCGCAGGCGCAAGGCTCCAGCCAGGCTCTAGGCGCCATTCAGGCGCAAGGCTCCAGCCAGGCGCGAGGCGCTAGCCAGGCTCCAGGCTTCACCCAGAAGAGATCTATATCAAAGAATGCCCTGGCCTTCTTTGAGACAATGTGATCTCCTAAGCACTTGACAAGTGCATTGATGATTCCTTCAAACAGCTGAGAATTAAAAGCGCATGAAGTGCGAGCTTTTCTGTATTCTTGTTCTTTCCTTAACAATATGTCATAAGGACATATTAGCTGTCACATACGGGAGATGCAACTCTGTGTTGACTTCCCATATCCGAAGGATGTCAAGATAACCTACGAGAGATCCTTCTCTCTTGGTTGATACGTGTCTGCGGATACATTGCTGGGATAGGGAGCCGATACTGATCCTTAACTAGTGAGTTAAATTTTAGTTAACGTCGTGTTTTTTCTTTGGGTTGTTTGAAAGGAGTTTGGGGATAACTCTTTTCAACTTAAGCACTAACCCTCGTGTTAGGATCAGGTGATCGGGATCGGTGTTGTGCTCCTTAATTATGCCACTAGGCATAGGGATATTGTCATGTAAGAGGCTCTGTCGAGTAAATGGATAAGACCCCATCGACAGACCCACAAGAACTCTTAGCCATAGGTCACATCCTCGCTGAGGCTCTTGAGGCGAAGCAGATTCCTAGGCATTAGCCATGGAATCTTCCGCCTGAACAAGTAGGAACCAAGGTTTTATTTATTTATTACCTACAACGTATGTTGTTTACCTGTCTATTCAGTAAATAGTTGTCTCTTACCCACCACCAAGGGTGTCAATCAGCTAAGTATATATCTGCCGGGGAAGTTGCATGTACAAAAATGATATTGTTAGAATACAATAAAGTTTTGTACATACTTACCCGGCAGATATATACGATGAATGGCCCACCCAGCCTCCCCTCAGGAGACAGGTGGAAGAGAAAATCTGGTTCTAGAACGGGAACGGTTCCTATTCCTGCCACCCAGCGGCAGGGGGGTAGATCACCTGACCTACCTGCAGCGTGTGCCGCGAAATTCGAATTTCTGTCGGACGTCAGAGACATAAGCTAAGTATATATCTGCCGGGTAAGTATGTACAAAACTTTATTGTATTCTAACAATATCATTTTTTTTTTTTTTTTTTTTTTTAAAGGAGTTGGCTCTGCTGAATATAGTTTGTGCTAAGACGTTCGGGATGGTTGTCAGGATAAGATGTCACCCCTGTAAAGAACTGTCTTATACAGTTTGCCATGTGTAGTGTTATAGATGGTACAGTATCACCTCAGCTTAATGGATTTCCTATCCCTGTGAAAAAGTGGGGTACCACTGTCTTGTCAAGTTTTGATATAGTAATGAATTTGATGTTCTCTCATAAGAAGAATACATATTTTATTTGTGGGTGCACTGTTGTAAATCTAAGTTAATTTTAAAAAATGTCAGGGTAAATTTGTTTACTGTTAGTTAATGCTAAAATTTTTTGCTTTTCTTTTGGAATGAATTGTAAACTTGAGGAATTTATTCATAAGTACGTAATAAGAATTCATCTACAAGAAAAATGCATAAGTGACAATGTAAAATGGATTGATGATTTCTGACTGACAGACATAATATTGCTTACAGAAGCTACAATTTACATGTAATTGACCAGTGAGCTGATAACATTTACAAGTTATTAGACTAGTATTAATGGTATATTAAAGTGCTACCATTACTGAAAATTACAATAAAATAATGATTTATAGTAAGGGAAGGAAGAAAAAAATAAATTTTTACATGGCTGCTACACTGGTTCTTGGGGTATTGTGCAGGCCATATACCTGGTCTTTGTTATGTAACAGATTTTGTTATACATATTGGGAGGCCAGACCCCTGAACTATCCATTAAGTTGAGGAGCTAGTGTATAAGGAATAGGTTTTTATGAAACTAGGTGAATCTTTTTTTAATGATTTTGTATGAACAAACTTTTTCAAGAAGTCAAATTTTTTTCAGGGGTAAAACAAGAAATCACCTCGAAATGTGCTGAAATGGCTACTGTACAGGCAGAACTCACAAAGGCACATGAAGAAAATAAAGTGAAATCTAGTCAGCTGGAAGAAGCTAATAAGAAGGTATGTTAAAAACTGTAGTCTCGTGCCTCAGTATGTACTGTATATACTTGCGTATCATGGGGCTTTTGAAGAAATAATTTTGAAGCCAATTTTAAGGGGGTTGCATCATACACGAGATGTGAAAGTTAGCGTATGTAATACATATATATTCAAATATTAGTATCCCTGTTGCTGAATAACCATTGGTTCCATGCAACGTAAAAACACCATACAAACAAATAAATATTAGTTCGTATAATAAAATACTGCAGACATAACCTATATGCATGTTTTCCATGGATCTTTGAAAAGTTATGCTTTACTTCACTGTATCCAATAATAATATGTGTATTCTCATGTGTAGTACTACAGGTACAAAATCCTTTATCCAAAATCCTTAGGGCCAGATGTATTCTGGAGATTGGAATTTTTCACATTTTGGAACTGTGGGGTCAGGATGTATTAAAGTTAAAATCAACCATCACAACTGAACTGCAGCAAAAATATTTTTTTCCTTCATGTTTATCCTTAGCTATTTATTCATTATAGTTTAATATTATATACTATTAATATTAAATGAATGAGAGATAAGTAAGATCATCAATAATAGAATATAGTGGGACAATTAAGACCATATGTTCACTAACACATTCTATTTTCAACAAAAACATTCTGTAAAATGAAAAATTATACATAATCAAAATAATGGTAATTCAGCTTAACAATATGTAAAGCTATAAAGTACATTTCATCATATCAATCTTGGAGAGGGTTGTTCTTTATTGATACTAATGTTGTCATTAGTTTGTAGTCATGCGTTTGAGGACGATCCAGGAACAGGATTTGCAAGTGATGACGCATCACTACGACACAGTGTGGGATTTTTTATACCACTATATTAAAAGTTAAAATTATTGTTAAATTCTTGTTTTCTTGAAGAAATGGTTACATAAAGCAAATTATTGATTAATAGTGCCATCAGCAGTCAAATAGTCACAATCATGGCAATGTTCAAACTTAGTGCCATCCATGATGTCTATAAACAGAACAGAAGTAGGGGGCTGTCAGTGGCTAACAGTCTCCATGGCAACCAGCCAGCCAATCAGATTTTAGCTGTATCCTGTCTGAGTAGAACATTTTGCACATGAAGCTGACGATGATATGTGTGTGTGTTTTGGATACAGTACAGGTAGTCCCTGGTTATCAGTTGTGGTTCTGTTCCGGCGGCTTGATGATAAGAAAAAATCACCGATAACTGAAAATCAGCAATTTTTGGTGCTTATCGGCGCCAATAACCAGATTTTGACACCAATAACCAGTTAATGGTGCCTGTGTTAGGTATGTAACTGTACCAATAGTACTCTTATTATCGGCTCTGATAAGTGGAAATTGGCGCCGAAATCATGAGTTTTCAGCACTAGACGAGCACCATAAAACTGGATCGCTGATAACCAAGGCTGCCAATAACCAGGGATTGCCTGTACATATTTTTAGTGCCTTTGTTTTGAGTACAATACATAGCTTTTAATTGTGTATATATTTTTTATTACATGAAAAACAGAATGAATTCCTTCTCATTACTT
The DNA here is from genome assembly GCF_015104395.2 of Macrobrachium nipponense. Lineage (NCBI taxonomy): Eukaryota > Metazoa > Arthropoda > Malacostraca > Decapoda > Palaemonidae > Macrobrachium > Macrobrachium nipponense. The sequence continues at coordinate 15,908,899 of NC_087221.1, read as the reverse complement.
TGAGTGTAAAATTCCTGGTTCAGAGATTCTTCAGCAACAACAAAAATTTTTTTCTTCAGAAGGTAAAACGGTTGCGTTGACAACCTCCAAAACAAAATTGAGCTAAATCTCTCGTGGGAGGAAAGTTAGTCCATTTCTCTGTACCTGCTGGTCATACCCTTTATACTCCACACAATTAACAATTTTTTTTTTCTTCTAAACATGTATTACCTGTATTACACATTTTTGAAAACATGTATTACCTGTATTACATATTTTTGAAAACATGTATTATCTGTATTACACATTTTTGAAAACATTATGAACACACACAATGGAGAGAGAGAGAGAGAGAGAGAGAGAGAGAGAGAGAGAGAGAGAGAGAGAGAGAGACTAATGATTTGACACTTTCAAAATAAGAACTCACATGATACACGAGATACATGATGAAATATAATTATATATGAATGAAAGTTTTGGGGTCACATGATACAAGAGATCACATATTACATGGCTATATACATTATGTATGATTAGTTGCACCTGTTCAAGTTGCCATGGTACTGTGTACACTACAAATAAAGATTGGTAGCAAATTGTGTTGCATCTAACTTCATCTCGTTCTGTGATATGCTCATTCCATTAAACTTTTGTCTGAAAAACAAGAAAAACAGATTTATTTTAATTTCTTTGTTATTACTGATTTATGTAAATCCAGTAATGTTGAAATTAAAGATCATAAACTAAGCTGTGACGAGTATCTTTACAGTAAATACAGTACATAAAGCAAATTGTTGTTTTAATAGGAATAGAAGAAAATGAGAAAATTTTTCAAAAGATATTTTTTCAGTCACAACATGAAAACAGTTTACAGAAGAATAAATGCATGAGAGAAAGAAGTGAGAACTTTTCAGACATTTTCCAAATAACAGTATAGGATCATCACTTATGCATGAAATAGGTCAAGGAAATGCTGAATGCATGCAGACCTGGACTTAGAACAAGTACCTGAAACCTCAACCTTTTCCAACATATGCTTTGCTTTGACCATACGGATATAGAATTAAAATAGGTAAGTGATAATAATTAATACATATATCTGGTGTGTGTGTTTAACTATCTGGTGTGTATGTGTTAAACTATTCCCATAATAGGAAACTTACACAGGCTCGAACAATCCACTGTATTCCAACATCTTGGTGACCTAATAGAGCCATGCTATAGTATAGCAGTGACTTTTCATACATACTTTGTACGACTGGAAGTGCCAATATGTAAAATTATTATTTTAAACAGGAGAATCAATATCAATCAAGAGCGCCTCAGTGGCATGGTCGGTATGGTGTTGGCGTATCACCTCGGTGGCCGTGAGTTCGATTCTCGGGCATTCCATTGAGGTGTGAGAGATGTGTGTTTCTGGTGATAAAAGTTCACTCTCAGCTTGGTTCGGAAGTCACATAAAGCCGTTGGTCCCGTTGCTGAATAACCCCGGTTCCATGTTACGTAAAAACACCACACAAACAAACAATATCAATCAAATGCTTCAACTCCCTATCAAAGTCAGACTTGGATATAGTGCCGTCTTATATTGAGGCTTGCTTATGATATGAATTCTTGTACATTATGCTGTATTATTATTAACTGTTTGTATTTATTTCAGTTACTACTAAGGATTGGATATTTTATTAACTTCATATATTTTCATGAAAGGTTGCTGACATGAAGAAGGAAGTGGAACACCTAATAAGTGCATCACACCATCATCGGGATGATCTCCAAAAGCAGCTGGCACAAGTACAAGTTGACCAAGCAGCAATGGCTGAAATTCAGAAGACACTGTAAGTCATAATCAAACTCAAGTGTTTTGTAATATCGATAGTTCCCCAGGTATCCTTAATATTGGGATTTGTTGCAGTTTTAAAGGAATACATTCTTGGGGATATACTTCCAATGGGTATTACTCTGCCGATAGTGACGTCCCAGGTGTTGAGTATTTGTTGTGTTGTTACCATATATTTTTTCTAAGGGAATACAAAAGTTTTTGTATTGGTTAGCGCTGCCTAACATTATAAAATTGTGAAGATACCGATTTTACACATTTTTGATATGATAATAATTCCATTAATTATTGTTTTTATTTATGCACCAACTAACTTAAATCAGCTTATTTAGTCATGTACTTTAATAAATTGGGGTCGTCTTACATGGCGAACATACCTTTAAACCTTCAATTTTACATGAAAAATGGGGTAATTCATGAATATTGACTTCCTAAGCACTTTTATTCTCATTTATTTTGCATATATCCTTAACTGCACATTTTACACTCAAACCCAGTATTTTCATCAACAAAAAGTTTAAGATCACTTTTTCAACAGTATTAGAATATGGAGACTTTACTCTGTGCTCAATAAAATTACCTGCTTCCCACTCTGCCATATTGTTCCCATATGCCCTTAGTGTGACATCTGTTGGGTCTTCCATTAGTTATTTGTTCAACTGCTTTGGTGTTTCATAGTCACCTGATACATGTTCAAACTCTGGATGGCTAAGGGAACAGACTTTTGTGCATGATAGTACATATTAAGGGTATTAATTTTGTTTGATAAGGCAGGTCATATGGTAAACATTTTCTTACTCTATGTTGTTCTTATATGAGGGTTGTCTGTAACCTCTTTGTAAAAAATGCAATCATATTTTTCACCAAACAGTGAAGGAGAAAGAGCACGGTTAGATACACTCCAGGGAAGTTTAGCTGCCTCAGAAGAAGAGAAAAGTAGCATGAAGGAAGAGAAACAAAGATTAGAAGAAGAACTGGCCAAGATGAAAGAAAGTTGTAAGGTAAGATTTAGATATAATTTTGAATCTACATTTCTTGTGGAAGACCAGTACTACTATATAGTGCTTATGGTTTGGTCAGAGTTTAAGGGATGGATAAGGGGATGCTTAAATTAATTCTATCTTAATATTAATATCATATGGGGATATTATAGGCATGAAAGGACTGAAAAATTTGATAAAGCCTTTTCAGAGAGCTAATATAATTACTTTGCTAAAGATGAATTCTAAGATCATAAATAAGAGATTCAGTAACACTTTTAAGTTTGCATCCAACAATTCAAGAAGCAAGTCAGCTGCTGTTAAGACCAATCTAGGGAAAATAAATACTACTCAAAACTTGGAACAATAATTGAATAAAAACTTTCTATTTGAGATGAATCTTACTTACTGTTAAAAGTTAATTATATCTCCGCTATGATTAGGCAAGTCAGCATTCTAACAAAAAATTTAATGGCTGCTTAAGCCTGTCTCGCTTTCATTGAGTTGTGGATGCGATACAGTACTTGGCTGCTGTTGCCTTCTATCGACAAGTGTCGCTTCCTGTCACCAGGTGTTGCAAAGAAAGAGCCATCCTTTATGCTCTTTTGTTTACCTCTCTGTTGGCAGCTATCTCCTCCTGTCGCCCTCTGGCAGAAGAAGAGTATGAATTGGAGAAACTCCTTTGGTCTGGTCAGCGTTTATTGCAATGTTATATTTTGCTGCATCCTCATGTAGTTGAGGAAAGAGGCCACAAAGAGAAAATGTCTCGCTTGTGTTAGCATATTTCGGCGCCCTTTAAGTATTTTGAGAAGAGAACCTAAACTTTCTCCTTCTATGAGGGTGCATTTCATAACTTTTCTCGTACTTGGATGCACAGAGGTTCCATTAGGTCTGCTGTAGCTTGTCTTCTTGTTTCTTATGAAGTTGCAGAGAGCCAAAGACCGCCTCTTGCGATACAAGCACTTATTGGCACTTTAACTCTCTTTAGTAGGAGATTCGGTTTCTTTCTCTTCCCTGTGGGGAGACGAACTCAAGACTAACAGATGCTTTAGGCATGCTGATGGAGTCTCAGTCTAGCTTGTTGAGTTGTTACGTTTTACTCAGTACGCTGTCTCATCTCTGCTTCAGTTTAGAGAAGTGAATCCAGTTTTTAGGTTTTGGTACCAGTGGGAGTTTAGTGAGGAAGAGAGTTAACTCCTTTTTTTTTTTTTTTTTTTTTTTTTTTTTTTATGATGCTACAGGGTAATGTCTTCATGCTTATACTAACTCTGTTTAGAAGAGGTGAGGACACTTTTGCTTCCTGTCTGCTTATGCAGTACAGGTTAAGGTGATAGGGGAGTACCTGTTGGTACAGTCTTGTTTTATACCTTTCAGGGATAAGTGCAGACCTCAGGTTCTGGTAGATGGACAGTTGCAACCTCTTGGCAATTTTTGGAGACTTGGGACCAGTAGCTTACATGGTGGAGATGGTGAACAGGAGTTGTGATTGTTTTTTGGTTGTCCTCCACTGGTTTAATCTACATATAGCTGTTCCTTTGTCTTCTTCAGCAGAAATCTCTCTCTTTTTATCAGGAGGTTGTATATAGAGATAATCAATGGGCCAGGCGGTAACTAAGCAATTGGAGATAGGTGGTCATTCTTAGACATTTTGAGACTGAATAACAGGAAGTGTCTGTCTACATACTTCTTGGTTTTCTAGCATGGTTTTAGCACCTTTCCAAAGAATGGTCAGACTTGTGGTAGACATGCAGAAATGTATTCCTCTTACCAGTACATCCTCACAGTCATGGAAATTCCTTCAAGATGTATTTACAAGGTACTGCTGTTCTGTGCACCATGTTTGGGTTAGTGTATAGCACCTTTATCAGTATTGTCAGGGATTTTGTTGCCCGTTGGTGGTTGTTGTTGACTTTAGGAGCAGTATTCTTTTCTACTGAATCACTGATTCAAGATGGCTTACTCTGTCAACAATATTGTAAAGGCCAAGGACCTGTTGCTTCACCTGGCCCAGTTTCTATGCATTATGATTTTTAATTCTTCAAATCCTCAATTCTTATCTAGTGATGAGGGGATGATACTTAATTGCGCAGGCTTGTCTGTCAAAGATAAATAGGCTCTTGCTTCTTGAAGAATTTTAGGCCTGAAGGAAGCTTCCTTTATGGTAAGGGCTTTCCTTATTAGGAAACGGCCTCACTGGGGATTTTATCAGCTAATCAGGTTCAATTAATGTACAGTCTCGGTATAAGAAGTTATGACTTACAACTAACATTCATTAAATATGTAAGTAATCCAGAACCATCTGTCTTCAGGTTCTGTAAGAGGGACTCTGTAATCAAGAGTTGTCCAGTTTGTTCTTAAGCCAAAGTCTAGGTTTTGGTTTTTCCCTTTGTCGTGCAACACAAAACAAAGAGTTCTAACTAGTGTCATTACACTTTCGTACAGCATACAATGGTCAACACTACACCTGGTAAATCTTTCTAGATGTCAGGGCAGTGGAAAGACCATCAAAGATGCCTAGCAGGTTTATTCCTGCTCAAAAACAGCATTTGTGGGAAGCTTGTTGCTTTGAGCGAAATGAACAACATAATATTAGTTTGATCATTCATTCTATTGAAGGACAGTGTTTTGGTGATTGGGGATTCAGAAAGAACAAACTACATACAGATGGCCTTAACTAATGTAAATTTGGCAGTTGCTGTGGGATTTGAGGAACACTCACTTAGACTTACTTTCATGTAGATGAACAGGAATACCTGGTTGATTACTACTCCCTTAATGGCCCTCAGGCTTGAGCAGTGGATGTGTTCTAAAATTTGGCCGGATTCAGACTCGAAAGGCCTGCCCTTTGTATCTACTCTGAATACTATTGAGCGATTTCGAGTTCAAGAATTGCTTAGTGTCTCCTGTAGAGCCTTTGTAGCCTCAGAGCAAATGATTTCGGAATTTCTAGCGTGCTCGTTAGATGTCTCTTATTCTTCCACTAAGAGGAAATCAACTCGGCTACACAATTCCATGCACTTCTACTAACTTGTGCATCGTAACTTCTTGGAGATGTTAGAATGTTCCCTCCCGGTAAGGATCTATTTTTAAGTAGAATACAGCTATGGCCTTGGGTCAGAAGACATAAATGTTTTTCTGCTCTCTTAGAGATAGTAAGATTTTTCGTTCTCTACTTTCCCCTGTATTTCATGATGTGCTTTTAGATCTCGCTGAGGATCAGCACCGTAAGGTGTTGAGATTGAAACCCCTTCATCTCTAAATCAGTCTTTCTTTGGAATTTAGATGCATTTCGATGCTGATCTAAATATTATCTGAATTATTTACTATGAAACCTTTTACAGGCAGTTCCCAGTTATTGGTGATCCGGTTTTATGGCGCTTGTCTAAAGCCATAAAATCAGCAATTTATGGTGCCATAACAGGATGAGTTCCGGTTATCGGCACCGTAAGGCACCTTATGCTGCAAGGGTTCTTATGCGCGCCATAAGGATGCTTATGGTATGCCATAAGTGTGCTTATGGTGGTTCCAATAACTGGTTATTGGCGCCATTATGGCGCCATAAATCACTGATTTTCAGTTAATGGCAGTTTTCGCTTATCGGCACACTACTGGGAACGGAACCCTGCTGATAACTGGGGACTGCCTGTATTTAGCACTATCGGCAGTTAATCAGTAAATTTGTTGCTAGCACCCTTCTTTAAGCTGTTGTAAACGGAATGCAATTTTATCTAATGCCTTAGAGCTGAGGGTGATGGAAAGGCTACATTTTACAGTGAACTGTACTACATTGTTTGCTTTAGCAATTAAGGCAGTCCACGGGTTACGACGGGGGTTCCGTTTTTGTGACACGTTGTAAACCGAAAATCGTCGTAAGCTGGAACATCGTAAAAAATCCTAAGAAAACCTTACTTTTAATGCTTTGAGTGCATTCAAAACTATGTAAATGTATTCTTATTGCATTTTTCATCAAAAAAAGCCTTCAAATAGTGATTATTTTGCATTTTTGGTGTCATATTTCTTCTGCCAGATCAGCGTTGTAGGCGCTGTAGCCCTGTAACATGCGTCGTAACCCCGGAAATAATTTCTGATGAATATAATTGACAAGCGCCTTAACCCCGGAACGTCGTAAGCCAAACCCGTCGTAACCCGGGGACTGCCTGTAATTACATCACTATAAATTTACCAAGTGGTGTAAAAAACAGTTTATATGTTGATGACTTTGCTATTTACTTTACAAGTAGCAATTTGAGACATGCTCAGAGAGTTCTCAATACTGCCATTTCAAATATATGTTGTCGGACAAATTCAGTTGGATTTAAATTTTCAACTGATAAAACAAAAGCAATCATCTTCTACAAAGACAAAAGATGGCTGAAGAACCTACAATCAAACTTCACCTTTACAGCACTGAAATACAATTTTGTACAAAAATCAAATATCTAGGAGTGATATTTGATCAACATTTAAATTGGAAGGAGTACATCAAATACATTAAAGCCAAGGGCATCAAAGCCCTTGCCATATTGAAAAAGTTATCACACACTAATTGGGGAGCAAAGCGAGACATTTTATTAACAATATATAAGGCAACAATCTTATCCATAATAGAGTACTGCTGTCCAATATATTCATCTGCCTCAGAATCTACATTAAAACCTCTCGATGCATTGCACCATGAAGGCATTGCGATTGTGCACAGAAGCATTCTGATCGTCCCCAACAAGCTCGCTTCTGGTAGAGGCAGGTGTGTTGCCCTTGAAACATCACCGTAATTTAATAATACAAAGAGGTCTTTTACTACAAGCAGGATCATCTCTTGCAGCTGATTGCTTTCAAAATTATAATCTAGTATCAGAAGTTCACAGTACTAGCTCTCCCAAAGAGCTAAATACCTAATGAACTTACATAACATAAATCCAATTTTTCACCCACCAATAGAATTGCACCACCATGGATGTTAAAACGAATAAAAACATATACATCACTATCATACCTACTTGAAAAAACTAATGACTAGCACAGAAATGTACCGCCAACATGATTTTAGAAGAAGAGACAAATTCATGGTATATACAGACGGCTCCAAAAATAATATTGGAGTAGGAGCATCTGCATATTCAAAAAATATATTAATCAAAAGAAGCCTACCTTTAATATCATCAATATTTACTGCCGAACTCACGGCCATACAAATTACTCTTGATATTATATCTGAGAAAAAAGCAAGTGCCTCTATTATTTTCAGTGACTCACGTAGTGCTATAGATGCTATAAGTCAGTATAAACCAGTAAACCAAATAGTACAAGAAATACATATAAAAATTCATCAACTCCAGTCAGGATTATCAACAGAAGTATGTTGGATTCCAGCACACGTGGGAATTAAAGGAAATGAAAATGCAGACTCTGCTGCTAAATTAGCCTGCACTATCCCTCCAACAGTTACACATGCCCCAGTGTCAGACTAAATAACATCTGTCAAACCATTAATATATCAAGATTGGAACAGAGAATGGTCCTTGGTGCCAACCACAAAAAGTATAAAAACTGAAGTGTATGCATGGAGGACATCTTCACAAAAAGAAAGATCAAAAGAAGTAATCCTAACAAGGCTCCGTATAGGACGCACAAGATTCTCGCATGGTCACTTGATGACGACACCACATGCTGACCCAATGAAGTGTAATAGATGTCAAGTACCCATGACAGTACAACATTTACTTGTTGAATGCCCAAATTGGACCCAACAAAGATCAATTTATCTACGGAATTCAGAAATGAACATTTTTCTTGCTGAAAACAAAGATTTTTCAGTTAACAACATCATACATTTTTTAAATAAGACAGATTTCTTAAATAAAGTCTATTTTATTTTTCTCAGGATTAATGCCTGAGAACCAGCCCGAGAAGAGTCTACTTAAGACTCAGAGGTTTGGAAAAACTAAACCCTATTAATAATAATAATATAATAATCATAATGTTTCATTCTGGCTGAATCTAAGTGCTTTTCTTCGCAAGTCTGCTCTTTGCTGCAAATGTATGAGAGCCTTGCTCCCTAAATGGAATCCAACTCTGGTGGTAGTAAAATTCAGACAGGATTCTGGATCAGGTAAGAATGTTTTGGGTTTCATGCAAGAAACCTTTAGCTCAAATGACTTAGCGGATTTTTGTCTAGCTGCACTACCCACCATCCTCTTCTTAATGTTGGAATTGGCTAACTTTAACAGTAGGTATGATTCATCTGAAATAATATAAATTTTCATAAAAAAATTTATTATTTGGATACTTACCTACTGTTAAAGTAGATCCAGCCCAGCCTTCCAACAACTTAGTGGGCTGTCAAGGAGATTTCTGACAAGAGCTAAAATAGTCAAAACAAACCTGGTGGAGAACAGGTAAACTAGACAGTCATTTGTGCAGCCATTCGATTTTTTGTTTGAATGTCAACTCTCCTAATGGCGGGGAGATATAGGTAACTTTAACAGTAGGTAAGTATCCAAATAATAACATTTTATGAAAATTTATATAATCAAGATAGAGACCTCCAAAAATCATGGAAGGTGCTCAATATACTAATTTTTTTGACAGCTGAAGAATGGATACACCAGATATGTTCCTTTCACTACTTTGCAGATATTTTCTATGGACCATATCTCCAAAATTATTACTAATTTGCTTTTTTTTGTAGAGCAACTATTTATTCACTAATTACTATATTTTTCATATTGTTTGTGACTGAATACTGATTTTTATAACAAAAATTATTTACAGCATACCTATAGTAATGTAGTTATGCATCTGATAAGCACATTCCAGGTTGGGCCCCATACTGAGCCTAATACGTAGGTGTACATACTACTATGATTCTTTCTCTAGAATGAGCTTAATAGATACATGACTACTTTATAAGTACAATATGCTCTATAATCCAAAACATTTTACACTAATAAGAGAGAGAGAGAGTTTGGGGCTAAATTGGAATGAGAGAAAATGGCTTATGTATACAGCGAAGGGGTAACAAATTACTATAAATCTGTAAGACAGATTTATATTTTAATTTGTATTAAAGATTTATTTAATTTGTATTGAACATTTTATAGCTATTGTGCGGTTTACATTAATATTATTTCAAAATGATTACTAAATCATTGTTATAAGCATTTTAGGGGTCATATATACTTATGAGTAACAGTTGTAAAAGGGTACTAATCTGTCTTAGGATGTTTTATGATGGTTTGGGAATATTTTTGTTTGAAATATTAAATTGTTTTAGTATAATAATTTAAGCTTTATTTTAGTTTGAACTATCAAATTAAGTAGTGAAATGTTAAAATAGACAGTTAAAAGTATTTTAGTTTATGGGGTACTGGGTATTTGGCAGTTATAAGCATTTTTAGAGGGGAATTTTGCATTTCCACAACAGGTTCTGGAACCTATTACCACATAAAAGTGGGGTAGCACTGTACTACATTCATAGAGATGCCACAGTGTTTATTAACAACTTTGTTTTGTAATATATTAATTAAATATTCTATCATAATGCTAATAAAATCTTCTGTAACTCCAATTGTACATTTGAAGGGAAGGGTCTCATTCTTAGCATTGTTAAAAACAAAAGTTCAAAGCAGTCATACAGACTTCATGACCACAATTTAGGATTTTCAGGGCCACATTGGAGAGAAGTAGTATATCACAAGCACCATGAACTTTGCAAAAGCAAAACTGCAAACCAGGGAGCAGATGATTAATTTCAGCATGTGCATTCATACATTTTACTGACACTTGTAGATCAGCCTGGCTTGAGTTACCATTTCTACATTAATTATTGTAGTAACATTACTATTTCTTCAGCCTGTGCAAAAAGTAAACTTTAGCTAACTTAAGAAAAATAGTAATGGTTATATTAGGTGCTAAGTAAGTGCAAAACAAAAATTTAGTTACATCATAAACAGTAAGACTAAGTAGATTTCTAATTTAGATAAAGGAAAATAGGAATAAATTTTAAAAGTCAACTTGCCCTGCTTGAAGTCTTAACACATTTTCCAAAAGAGTTGCCTTATCATTTGAACTGTGACTTGTATAGTCACCCGGTTTAAGGTTTAAGCAAAGGAGGTACTTTTGATTCTCTGCCGAAGAGTGCAGTATTGAAAGTAGCTTGCCAGTCATATAACCTTTAGTTGTACCAGAAAGGATTTATTTTATATTTATTGTACTGAGGAAATAGTTTGATTGCCTAGAAGGAAGCTAACCAGTTTGATAAGTACAGGAATTTTGAGGCAATTTTTGTTTGCTGATCATCAAGGCAAATGTATAGTTTAGTTAAAGTGAGAACCTATTATTTTTATGGATGCCATTACACCTTCATAAGCTTTAAATATGAAATTGTCGATTTTGATGAGGAAAACAGGAATTTAAAGGTGAATGAATCATTCACCTTTAGTGGAGTCTCCTGTTATTGGGGTTTTGAATATGAAATTCTTATAGTGTTAACATATTTCCATGTTCAGTATTTTGTTAGATAGTTTCTTATAAGAGTATTTTTATTATTTTATTCCAAGCCATATTCTGACTGATATGATTACTTTGATTATATCGTAATTCTCTGGATTTACTGTTGGACAGTTTCAAATAGAACTTTTAAAATGTGGATTTTTTTCATTCTTTCAGTCTGTGGAAGATGAGAAATCTAATCTAGTCAAAGAGAAAGACAAACTTTTAGAGGAGAAAGGGAAAAAGATTAAAGAATTAGAAGATGAACGTACAAAGGTATCTGAAGAAAAGTTGAAATTAGAAGAAGAATTAAAGAACAAGACAGAAAGCTTAGAAGCTGAGAACAGCAAGTTATTAAAAGAAAAATCTATTTTAGAAGGAGAAGTGCAAGGTTTGAAAAAATCTGAGGAAGAGAAGGCTAGATTGGGTGGCGACATCCAAAAGCTGGAGTTAGAGTTGACAAAGATGACTCAGTTACAGGAAACAAATACAAGGCTTATGAATGACATAGATAAACTGGAAGGTGATAAGACCTCACTTTCCTCAAAGCTGGAAACCTTAGAGAAAGAATTAAAAGCTAAAGGTCAGGTTGAAGAGGAAAATAAAAAATTGACATCAACAGTAAAGGCTTCAGAAGAAGAAAAATTGAAACTGAATGAAGAAGTGAAGAAGTTAAGTGGTGAAATGTCAAAGATGAAGCAGTTGCAGGAGGATGTTGTGAGATTGACCTCTGAATTAGAAAATGCTTGTCAGGCAAAAGCTCAGCTTTTGTTGAATGTTGAGGCAGAAGGGAAACTCAAGACTCAGCTAGAGGAAGAAAAATGTAAATTAGAATCAAACTTCCAACATGAAGAGGAAGAGAAAAGAAAATTGCAGGAAAGTTTGACAAAGCTTGAGACTGAGCTAGTAAGGATGAATGAATTACAGCAGGTTAATGCAAATCTAACTGATGATTTGAAAAAGTTCAATGAAGAAAAAACTTTACTTTCAACAAGTGTGTCAAATTTAGAAGAGGAATTAAAAGTCAAAAGCAAACTTGAAGAAGAGATTGCCAGTTTAAATTCTAAACTTCAGGACTCTGATAAAGAAAGATTGAAAATGGAGGAGGATACTAAAAGGTTAAGTGCAGAACTCTCCAAGATGAACGAGCTTCAGGAGTTGAACAGTAAATTAACTCAGGATCTTAAAAAGTTAAATGAAGAATTAACTGTACTCTCTTCAGATAAGGCAGGTCTAGATAAAGTACTTGAAAATAAAAAGCAGGTTGAAGAGGAGAGTGGTAAATTGAAAGCAGTCTTGGTAGCATCTGAAGAAGAAAAGCAGAAACTTGCTAGTGAAGTAAAAAGGCTTGAAACTGAAGCAGCAGAAAAATGTAAAATACTTGAAGGTCAGTACAACGAGATAAAAAAGGAAATGTCTTCTCTACAAGAAGAAAAAAATACCATGGAAGCTGACAAGTTGAAGTTGGAGGAAGAGGTGCAGAAGCTCAAGAAATCAACAGAGACTAGTACTGCCCTTGAACTGAAAAACACAGCTCTTGTCAAGGAGATGGAAGAGATCAGAATGAGGTACGTGGATTTTTGTTTCTGACATTGTGAAGTGTCTTTAAAGGAGTTCCTTTTTTTCAGATCTAAAGGTGAGTGATTGTTTCTGTTGAAAGGTGTATCTGTAAGTTTCGGGGATGGGATATTTAAAATTTTCCTTTTTTAACCCTCAATGGATGGACATGCTTACATGAGTAATAATAATAGGTTTAGGGTGGACAATGGAGTCACTCAAGGCGAGTAACAATATTACGTGCCATCTATTTTGGGGGAATTGGGCGGGAAAGAGGTCCCATTACTTCTGTAGCTCATAAATTCACTAATGGTGACTTTAGACCAGCTAAAATCAAGTGGGCTGTTCACGACAGAATTAGTAGCGATCTTAACTTCAAGGGAGGATGTACTACATCTCTCACATGACATGTTGTTCATACTTGAACAAACCTTTGGTCTTAACAATAGGATAATTTCTAGCGCCTACCTGGATCCGGTTAAATCGCAGATGAAAGCAAGGAATCTTGTGAGATCTGGCAATGCATCCGTATATCGGGCGAAGAGTGGTCAAGGACCACGCAACTACGCCACCGCGTCAGTCTTTTCTTAACCGCCTGGGCGAGAGTTGTGGTTGACCTCTCTCGGCCTTTACCCGGTTCATTGCCCGTTTCACTTGTGTTTCAGTGTGTGTGTGTGTGTGTGTGCTGTTATTATGGCTGCTTCTGCTCCATCTCGGCCTTGTCAATGTGTGTGCCTGGAACTCCAGGTTTTCCGTGTTCACATTTTTTGGCTTCGGCTGCAACCAATCCCCACATCACTTGTAGTAGGTGTCACTCTAACGTTTGTACAATTACAAATCCCTGCACGGAATGCCGTGCGTGGCCTAGAGAGCAGTGGAAGTTATTTTATAGTAAGAAGGAGCATCGTAGGGTTTCTACTCTCCCATTGTGGGAGGGTTTTTCTTCTCTTCTAACTGATGCTTTGTCCCCTGCTGCTATCCCACCCCATAGTAGTGTTGTGCCTTTGTCCCCTTCCTTTTCTTCCACTGATTTGTTGTTGGAAGTATCGGGAGGCCCTCAGGCTGATTTATGTAATGTTGCTCCTTCTTCATCGGGAGTTAATGTGATTCCCGAGAGGGAGGAGGCTTTTTCATCACTGTCTTTTATTACAGAATCAGAGGCGTCCAAAATGGTGGAGCTTTGGGGGATGCTTGGCCTACAGGGTTCACCGTCTTTGGAGGGTTTACTGACGCACTTCATGGATGCTCGCTATCCCCTCCTCATGCTGTACAGGCCTTCCCCCCTCCTAGCCTTGTCTTCATGGGTAGCCGAGGTCAGCCATTTTGTATTGCTCTGCCAGTGACAGTTGCAGCTTCTTCGAGTCAGAGGGAAGCCGTGGCGTCAGCTCCGCTAGTGACGTCATGGGGTCAGTCATTTTGTATCCCTCCGCCAGTGGCGTCTGCTTCCCGTTGGGATCGAGGGGAAACCGTGACATCATCACCGCTTATGACGTCACTTCCATCGATGTCACTCACAGTCGTCTCCACTGCGCTGCCTCGCTCGTCTGTGTCGTCATAGTTTGCTGCCATGATGTCATCTCTGCCATCCAGTTCGCTGCATCTGCCATCCAGTTCGCTGCATCTCCCTTCCATGTCGTTGAACCCTTCTCTTGCTGATCCGTCTGAAACTTTATGTCAGGTGGTTCTTAAGAGATTGGACTCTGTTTTAGAAGATAAGTTGGCTGCCATGTCGACTGGGAGGAATGGAAGCAAACGTGTTGCATCTCTCTCACCTCCTGCAAAGAGATTGTGTAAGGAGCCAGTGCTGTCTTCCTCTTCTTCCCCTCCATCTCCGCTGCATCGGCATATCAACCGTTGGAAGACTTAGGACTTTGCTCTTTCTTCGTCTGCGAGTGAGGAGCAACACGCCCGTGTTCCAGAGAGTGTTAGTGTTGCGGAGACTTTTAGTGTATCTTCCCCTGTGCGATCTGCAGTGGCTGCTTCGTCCTCTGCATAGAGTCGCGAGCGTGTTGCAACCTCCTTCGTTAGTGCACATGTTGCAGGTGCTCCCACTTCTCCTTCTCCAGGGCCTATTCGTCGCCATAAGGATCTCAAAGCGCCTGTCAAGAGGTTGAAGGTTGTGAGCACAGAGTTGGTGCAGCAGGAGTGTTTGCCTGCCCCTCTCCCTGGTACTTCCAGGAGTTCGACTCTGAGGGATTCTCATTCTATCTCGTGTGTTTTGGATTCCTCACCTGCACACGTTCATATCACCACGCCCGTGCTCGTTCACGGCCATGGTAGTGTCATCTGTTGGGAGAGTGCATAGTGATGTCCCAGTGTTGTGGATGGTTCGTCGCGGGAGTTGGCGCTTGGATCCAGCCCAGACAGGTTAGTTGGTGTTTTGGGCTGTTTGGCTACTGGTTCTTCCGTTAATTTAACCAGATCCAGCTAGGTGCCAGAAATTATCTTATTGTTAAGACCTCATGTTTGTAGCTATGAAAAATACAAATTGTCTTAGAAAATTTGTCCTTTTTTATAAGTTTGCTCGTAAACTATACCAAGGGGTTGCTGTTGGTTTTAGTTCTTATCTTTTATGATAGTATGTCAGTTATAAGTGTAATTTTGCAAAGAAATATTATAAAAGACATATAAATCCCAAAAAGTTACTGCATCTGTGTTCTTGGTGAATTTACTAAATTTTTTACATCAAATATGCTCAGAATTTGTTAGTGATATTACTTGTTATCTGTTTTGATATTGTGTGAGCTGTACGTAGTTATAATTTTACAAAATTTAATAAAATTATTTAGTAGAAAAAACATGTATAATTTGGTAAAAGATATTACTATTGTCTTGTAAATGAGGCCCAACGAGGGGTTGTAAATAGTAATTTTTAACTTCTTGTGGAAGGTAGGGAAAATTCTCGAAATTTTTTTCCTTTCACCCTGTGCATTTGCATTTCTTCCTCTTACAATTTGGTGTGTTTTTTCTTATATTGGCCAACCTCTTAAGTTTCCCCCGGCCAGGGGTTGCAGCATATTGATTTTCTACCCAGTCCATCAAGGGTTATTTATTGTGGTGGTACGGATACAGACATTTAAACCTCCAATTTTTCAGTGTATTACTACTTTTAAGTTTGTTCAGTCAGGTACTTATCATTGTTTTTGGATTTTGGATAGTGTTTCTCTTCCAGGTACTAGAAATTACAGAAGTTAAAGTCTTTGCACCTTTGCAGTATATTCTTTGCATTGTCACAGACTATTTCAATTGTAAGTAATCAGTTGAAAGTTATGAATGACTGCTCGTTATTTAGAATTCAATATGCAAATATGAAGATTATGCCCTCTTTTAACCCTCTTACGCCGGAGCGGTGAATAAAAAATTGTCTCCCGTATGCCGGAGGGTTTTTTTGAGTGAGCGAGGAAGCGGAAAAAATATTTTTTTCAAAAAATCACAGCGCACTTAGTTTTCAAGATTAAGAGTTCATTTTTGGCTCCTTTTTTTTCATTGCCTGAAGTTTAGTATGCAACCATCAGAAATGAAAAAAATTATAATTATCATATATAAATAATGCGATATATGATAGCGCAAAAACGAAATTTCATATATAATTGTATTCAAATCGCACTGTGCGCAAAACGGTTAAAGGTAACAAGTTGCTTTTTTTCGTTGTAATGTACACTAAATTGCAATCATTTTGGTATATAACACATTGTAAAACAATAAAAGCAACACAGAGAAAATATTATCACAAAATAATGCATGAATTCATAACGCGTGAACGTAAACAAATATTTTTTTCAAAAATTCACCATAAATCTAAATATTGTCCTAAAGACTTCCAATTTCTTTGAAAATGAAGACAAATGATTGAATATTACTATACTGTAAGAGTATTAGCTTACAATTGCAGTTTTCGACCATATCTGACGAGTTAAAGTTGACAGAATGTCGAATATTTTATATATATATTTTTTATATGCAATTATTTCGGAAATAAGAAAAGTTACAACCTTCAAATATTTTTCGTTTTATTCTACGTGAAATTGCACACATTTTCATATATAAATCTCTATGAAATGCCTAATATGAAACGGAGCAAATATTCCGAGAATGGGACGTACGCATTTCGGAGATTTGTGGCGGAGAATCCGCGCGCGGAGGGAAGGAAAGATTTTTGTTTAAATTCACCATAAATCTGAATATTTTGCTAGAGACTTCAAATTTGTTTCAAGATGAAGATAAATGACTGAATATTACTAGACTGTAAGAGTTTTGGCTTACAATTGCGTTTTTCGACCATTTGGGTAGAGTCAAAGTTGACCGAACGTTGTTTTTTTTCTATTTATCGTGATTTATATGCAAATATTTCAAAAATGAGAAAAGCTACAACCTTCAATTATTTTTTGTTGTATTCTACATGAAATTGCACACATTTTCATATATAGAACTTTATGTAACGGCTAATTTAAAATGGTGCAAACATTACCACAATTGCACGTATGATTTTTTCGGAAGAGTTACCGCGCGGACGTAAAGAAAATGTTATTTTTTTCATAAATTCACCATAAATCAAAATATTGTGCTAGAGACTTCAAATTTGTTACAAAAGGAAGTTAAGTGCTTGAATATTACTAGAATATAAGCGTTTTAGCTTACAATTGCGTTTTTAGACCATTT
>NC_087221.1:15781394-15881394 GCF_015104395.2 Macrobrachium nipponense | reverse complement strand
GCATTTAACCAAAATTTGGTGGAGTACTGAAGCTGATAAGGGAAGAATTCTTTGTCAGACAAGTTGTTTCTGTGGCACCTGTTACATCAAGTGTTGCTACAGATGTAGGAAACTTAGCAGGAAGGGGTATATGTGTGGGTGAGGTTTGGCTTATCATATGCTCTTTTTCTTGCCACCAGTTCTTAATGTATATTTCTTGAATTTAAGCTTTACTTATTATCAAGGGACGTACAGATTAACCTTTATTTTTCTGGTTGGGAACATCCTTTATTTTTCTAGTTGGATGTATATTGAGGGCAAAAGCCCAGGCACAGGGGCCAAGAAAGCTATTCAGTGCTGTAATGAAGAGTAAATAAATTACATTATGGTAAATGTATTAATGAATTAGTGAAGAAAGTTATTAATAAATAGAATGAAGCGATGTGGCCAATAAATAAAATAAAGATATGAAGTTGAGTGAATGTTATGATATATATAGTATATATATATATATATATATATATATATATATATATATATATATATATATATATATATATATATATATTAAAAAAGATTTTGTAATTAAAAATCTGAATGTATGTTATATATATATATATAATATATATATATATATATATATATATATATATATATATATATATATATATATATATATATATATATATATATATATATGTGTGTGTGTGTGTGTGTGTATATATATATATATATAAGAAAATATTAAATGTTATTAAAAATCTGCATACACTATAAAAAAAAAAGACGATAGCAGAAATATCTGCTTCATCTCCCAAAATATTCAAGAGGGATTTAGGTACCCTGGAAATATCTTTCTCTTTGTTTAAAATATTTGGGGCAAACCATCAGAATGTCTCCACTGTTATTATTTTGTCAGAGTAAGTACACTCTGGAGGGCTGCTTCCTTTAAATAAACTGATGGGTTAAATGAGTGTGCGCAATCCTTAATCTGGGTAAAATAACCTCTGTTCCTCTGTCAAGGTAGACTGATGACGGCCACAGCAGTATATTATTTCTGAATATTTCTATATTTTTTATTATTGGCAAGAAGAGAAGTCCCCCTTTCTCTTTTTTATTTACCTTTATTTTCTGGTTGGAAAATATATTTTTTCACGAAATATTTTGTTTATGAAGAACGATTTTATAGATACATTATAACTATATACAGTACATGAAGATTACCCCGTGAACATAAGATCATACATATTTGCCATTTTGTACAAGGTTTGAGCTAACTTGAGGTGAAAGCACAAGCTTTTTTTTTTATCAACATTTGTTCTGTCATCCATGTGTTTTTCTGGGGTAAGTTTCACATTTTTTCACCTTCTTCAGGACCAGTGGATGAATTGTAATCAACCTTGTCACAGAGCATTCATAGGCAGAGGAAGTTCAGGCTTGTTCAATTTGTGTACCATGCCTCTTTCCAAGGGGTTATAAATATGAATGATGATAATAGGGGTGGATCATTTAAAAGTATTCGTTATAACTACTAAACAAAAAAAATCTTTGAAGCTTACTTATGTAATGAAGATTAAGCTTGCTCAAGATATGACTTAATAGTGTCAATATGAGCCCACAATAATGTTGAATCTAAAAATCTCAGGATAATAGGGATACAATTTGTCAAATTAAAGTGAAACTATCAATATATACTTTGGATTAAAGTTTCATCAAACCATAGCTCCAAGGGCCAGAGTTGGGCCACAATGGACCTCCAAAGTTTTTCGTAGGAATGTACACCCAGAATCTTTCTAGTGAAGCAATGTAGCTCAGGTCAGCAAGGTCACATTTATTTAAGTACATTTCTAAACATTTCAGCAATTTACCTGTGTACAGAGTTTGGATGTTAGATTTCAATATTTTAGATTGTATGTTGAAATATATAATCAGTCTTTGGTGGTCTTGTGATAATCCTCAATTTAATTAATACTTGAGTTAGTACACAAAATTAGGTTCTTGCTGGGAGGCTATTATTATTATCATTATTTAAAATTGAAATATGTATGGCATAATTATACCCATGGCTTAATTTTCGTTTATGTAAATGGCAGAGAAAGCTACCAACACATTAAGGAATAAATGAACTTTGGACAGCTGTTATATAGTTTACTTGTTGCTACTAAGAGAATGAGACATTGAGAAACTGCATTGTACAGTAAGCTCTTCAGCATCCAGTCGGTCATCCTTTTTAATGAAGTTTATTATTAAGACCAATAATTTCCAGAGTACTGTACATATATTAGTTTTAGACCAGTGAGTTGCATTTCTAGATGCATGGGGATCACCTTAAATGAGAAGTAAAAATTGAAGCAAGGTAGTTTTAAGGAGTTGGGCAGCTAGTTAAGAAGAGATCAAAGAAAACAGATGAGAAGTAAATTGCAGGGAGCAATGCAACTGGCACTGAAGATATATTTACAATAACCTCTAGTATAATCTGTAGTATCATCATGAAAGGCACAATTTAGTGGTACCCCTTCCTGCCCTTTTAAACTGATATGCATATCATTTATTATGTTCACCTATAACTAATTTTTTCATTCTGAAAGAGCAGCTGAATATTTAAAAAAAAAAGAAAATTTCCTCTTTTGTTAAATTCTGTGGTCTTGGTTACTTACTTCTCTCCACGTGGTTTTTGGTGTACTAGAATAATACCCCTCTTCTAATCTTCATTTTTAAGTCTATGCCTTCATACAAGAAGTACAGAAGTCTAAGTCATTCCATGGAGCATCATGTGGTTTATATTATTAAATCAGGTACATTATGAGCATATATCTCTTGCTTAATGGACATTGGTGCTACCAAAATGGTAATTTAGAGAAAAAGCTTAATATTGTTAGCAGTAATGGATGGTTGTCTTGTTATTTATGGTACAGGTACATTAGTATTTAGTATAGTACCTCCGAAGATCACAGCATTTTGAGAAATATTCATGGGAACAAGACTAATGATATTCTAGCGTTTAGTGAAGACAGTCATGTGAAGTCAAAATTTGTGTTTTTGGTTTTTTCATCATCTCTAAAGGGAATGATAATCAGTTATTTGATAAATCATTTTTGAAGATTTCAATCTCATGCATCCTCCTGTTGCTGTGTTTGAAATGGAGTTTTTTTGTGCTTATTTGGTGTCTCTTGTATAATAGTATGCACTGTAAGTGGTTACTTTTACCAGTGCTATGGGATTTACTGCATTGAGTATCATACCTGCTTGCGCTGCTTGTTTGTAAGATTGTGGATTATTACTTGTACTTCATCAATGTTCTTGTTTTCTTGTACGTATTCCTCCTAGAATTATTTTTTTTATAGTAAAGTATCATAAAAAAAGTTAGAATTATGGGTATATTATTGCTAAGTGCTCAGGTCTTTAGTTATTTCACATTTAGTGCTTTTTATTTGTTTAGATCTTTATTGGGTTATGGAATTTTTGTAATGTCACTATGAATTTGGGTTTGATTGGGTAATATTTTTATTTGTTTTAAGAAACTCCTATAAGAAACACTGCAACAAATCCTACAGGATTTTCACTACCTGAAGAAATAGAAAGGGCAGATAACTGAAGAGCTTGTAAAGAAACCAATAGCATGTTCTTTCCCTCAGGAAAGAATATTACTATCCTGTGAGAACAAAAAGAATCATATTTATCTGTAAGGATAAAGGGAAGGAAGGGAGGGAGCCGTAAGACCCACGCCTCTCCCCCCCCAAAATGGTGGGAAATAGATGAGACGGCAATCATGACTGGTCGTGCAAGCAGATGGGAAGAACGCAGTCATACGCCATTAAAATTATTGTTGAAGAAGTGTAGGAATGTACTCCTATGCTAGACAGCAGAATCCTAGCATAAAAACCTTGTCTGTAACATGAACACTTAACATCTCGAACATCCTGACCACAAATTCTGAAACACTGAAACATTACCACGTTCCCAGAAAAAGTGTAAAAAGATAAGATCAGAGATATGTAAAACATTAATATCATAATACAAATGTTTTCAAAATATCTTCAATATAAACAGAGGCCACAGATTCCTTGCTTTACAATCTTTGATTGTTTTGTTAGCTGGTTTCTAGCTGGCACTAGAAGATTATCCTATTGTTAAGACCTCAGGTTTGTTAGCTTTGAAAAATACAAATTGATTAAAAATTTGTCATTTTGACTTCTTATAAGGATCGACATGTTTAGGTTGCTTTTGTATTTTATCATTAATTTTTCAGATTAGATTAAGAAAGATATTCATGTCTATTGGACAGGTTTATTGTTTCTTTCAAAGTTACTTTACAACTCTTCCTTCCATCTCCCTTTTCTTTTCTTGAGGCATGTAGTCAGGAGGGGCATTAGGTTGCCAGTCTTATTTACCTTTACACTTTAATAACAAAAAATAACTAATATCTAAATTAGGATGACTACGTGGTGATTTTTTCTAGTATTCATTATGTGTTGGGTTCAATATTTGTTTGCTGCTCACCTGTCCACCTACCTGCAAATGGATACAGAAGTTTAACTAGTAGTGAAGAGGTGGGGGAAAATGGCTGGTCACCCTACATCCCAGTACCTGGCCTAATTCTGCTAGGACTGTAAACATTTCACATGTCAAGCACATAAGCCTTTAGGTGTGGAGGAATTCTGCAAGGTCTGTAATCCTTGCCAGATGGCATTGAATTCTCGGCGGGTTGCTGATAAGTGAAAACCGCCATTAACCGAAAATCAGCAATTTATGGCACGTATGATGCCATGTTTCGGTTAATGGCACATAGGTTAGGTATGTTATGGTGCCATAACTATTGTTGGCACTTTATAGTGCCGATAACCAAAACTTGGCCTGTTTGGCACCATAAATCGCAGATTTTATGGCGCTAGACAAGTGCCACAAAACCACAAAACCTGATCACCATTAACCAAGTCTGCCAATTACTGGGGACTGCCTGTATAGTAAACAGGAGGAATTGAATTTAAGTAGTAGGACTACTTTGTTGATTAAAACTTAATTGGTAAATGAGTTTTCTTTAAGGAACTTGGCACCCTTTGCTGTAAATGGAGAAGGTAGATTTCAAAGTCTTGGGGCCATATTCTATGGTATATATATGAAATACTAAGTTGATGGCTTTATTGGAGAGGGCATAGCAGTGAAAATACTTACAACCTGGGAGTTTGGTTTTCACTTATAACCATTGGAAGTACAGTCTGACTTCTTAAATTCAGCACTTTGTGATCAGGCAATTCCCACGATCTGGGTCTTTTTTTTTTTAATCAGCCACCATTAGTTTTAGATTAAACTGGGGAGGCTTTCTATGCCTGTGTGTATTCAATAGATTACACTGGGCAGGCTTTCTATGCCTGTCTCAGTTTCAGCAGATACCATTGATAGTGACTATTATATCTGATTTAGCTATAACTAATAAATAGGCCAATAAGCAAAAGCTCATTAGGGTAAATGTGAATCTTCTCACGTTAAATCAGATTTACCAACCTTTCGGGTTGTCTAAGAATTTATTACAATTTTTTGTTATAACAACCACTTACTACTACATGCAAACCACTGGCATAATCAGCAGCAAGTTAAAAAATCTTCTAATTTTCAATGGTGAATTCCATGAATGAAAATAAATAAATTCTTATTCAACCTTCATGCAATGGAAGAGGAAAGTATTCTGTAAGTATGCCACTAAATTTTTTATGGTTGTAACTGTGGCTGAAGAAATGAATATGTACTGTGGTCCCCCGTATTCGCAGGGATGCCCCCTCCCCCCATGACTGTTTATAATCCGTGAATGGTTGGAACCCCTATTAAAACGCTAAAAACGGCCTATTTTGGTAGGCAAAGCTCAAGAAAAACCCACTACAAATTTTTATACATGGTTTTTTTAAGTTTTATCACATAGTGCATTTTATAATGAAATTGATAAAAAAAAAAAACCAGGAATTTCTGGATATTTCTCATAGAAAAGTACCGTGAATAGGCAAATTTCCCATGAATAATGGGTAGATATGGCCCAGAGTGAAACCCGCGAATCCAGAGAACGCGAATACTGGGGCCCACTGTATGTAATAAGCAGGGCACAAGATGTTTTGGAAGAAGCAAAAGCAACATCTGATACGGGCAAAATCACCCTTTACTTTATTTAATTTATTGCATTTTTAAAAAAAGTTGCAATTTTAAGCCCAGCTTTGATAATTTGTGTAAATGCATTTCAGTTTGCAACTAATGGCTGTGATATCAGTAAAAATGCAATCGGCTGATGATTTTATGAATGCAAACAGATCACGGATGCAAATGGCACCTAATCCCTGTGTTCATAAATTATATAAAGGTAATATGAGTGATGCATGAAATATAATTGCATACTGTATACTGTAAGTAAAACAAGTTTCTCTCACACACACTGCAGGTTTAAAAAAACAAAAGTAGCAGAATTTTAGGGTTTTTTGCTGAAAATGAAAGGCAGGAATGATGTTTTTTCTTTTATACTGGAAATGAAAGGCAGAGAAGTTTTAAAGTGCCAGAATTTGTTGAGAAGTGCCTGGCCATCAGAATTCAACAGTGCACTTATAAAGTGGCTTCAGCTCCACATATATAGCAGGTCAGAATTTCCTTAAGGAGCTAAACCAAATAAATAAATGAGTATTCATAAGCTTTGTTCTACTTTTGAAAACAGCAATATGTGTAGAATGAGTTTGAAAGACTTAGTTTACATAGGAGTGTATTTAGGGGCGATTTCTGTCATCCAGGATTTTCTGTGGTCTGGCAGTGGCCTGGTACCAAGGGTCCTGGTTTTGAGGGTGGACTGTATAAGGATTGGCTAACAGGAATAAACCTCAAGCTATGTAGGACACTCATTACAAGAGGAAGATAGTAAGCCATACATTTGGGATATTTCGGCTTTGTCCCTTGGTTTGACCCTCAGTCAAATAAATTCTACTGTATATAAGACACAATGTCAGATTTGGAATTTGGTTACTGCAACTCGCCTATGAGTACCTTTTTCTACTCTTATTTTTTATTAGCAGGAGTTCATCACAATTGTACTTACCCATTTGTCTATAGTTTTGACACCAAACAATATCCTTGATATTAAAGCTTGGATGCTTATTGGGTACAAAGTTCCTTGTTGACTATACGGCATAGTATTTAGATATTTAAAGTCGCTCATTGTAACATTGTAAGGCTGTTGACAGCTTAATGTCTGTTTTGCCTCGTAAACTTATAAGTGCTACAAGTTACTTTGTAAATATTTTATCGTATTTTTGCTTAACTGATCACAAAAGCTGTCTGTGGGTGTAGTATTCAAACTCACAGTAGTTGGTTAGTTGAGAGTTAGTAGTCCAACAGTTGTTTTTTAGCTCCATATTTTTTAATATAGTTAAGTACTACAATGTTAAAGAGTGAATCATTTTGATTATCACACCCAAATTTTGCTACCTGTACCCACTTTTTGTACAAAACCTTGAACATTTTAGAAATAGTAATCGACTGATTTATTAAATGGATAAAACTTTATTTAAGTAGAGTTTTATGCCCCATATAGAATTATACCCTGTTTGGAGTTTTACCTGCTGTTTGCTCCTTTGGATAAATACTTTGCAAACCATTTTGACCAGCTATTCTTCATGTCATTAATAACTGCATGAGTGTCATCAGTAATGAGTCCTTATCAGTGACCACTGCATGTCATTACATTGCCAGGAATATACAGTGCATACTTGAAAGTTGTTGCTTAGAAAAAAAAGTCATACAAAAAGATATACAGTATACTTAAAAGTCATTTTGTATTATTGTGAAATTATATTTTAGTATGCAGTATCTTGACAATTCTAGAGTGGTAAATGTTGTAGAAGGCTTCTAATTGCATGATTTTAGGTTACCATACTCATTTTCTTTAGCTGGCAGCAATGGCTGCTCTTATACTTCTGTATTGATTAGTTATCTTAAAAAATTGTTTTAACATTAATCTTTGAATGCCTTAAGTGGATGTTTTGTGGATATGTATTTGTCAGTAAAAATTCATTTATTTTAATTTTACAGGAGTTAAGAAAAATATATATTTGGCAGAGGAAATTTATCCTTTGCAAATTTCCTAAAGTCTTTTAACTATATTTTCGTAAAACTAATTTGTATTTCTTTTCCAAACTTATCGCAAAACAAGTTTGCCAAGGAGTGTCTTCTAGAATGTTTTTCTTCAGCTGTTTCATAATACGAACACTTCTTCAGATTTGTGAATAAATATGGACATATTGTGCTGCACATAAATATTTAGACTTTAAACAATATCGTTATTGTGGATTCAACTTGAAAACTAACATTTTGAGTTTACGTATTTTTGTTACTAACATTTATAAGCCTGTAATTGCAACAGCTACCTTAAGTAAAGTGATAGTCTAATAAAGTAGAAATGGATGAGGAAGAACTCATCCAGGAACTACCTTTTGGGTGAATTTTATTTGGGTTTTGATTTCTTAAACTGAGTGATGGCTAGAATTGCATTGAAAATAACTAGAGCACATTTGGAATGCAAATAATCCTCAGTGCTATGTTGCAGTAAATGGCACTGTTGAGACACTATGGTAACTGATGTTACTTTTAAAAAAAATATGCTAATAGTACAGTGGTTTTGATGTGTCGACTTTTTCAAATGTCTTTTGAACAATTTACCCTGTTTGCTTTTTGTATACTATACGTAGTATTGAAAAAATACTTGAAACTACATCCACAGCTATTATCACAAAGTTTGGAGCTACATCTTAAAAAATACTGTAATATTCTTTTTAAACAAAGAGTTAAGCTGGTGAAGACAACTTTTAAAAAATTAAAACAATTGACTCGGAGAGAGATGTCATTTATGGTAAAAGAACAAAAATATAACTTGAAGTATGGATAAATAATTGTACGTATTTCTGATTGTTACTCAGGCTTTTTGAAATTATGGAGTTGATAGTATATTCTTTTTACCATGAAAGAAACTTAAAATATGAGTGGGCTTTGTCTTTTGCAGCTTCCTCTTTTCAAAATACATTTTAAACAAAGGCTGCAAAACTAGGTTATCAATTTCATTTCACCACTGGTATCTCCTTTTATTTTATGTTTCTGTAAATTAAAATAGAGATATGTGATGGCATACATATTTTGTGTGATTTGCTGTTAAAAAGTGGTTCTTTTTTCCATTTTATCATTTTTTCTAGTGTTACAGCGTCAAAGTATACGTACTTTACTATATACATGCTTAATCTTGCTGCCTGCATTCTTTTTAATGACATTAATTCTTTTTGACGGAAACCATCTGTGACACAGATAATACTTTTTATTTACTACATGTTGTTTACATGCACACAAGGATTTTGTAATAATCTGTTCAAATATATGAATTATTAAAAGCAGAATCCTATATTCCATGAATGTTAATTCTCCATTACATAGCTGTATTTAGTCGAGATGACAAGAAATGACCCAGAATTATATTTAAGGTTTAATTATAGAGTCATCTCTCCTTTTTTTACATTTATGTAACATGAGTGTCTCACTATCCTTTTTGCATTACCAGTAAACCCACAATTATAGTGTTCACTACCTGCACATTTTTGTAGTAATTCCCATTACCGCTTAATCATGCTATTTAAAGGAAATTTCTGCCGTTACACTCAAGTTTGTTTTTGTGCATATTGGGAATAAATTTTGCATGTAGTAGTAAGCATACATTTTTGAATGATAAATTGTAAAGAAATGTAATTATGATAAAAAATTGTTGTACTTTGTACTTGTGTGCCATTCAGTGTTATTTCGAGGATATAAAGAACTTACCTTTGCTCATCCCTCACCATGTGAAATTATTCCATAATACATACCCCTATGTATAGTATTTTTTTTTATTGTTTCAAAAAATCTATGTTGCTTTTAAATGGTACAACATACTTGTATATTTCGTTTGAGTGTAAAGATCTGTTTGCATTTCATTAAGTTTATGACATCTAGCAAGTGCCACTTCTATTCGAATTTGAGAATTAAGAGTTCAGTCACCTTTGTCTTTAACAAATATTAGTGAGAAATTCAATAGCTAACATTTGTAACTGTTTACCTGTGAAATTGATTTTTTAACTTTTAGAGAGAATGATTTCTGTGGATTTAGTGGTTGGGTTGTTCATTAAATTTCATTGGTCGTCAGAAATACTGGTACTATAATTAAAAGTTTCGATTTTGGAGTAGTAAATGTGAGCTAATCATTTGGTTTTAAAGCCCCTTTTTCCCTAATATCTGTATTGCTGACCACACTATGGTGAGTTTTGGTGCTTTGTTATAGTTAATAAATAGACAATTTATACTTAGTATGTAGGTGGATGTATTGTACCTATTTTTACGTACTTTACACAGTTATAATTATTTGCTCTTAAGTCATGTGATGATTTCATAGATACTATAATTATTTAAATATTGTGTTAGAGCTTTATTCTTAACATTGTTTCACAGTTTGCCTCAATGCTGTTCATCCATCTTACTAAACATTTTGCAAGAATTGAGAATCAGAGAAAGAATGCCTTAGTGAAGCCTATTAAAAATATTGCTACTAACATTGAGTATAATTATAATATTCTTGTGAAAATGCTACTGCTCTGTTCCATCTTTTGAATTGGCTACAGTTCTTTGATCCATAAATATTTGATGAACAATTTCATATGACTTGATCCTAAAATGCTGAAATGAAAATTACAATTAATTTTAATGAACAAAATTAATATATTTCAAATGTTTGTCAAAATTTCAACTAGCAATTAATAGTCTTGAAACAAATCCCCGGAAAGAAATCTTGTTAATCTTCAACATTTTCAGAGTATTTGTTCACCGAATATTTAAGAAATGATAATTTATTAAACAATTTTTAATTTTCCATTTTTTTTTTGTACGAAACTATAATTGACCATTTCATGGCCACAAAGTCATCCCAGACATCTGATTTCCCTCTCACTTGAGCAAATATTGTTGTTGCTAGGTGACAGGCTTTTTGACCTGGTGCCCACCAACCATAGAAATACTGCCTTCAACTGGAAAATGTTTATTGTAAGCTCCCTCTCTTGCAAGAACAAAGCCCCTGCATCCTGGAAGTTTAGCAGGTTTGCTCCCTGTGCTTGCTTTTAGATGTTATAAAAACCAGAGTCTGTTGAGAGGAAAATAGTGCTATTGTGTGAAAAACAGAACCCCTGAGAGGAAAACTGTGCAATTGTTTCTTGATGGTCAGGAATATATTGCTGTAAAGAAAAAACTCCCCAAAATTGTCCAGGAAAGTTATTGTGCTCAATGAAAACTTGGGCAAAATATTATATTACAAGAGCATGTGGTGCCTGTTATCATTAGAGATGCATAAATACTAAATCTGACTGCTGGAGACCTTAGAATCAGCCTGCTCATGTGTATTACTACTAGTTAACTGATGTCATCTTCCTTCTTTACTTGAAAAGGGACTGAGGTGTCTGGGACAATTTTGTGACTGAAAAGGGATCTAGGTAATTAAAAGTAAGGAGTTTGATATGAAACAATTTTGAGAATAAACCCTTCAGCCAACCTCATAAAAATTGAGTTTTAGGACAGTGGTATTGTGAAACTACTCGATATTGTTCTCCCATAGGTATAGCATTGTTGATTCTATTAACTTCTCTTTTCCAGATGTGTATGTTAGCTTTTGAAGTACTACAGTAAATTGTGTTGCACAGATACTATTCATCTAAATTCATTTTGCAGAAATTTAATGGTGCTGATATTTATATACTGCAGACTTTACACATGCGCACACTTCTCAGATTACTAAATTTTTTTTTATATGTATTCATATAAAACCAACATTTAATTCTTTGTATAGATATTCATTTGTAATGTTAGGATAAATGGATCAGTAGATAAGTTTCATAGAGATTCTGACTGACCATGAACACAAGTGAGAATGGTAGAGGCTGAGTGATGGAGACAGCTGCGGTAAAGTGTTCCTGATGAATTAGATAACAAAAAAGGGGCTTCATTAAAGGGAAATATTTGTAAAATTGTATTAAGTTGGGGGTATGTTAGGCTTACAGTAGTAAAAGAATAGGTAATGATCTAAGAGATCAGAGCCATTGTGGAGAAAATGAGTTGCACAGTAATATTATTTGTACGTACGTATTGAAGTTCTTAGTGCTTCCAGTTCCGACTTGACAAAAATTCTCATTATGAGGTAGCCAATTATTTTGCTGTAAACATTATGTGAATGCTTTCTTGAATAGCTAAATGTACGAATGGTTAAATTACTGTCTTTAGTGATAGAATGTTTTTCTTTTAAATAAATACACACACACACACTCACACTCTCTCTCTCTCTCTCTCTCTCTCTCTCTCTCTCTCTCTCTCTCTCTCTCTCTCTCTCTCTCTCTCTCTCTCTCTCTCTCTCTCTCTCTCTCTCTTTTTGTTGTTTATGGCCTTACATGTTCTTGGAGGTAGACTAAGAAACAGAATTAAGAGTGTTAAAGGATAGTATTGTTATATGAAATATCACATTGAAAACTTCAAGATAATTTAAAAGGGGATGGGAATGAGGTTGGTGAGTTTTGTGTAACCAGCTGTGTGCAGATTATTTATTGTACTTTAGCTGATAGAACCAGAAAAAAATGTCACTAAGGTAGACAGACAAGTAGCCCTTTGTAAACATTTATAAGTATGAAAAAATAAATTAATTAGAAATATATCCTAATAGTTTGCAGTACTATAGCAAGTCTGATATCTGTTATTGTGTAAAATATGAATGTGCCTTTGATATCTCCTGTAGCTTTTTTGGCCCTTCTGTACCAGTTAACCATCTTTACTCTTAACGTTCGCTTTTAACGATACTAAAGGGAATGAAGGAAAAAAAATTTCACTTTGGTTTAAATTCTGGAAATCTTCATTTCTGTATCCAAATATGTATTCTTGGTCCTTTCCTTAACAACTTTAGGTTCATAGCATTTCTTTAAAGAACACAGTTGAACATGACATACATAGCACATTGAAGTCATTTATACTTTTATTCATCATATCAATACTTCCCACATAGGTATGGTTCTATTACAATGGAGGTACATACAAGTGCCTCCAGGTTGTGAAAATAAGTCACTGTTATGTCATTCTTAATTTAGAATAAGTAAATTCTAAGGCACATATGTTGACCATCAAAACAGTGTTAGCAATAAAAGTCATTGGCTACATAGTGATTAAAACTATACTGAGAACACAGTCATTGCTAATGAGCGCAGAAGTTCAAGCAGATGTAATTGCTTAATAAGGGAAGTTGCCTGACTAATTTTACAATGTAGAACTTCTCATAACAAAGCAGCATTCTTCATTTAATTTATGTCCCTTGTAGTTAGGCATATGCTTGAAAATATAAATAATGGCAATTGATTACTACTGTAGTTTAGTATTAAATAGCATTAGTACGGTACTTATATTTCAGCCATATATATACTGTATACTTGATTTGTATTTAAATATCCACAGATGTACAGATTATTTGTTACTCTGTGAGTCCATGTTCTTTGTATGAAGATTGTTGTTGAATTATGAACATTTTGTTTTCGACCACAGCTCAGAAGGACGTATTGCGGAACTTGAAACTGAAAAGTTCAATTTAATTGAAGATGTAGTCAGCCTTCAAGATCAGCTTTCAGCCTCGAAATCAGAAGTAGCTGAGAATGCCAAGAAACAGGAATACTTAGAGGGGGAAGCAACTGCAGCAAATAACCTTCGGTCTAAAGTCAACACTCTTGAGACAGAAAAGAGAAATCTGGAGAAGAAAATTGTTGATTTACAGGTGCAGGTAGCATCTAAAGACATAAGCAATAATGATACAGGTGAGTAATGCTTATGTGCTTTATTGTGTTCAACTTTTTTGTTTAAACTTTATCCATTTTATATGTTTAGTCATACTTCCAATCCAATCAAGATGTATTAACACAGAAGTTTGCAATGATTTAAATAGGGTTTTTTTACCCAGGGTTGACATTTTGGGTCAGCATATCTTGCGCATATCAAATTGGACCAGTAACATTTTTCTTCCCATTTGTAATTTTCTGGGCTCAGCCGTGTCGCTCCGTGAAATGTGTCCTCTTTAGCACTATTTCTAGTAAAATATTGCTATGATACCAGAGAACTGCTAAATTGGACATGTCAGAAGTCTCTGACTCGCTCACCTAAATAAAAGGTGTCGGTATAGAACTGGGGCGAGTGTTAAACACTACCACAGCAACCCCTCCAATTAGCCTTTTCCTCATCAAAAGACCCTGAAAACGGGGAGCCGACCTATAGGTCACACCCAGCTACCCTGTTGAAGGGGACTGCGGCGACATTCTTATCGATAGCCTCCCAGCGTTACACGCTTGTTTATAGCTATCTGTTCTTTTTATTGGTTTCTTTATTCTTTTTCGTTATGGATCGTCAATCTGCCTCTTCACCCAAGTTAAGTACTGGTTCGCCCTTTTTCTGTATTGAGGGAGTGATTTTGCCTTTCGTTTTGCCTTTATTTAGGATTTTGTTAGGCGTCTCCTCCCGTAGCGAGCGGTAGCGAGCCGCCATTACGTCGTTCCTTTGTTTGGTACCAATTTCGAGCGGGCTTCTTTCAGTACCTATATATTTATATACTCGTAACTTATAATATTTCAGTATATATTTTCAGTATATATTTTATTTATGTCTTGGGTGGCAGTTGCTTTGTCGATCTTGTTTGCGGCGTTCGTGCACGTTTCTCTGTTTCGTGCTTCGATGTTTATCTACCGTTCCCCCCTCCCCCCTTTTATTTTAGTTTGGTATTTTCCATTCAAGAATTCCCCCTTTTTCTTTTCGTCAGCTTACCGTTTGTTTTCGTTTTGTCGGTAAGCAAGTAATTTTTTCCTTGTTGCGCCCACTCTCATCGAGTGGCCTCCATTGCGTTTTATATTTTTCGCCCCTTATTTTCACTACCCCTGTTAAAGCATGTTTTTCCCTTAGCTTTAAGTAATTGATTTTATTTTGTCTATGTATATTTGGGTGTTCGGTCGGCAGCTAGCTTCATAGGCTTTGCCTGCGTTTTGCCTCGTTCGTGATCCTTTATTCGCGGGGATTCGCTGGTCACGTGATCGTCCCCCCCTTCAGCCCTCCCTCCCTCCCCCTCTCGTGGGACTCCCCGTAGTTGGGTGCCGCTCTCGTTGTTTGTCGCTGACGGCCGGTCCCACCAGCGGAGGGGGAGGTGTAGTGGGTCTTCCAGGACCTTGGGCTGGGGAGTGTCGCTTCTTAGCCGACCGCCTCCGGAGTTGTTAGTCGCACTGCGTTTCAGCCTCGGCTTCCGTGGATTGTTGCGCTCTGCTTCTTTCACTCCCGGAGCTTACATCCACCCGCCTAAAACATTCCCTCTCCGCATAAGGCGGGTTTAGATTCCGGCCTCTCCCGGAGTCATTGAGGGTTATGTTTACGGAAGTTACTCTTCCGTAGGCGGAAATATTATATTTGTTATTTTAGTTTTTATTATTATCATTATTTTTATCTTTATTTTTATTTTTATTTTTATTTTCTTTTTGCCACGGAACTTGCGAGTTCATGTGGCCGTCCCGGGTTACTTCGTGTACCCCCCTCTCCGGGTCATACAGCTCCGGGTATACAACTCCGGGTGGTTTTTTTCCTTACACAGTCCCCGGGATGTTAACATATGAATATATACCCTTTCTTTTCTTTATAGCCCGGAATGCCCCGGCACACAAAAAAGAAAAGAAATATATTCCATTATCCTATTAAGTGTGTGCAATTGTTCTTATATATTATTGCACTTACAGGCCTCTCAGTGTCTGGTTGCCAGCTGTAGTGCTGCTCTGCAAGATCCGTGCGGCCATGACGTTTGTCGGGGCCACGCCCCCTGTGCAGTGCTGCTTCCTGATTCCGTGGTCTGGCATCATGAAAACTGTTTTGCCTGCTACGACTAGGTACATCAGGCTACCTCTTCGGTAAGTTACCGCACTGCTGGTTCTATTTTTATTGTAAAAAAAAAAAAAAATATTGAAATGAGATA
Source organism: Macrobrachium nipponense (assembly GCF_015104395.2). Taxonomy (NCBI): domain Eukaryota; kingdom Metazoa; phylum Arthropoda; class Malacostraca; order Decapoda; family Palaemonidae; genus Macrobrachium; species Macrobrachium nipponense. The sequence goes on along the minus strand of NC_087221.1, from coordinate 15,865,364 downwards.
AAATAAATGATCAATTAAAATTTCTTTAAATTAAATTACATTGATTAATCAATAATTATAGAATAATGTTCAAGGAATTTACTTGGTATTGACACATTCCTTGCATTACAGGCTGAGCAGTCTATTAAGGATGCTGCACTCTCCGCCCTCAAGATCTGGGTTGGAGGGTTTGGACGGAACGTAGGGAAGGCTAAGCCGTATATTATTCTGTCCCGAGATATGGCGACTTTGCTCTTCCCAGCCGGAAAATCTGCCGGATACGTCGATCCAAAAGTAGCGGCACCGATTATCAAATCAATCCAAGACTCAGTTGTTGAACAGCAAGAGGTGGAATTGCCGGACCTTGGACTAGAGGAAGTCTCACTTGAAGTGGTTGAGGATTTGCCCGTTACACTATACACGGGTACAGGTAACAGTGTTAATGAGGCTAGCTTAGTTAGTCACCGGGATCTTTCCTTGAGTGACTCTGATTCTTCCTCTCCTTCTACTTCCAATTCCTTCATGGGTTTCACAGGAGGTTTGCCCCCTCCCAGGTTGCACTCCTTTTCTGTGATTCCTAAACTAAAGAAAAAACCTGCGGGTAAAACCTTGCTTAAAGGCAGATCAGAGACAATGCCAAGGCCTGGGCAGTCACCAGAGGTTCATACACATATTAAAACTAAAAGTCGCTTTCCAAACCTTCAATCCCAAGGTCTCAAGGAGGGAATTCTTCCTATTGCCCTACCAGTCCCATTCCATTAACTTCTAGGGACCGGATACCTCATAAGGTACCGCAAGAGGGACAGGATGATTCTCCTTCCGTTGACCAAGACCAGTTCAACACAAATATTCTAAATCAGGTCAGTAGCCTTGGTAGCTTACTCAGCTCATTTGCAGCAAGGTTTGAAGAAGTGTTTAGCAGGTTAGGTGCTCAGGACTCCCTGATTGCAGGTCTCAGACAGGAGTCGGCAGTTTCGGCCCCTTCTAGTAGCTTGATGCAAGCTCAGAGCATGCCTGACGGGTCCACGCTCCCTCCTTTCCACCCCGGTAATCCCTGGAGGGTGGCTAACTTCGCTCCGTTTGTCAATGGGATGTTGACTATAGAAGGTTGCGGCACACGTAGGCTCGAGGATTTCGAGTTTTTCCCCGAAGGTTTACAGCCTCCATTTATAGGCTATGTTAGGCTTACGGAGGCAGCTCTGGTTAGAGAGGATAAGGTCCCCAAGGAGACTGTTATCCTTTCTAGAGATCAGGCTCAGCAAACATGGATACGGAGCCTAGAAGAGTGGGACTGCTCAAATACTAGAGTAACAGCTTTTAAAAGCCCTTTCACCATGTTTACAACTGATGTCGGGAACCCCTTACCTTTTACATCAAAGGTAGCAGAACTTACACTCCAGGCAGTGACTCGGGAAGAGCCCATGCCCCAGCTTAGGGAGACAGATCCCACATCTTTACTACTCCCAGGTAGGGAGGATTTGCCAGCTACGTTCTCGGTAGGCAAGCTGAAGCCAGATTGTGCAATCACCTTGTTTAGTGAACACCTTCCTAGGCTGTCAGACGCATTGATCCAAGCCGAATTTGACGCTAAGACACGTCTCGCAAGGTCTCTTAACTCCCTAGTGATGACAGAGATGGCGGCTCGGGAGTACGCTCAGGAGCTGCTGTTTAAGGTCATTGCGAAGTCGTTACTTTTAAGCATGCAATGTGACTTGTACGACTTTGCGATTGCTAGGAGAAATTGCAGGAAGCATGTTCTATCTGAGGCTACGATCAGGCACGAACCCAACAAGTTTCTAGCTTCCTCAATCTGGGGTGCAGATCTCTTCCCAGCTTCAGCAGTAACCGAGGTTCAGAGCGAGGCATCACGTCTTAACCAAAGCATCAGGTTGCGTTGGGGAATCCCTTTCAAAAGGAAATCAGAGTCTTCTTCCTCCATCCGTTTTAGGGCTAGGAAGAGGCAAAGGAAGTTCCAACCTTTCCAAGTCCCGCAACAGCATCCTGTGCTACAAGCTGTTCCAATTCAACAGGTATCCCAGCCTTCGACTTCTAAGGCTCAGCCTCAGCAACAGCATCAATTTGTCTTCCTTTCGCCGCCGTCTAACCAACAGGTCTCCTCACAGTATTCAGTGTCGCCCGCTTTTAACCCGGTCTATGAGAGTCGGGCATTTCACCCCTTTACCAGAGTTGCTAGGGGTGGCAGGGCTAGAGGATCCTTTCGCCAGCGCGGAGGAGCCAGAGCCCAAGGGCGAGCTAGAGGTGCAAGGTCAGGCAGAGGATCCCGGCCTTCATCATCTCAATGAAGTTTCTCAGGTAGGAGGCAGGCTGTACCTCTTTCGTCATCGTTGGGGGTTCAGCAGTTGGGCAAAAAGCATAGTATCCAGAGGCCTAGGCTGGAGTTGGACCAAAGGTCCTCCTCCACCCATCACCTTCTATCAGGAACCAACGCAGGAATTGATGGATTACTCCTTCTCCAGAAGGGAGCAATCTCCAGGACGAAGAACTTGAAATTTCAGGGTCGTCTATTCAGCGTCCCAAAGAAAGGGACCGACAAAAGAAGGGTGATCTTAGACTTGTCCCGTCTAAACTTGTACATTCGTTGCGACAAGTTCAAAATGCTGACCATCTCTCAGGTGTGGACCTTACTTCCCCGTGGGGGTGGGGGCCGTCCACCTCTATAGATCTTACAGACGCCTACTATCATGTCCCGATAGCTCGGCACTTCCGACCATTTCCTCGGCTTCAAACTAGGGAAAGAAGCCTACTCCTTCAAAGTTAATTGCCCTTCGGGCTAAATATAGCACCAAGGGTTTTCACGAAACTGGCGGAGGCAGTGGTGCAGGAGCTAAGGTCCCAGGGTATATTGGTGGTGGCGTACCTAGACGATTGGCTATCTGGGAGATGGACAAAGGCAAATGTATGAAAGCCACGGACAAGGCCATGTCTTTCCTGGAATATTTAGGGTTCAAGATCAACAGGACCAAGTCCCGGTTGACTCCGGAGTCCAAGTTCCAGTGGCTAGGGATTCGTTGGGACTTGGATTCTCACACACTTTCCATTCCAGCAGGAAAGAGAAAGGAGATTGCCAAGGCAACAAGACAATTCTTAAAGTGCAAAGAGACTTCGAGAAGGAATCAGGAGAGGATCCTAGGCTCGCTCCAGTTTGCCTCAGTCACGGACGTTCTGTTGAAAGCCAAACTCAAGGACATCAATCGAGTTTGGCGTTCGAAGGCAAATGCCAAGTGTCGGGACAAGTTCGCCCGGATACCTCTGATTCTCAGAAAACGCCTGCGCCCTTGGACAAAGGCCGCCAACCTAGCCAAGGAGTTACCGTTGCAGTTTCCTCCCCCGTCCCTAGTGGTGCATACGGACGCATCGCTGACAGGTTGGGGAGGTTATTCACAGCACGAGAAGGTTCAGGGAACTTGGTCACCTCACTTCCAAACACTTCACATCAACATTCTGGAAGCTATGGCAGTGTTTCTGACTTTAAAAAAGCTCCGTCCTCCAAAGAAGACTCATATCAGGTTGGTCCTCGACAGTGCAGTAGTAGTACACTGTATAAACAGAGGTGGTTCAAAGTCAAGTCATGTGAACCACGTGATGATAGCAATCTTTTCTCTAGCAGCCAAGAACACCTGGTATCTGTCGGCTACTCACCTGGCAGGAGTCCACAATGTAGTGGCAGACGCCCTGTCTCGGTCGGTCCCTCTGGAATCAGAATGGTCACTGGACCAAGAATCCTTCGAGAGGGTTTGCCAAAGAGTACCAGGTCTAGAAGTAGATCTGTTTGCCACAGAGGCAAACCACAAGCTGCCTTGTTACGTAGCCCCCAATCTGGACCCTCTGGCATACGCTACGGACGCCCTGAGCATAGATTGGAACCAGTGGACGAAGATCTATTTATTCCCTCCAGTGAACCTTCTCCTGAAGGTGCTGCACAAGTTGAGATCCTTCGAAGGCCAGGTGGCTCTCATAGCCCCTCACTGGCCCAAGAGCAACTGGTTTCCCCTTCTCCTGGAACTAGGTCTTCGCCCTCACCCTCTCCCGGACTTGAGACTATCGCAACAAGTTCAAACGAGGACTGTGTTCGATTCCTCAGGTCTTCACAAAACCCTAACTTTATGGATTTCATGAAGTTTGCAGGTAAGAGAGTAGGCGACATTGATCCACAGAACATGTTGTTCTTGGAGTCAGACAAGAGAGAGTCTACGCTTCGCCAGTATGACTCAGCAGTTAAGAAATTGTCTTCGTTCCTCAGAGAATCAAATATCAAAGTAATGACATTGAACGTGGCCATAACCTTCTTCAGGTCTTTGTTTGAACAAGGCTTGGCAGCTGCAACAATAACAACCACTAAGTCAGCTCTGAAAAAGATTTTTCTTCTCGGGTTTGGTATCAATCTAACCGAGTCTTATTTCACCTCTATCCCAAGGGCATGTGCACGTCTACGACCCATTCACAGACCGTCGTCAGTGTCATGGTTTCTTAATGATGTTCTTAGGTTAGCCTCGGAAACAGACAACTTCCAATGGGATTACCAAACCATTTTGCGTAAAACTCTGTTCTTATTGAGTCTAGCTTCAGGTGCAAGAATATCAGAGCTGTCATCTTTATCTAGAGATGAAGCGCATATTGAGTTCCTTTCCTCGGGGGATGTGTTGCTTTCGCCAAATAAGCAATTTCTAGCTAAGAATGAAGACCCCTTGATGAGGTGGTCTCCATGGAAGATTGTCCCGCTTCCGCAGGATCCATCGTTATGTCCTGTTAAAACTCTTAAGGACTATTTATCTAGGACGTCTACCTATTCCGAAGGCCCCCTTTTCATTAGAAAAGATGGTGGTACACTATCTCTAAAAGGCATTAGGCAGCAGATTTTATATTTTATCAAGAAAGCCAGCCCAGGGTCATTTCCCAAGGTGCATGACATTCGGGCAATAGCAACTTCTGTTAACTTCTTCAAATATATGGACTTTGATGATCTGAAGAAGTATACTGGTTGGAAGTCACCCTTGGTTTTCAAAAAGCACTACCTTAAGTCTTTAGAGGATCTTAAATATCATGCAATAGCTGCAGGAAGGCCAGTGTCTCCTACTGCTACATCATTATAGTACCGTCCTTGTGTCATATGAATCTTTTCAATTATGCCAGCCTCATTAACATTTTACCTACCTCAGCAAATGCCTTAGCTATTAGAATAAGTGTATAATCGTGTATAGTTTTTACGTACATACAAATTATCTGTAATTATTTTATTATGTATGTGACTTGTTGCAAATGTTGCCACATGTTTTGGCTATATAGTATATTTTGTAAATAAATTGTATTTTTTCCAATTCTAAACTATTTTATTATTTCCTTTGATTTCATTAATATGATTTTTCCTTTCAGGATAGTATAGCTTGGTGTTTCTCTGGTACAATTTCACGGAGCGACACGGCTGAGCCCAGAAAAGGGATTTTGACGTAGGAAAAATCTATTTCTGGGCGAGGAAGCCGTGTCGCCCAGTGAAATCCCCCCCTTTTTTCCTTTTTTCCCCCCTTGCTGTGCACCAAGCTTCTATGCTATCGATAAGTATGACGCCGCAGTCCCCTTCAACAGGGTAGCTGGGTGTGACCTATAGGTCGGCTCCCCGTTTTCAGGGTCTTTTGATGAGGAAAAGGCTAATTGGAGGGGTTGCTGTGGTAGTGTTTAACACTCGCCCCAGTTCTATACCAACACCTTTTATTTAGGTGAGCGAGTCAGAGACTTCTGACATGTCCAATTTAGCAGTTCTCTGGTATTATAGCAATATTTTACTAGAAATAGTGCTAAAGAGGACACATTTCACTGGGCGACACGGCTTCCTCGCCCAGAAATAGATTTTTCCTACGTCAAAATCCCTTTTTTGTATTTATGACTCCTAATACAATCTAACAATAATAAAGATAAATTGCATTCATTTTTATGTATATTGCATTTATTACAAAGCTGAATCAGAAATACTGCAGATTATACTTTTACCAACTCAATATTGTAACACTAACTCTTTGTAATTATGTCTCATGGTTAAAGACTATCAAGAACTAATGGAGATCCATGTGCATGGTGTTCATGGCTACCTCACTTCTGAGTATGAGCAAACTTTAAACCTTCCTAACCACATTTTGCATTCAAATTTTAATTGAATTTCATCCATGCATTTGATCATTCTTTTCATTTAAAATGCTTTAAAACCTCTTCTGCAGATAATTTCTTCAAGCAGTTGAAAGATGAGAAAGATCAACTTGAGGGTCAAGTTGCTTTTCTCAATTCAGTCATTGTTGACATGCAGCGAAAGAATGATGAATTGAAAACTCGCCTTGAAGTAATGCAACTTGGAACAGTGCCAGACGAAAATAGGTAAGATTTATAATAGTGATTTTAGAACAAAATATATACAATAGCCATTATGGCAGGCTGATATTAACTCAAAATCTCAAAAATTGTATTCTATTACATTGTCATTTTAAATATAAGAAAAAATAACATAAATTATTTGACTTGAAAATTTATTGTCCATACAGAAAACAAACCTCTGTGTTACTTTTGTGAAAAATGTTAGTGTTTTTTTGTTAGGCAGGGTGCTAATTAACTAAGGTTAGTTGTTTTTACAAGTTTATTTGTATAGATATATAATACTTTTAACAACTACTATGAGATTCAGGGCCTCTGTAACACGGTTTTTTCGCAATAACTTTTTATCTATGCAATTCATAAATATAATGCTTATTCAGAATACATATTATATCAACACATAAATTTTGAGTGTATTCTGCACTACGTAGGTTGAATAAATTTGGTACTTATAATGTAAAAGTAACCTTTTTTGAAGACGGGCCAACTTACTCAGAGAAAAGGTTTCGAACGCACTCGTTACTTAACTTATGACATCATTTCTTCCCTCTTTCTCGATGGATGATTGGCTATACGTAACTAAGGCTAAACCTCTGGCAACAATGAAATACAAATTTAAATACAAGCAAAGCAGTACACCTTTATGAACTCCGGAACCTCCCCACTGATAATTGTCATAATGAACAAACCAACAAAATATGTTAATAAATACAAAAACACTTCGATTATTAGTCTAACTCCCAAAATAAGTTTCCAAAGAAATTACAGTCTACTTTATGGTCACAATCAGATTGACAAGATGTAGGGAATAGTTGGTAATTACCAAAAACATAGTAGACAAGCTTGATTTGATAACTGCTATATCCAATGTCAAGCAATTTTTATATATTGGCTGTCTACCTATTTACTGAAAAAAAAAAATAGCCGGTACCATATATTGGCTTTAAACCTTCACCAATAATTATCGTCAGAATGGTGACTTCATGAGGCTCCATCCACTTTCGCCTCGTTATAATTCAGGATAACACTGAAGGCTACCATGGGCATTGTTGGATTAAAAAATTTAACTTCTGGCTTTAAAAACTAATTTCTCGAGTAGTAAGAAGTGCTAAATGATCCTCAAGGATCCCAGCAGTTGGTCTAAACGTTTAATTCATGTATATTACTGCTATACTGTTGCGGCACTTCTACAGTAGTATTACTAGGCTAGCACTGATACCCCACCCACATCTATGTATCGTTCCGCCATTCATAAAGTCTTTGGGTTTCAGAGCCGATGGCATTTCTGTCTGGTGGATGGGCGGGGCAACATTTAGTCAAAAGGTGTTTGTTTACCTTGCTTACGTAATGAATGTTTTTCGACTCTTGGCTCGTAATCATTGGCCATGGCGTCGGCTAGATCATTTTTACTCTATAAAAATTAAAACTATCGGGTTTAGGTTATTGATAATGCTGACAAAATTTGTGTGTGGTTGTAAAATATACATGTCAACTTTCAGCTACATGCTTTGACAAGGAGCAAAGTCCAAAAAACCGTGTTACAGAGACCCTGAATCTCATAGTAGTTAAAGAAATTATGGTAGTGTGATCCAATTCACAATTCTGGAGCTCTAAAATCTTTTCTGATGTAGTTCTCAACAAGGATTTCAGTAGATCTCAAAAATCTTTTCCAATCTATCAAGTTAAAATAGTACCGTAGTATGTGACCTTTATCTACACAACATGCTCTTGTAATTATTTAGTGTGAAACAGAGACATGCAAATATCCTGTCTGTGAAAAAATTTTATCTCAAGATATCTTAAAACAATCATTTGCTGCTAATTCTTACAAACAAGCCCATCAGGACAGCCCTGTTAGAATTAAGAATGCTAAGTCAATAGTGTTGGTAAATTTTTTGTTAATATTATTAGCCAGCTGTATGAGCATCAACTGGCTTCAGACAAGGATAACTAAAGGTAACCATCTCTCACTTATCTTTACTGAAGCTTGGGGAGTAACTGCAGATGGAAAAAAAATGCTCTTGTCATTTCCTCCCCTTTTTCCCCCCTTCCTTAATTTACAGGGTATTTTCTCACCTCCCAGTGCTTGGCTTTATAGCCTAAATTTCATAATCCAGTTAAGTTCTAACTGAGGCACCCCAGCCCCTTTCCTCTCTTGCCCAGGTGTAATGGAGCTCCCACGATACTTAAATGAGATTGCTATTCTTGTCTTGTGCTTGAAAAATGGCACCTTCATGTCTTAACATGTTGGAGTAGAAGCTATATTACAATCTAGCTCTGGGCCAGCTAATTGAATTGGGTTGCATACTTTTAAATATTTGTGGTAAAGAGGTGCCTGTGATAAAATGCCCTTCAAATGGTTAAGCATCAAGAGTCCTGAAGCTGTAAAGACCCTTGAACTAACAAGACATATAAGTTAAGAGTATCTTTCTTAGCCACCACTCACTGTTGGATTGTTTACCTGTCCAAGGGAGAAATAATCTTGGATCTATCAGATCTCTCCTGATTAGCTTTAAAAAAAGTAGTAATCTCACCAGAATAGCAAATGCATGGTTATTGCTCTTAATCATGTTAGGTTACTGCTCTTAATCATGTTATGATCAAGTGTATTGATATTCCAAGGCTAGTAGTACTTAAGATTATTATCAGACCCTTTTGTTGCCTGATCTGTCACCAGAAGCAGGTTAATTTAGAAAAGCAAAATATCCTAAGTAAAACACTGCAACACAGATATGACCAATCTGATTGTTGGTCATTTTGCCATATGTGTGTACTGAAAGTTGGCAGCTGTGCCAAAATGACAAATTTTTAATCAATTTGTATTTTTCATAGCTAAAAAAACCTGAGGTCTTAACAATAGGATAATCTTCTAACGCCAGCTGGAAACCGGTTAAAAATGATCAAAGATTGTAAAGCAAGGAATCTGTGGCATCTGGCAACTCACTGACCAGGCTTGGAACCTCATGACACACCAGTCTTTCTTCCACTGCTTTGGAGAGTCGTGTTTCGCTTTGCTCTCCTCCCCCAAGGCGGTTTTTTGATCGAAGCACAGCGAAGCCTGTGCTTTGTTTCATATTTAATCAGCTCAGAAGTTCCATGGACGTCAACGTTTTTAGATGGTCTTCCTTTTTTTCCGTGTTGACCTTCCTTGGGACAGATGCAAATGGAGCAACGAGAGTCATTGAAACATTGCTGTGAGATGTGAACTTGTTTAGGACTTCCCTGACCAAGCTGAAGGGACCAACATGTCTATGGAGGGCTTGCCCCACAATCTTCAAAGGTCGATACAAATCTTGTCATTTAGGGTCCATTTGGTAAGAAGGGCCTGCTTCCGACAGCATAGCTCGTCTGCCAGGGTGTTTAATTTCCTGTGAATGAAATGAGTGACCAGGGTGACTTTATTCCGGTGGGCCCAAAAGAAGTTCCATGTGGTCTGGCAGAGGAAAAAGGAACGAGTGCCCTGTTTCTTGATATTTGAGAGCCAACTTGTTACAAATCTACCTTTTACACTGATGTGAAGAATGGTTTCCTCCTGGGACCACACCCTGGAAACATCTCGAGTCTAGCAGGGTTCCCCTGCCTAGATCTGAAGCGTCCGAGTAGAAGTCTAGATTGGGGCTCTGAGGAAGAAGGGATCTCGCCTGAGAAAATCTTCCTTTGGAGATCCACCACTGGAGGTCCTACTTAACCTCCTGAGTGACGGTTAAAACAAAGAGTCCGGTTGAGTCTTCATGTCCCAGTTGGCTTTGAGGAAAAACCTGGGTAACTCTTGCATACAATCTGCCAAAATCAACACTCTTGGGGGAATGGAAAACCCTGAGAAAGTCCGAGAGTTGAGAATCATCCCCAAAAATAAACTCCTTTGTCAGAACCAACTGGGATTTCTGGAGATTTAGAAGAATTCCTAGAAACTGAAAGAGTTGTAGAGTTGTTGAAGGTCCTTTGCATATTTCTCTTTCGACTAAAAAGCAAGTGCAAAAAGCAGCAGCTTGTTATTTTCAGTTATAAACCAGGATTTCGGTAGTGTTACACTTCTCCTTTGACTGAAAAGCAAGTGCAAACAGCAGCTTGTCATTATTTTTGGTTAAAAACCCGGATTATGGTAGTGTTACACAGCCACCAGAGAGATTATTTCATAGCCTTCGAGAAGGTCAAGACTTTTCTTTGCTCCTTTTTTACATTACTTATTTTAATTCAGATTATCATAAAGCTGGCTACTTGCAGTCACCAGGAATAGCTGATGATACGCCATACTTTTTGGCAAAAATTTTTACATTTGAGGTTTCCTACTGGGCTTTGGCAACATGCAAGTCGCTGATTAATTAATTACCATAAAAGTATTTCTTAAATGTGATGCCATTCAATCGGGGCAAATTCTTGGTATTCCTGGATTGTTCACCGGGTATAGGGCAATCACAAGCCCCGGGTAAACAATTACCTTAAAGTAATTATCGAATGTTACACCATCGCTTTCTGCCGAAACTTTCATATGCAGACAGCCCCCGGTTAACGGCGGGGGTTCCGTTCCTGGCCGATGCCACTAACCGAAAATCGATGATAACAGCACTCTAAACTAACTTAACAGTCCCGTTAACAGGATATCGGTGCCGTTAACCAGAGATCAGCACTGCTGTTAACTAGAGATCAGTGCTGCTAACTGGATATTGGCGCTGGAAACCAGAGATTGACGCAGAAAATCCAGTTAGGTGTTGCTGGACAAGCACTGTAAAACCAGATAGCTGTTAACCAATGCCACCGTTAACATGGGCTACCTGTACATTTAAATTTCCAACCGAAGCTACATGCAAGTCGTCGGTTAATAATTCTCCTCAAGTTGTTAAGGCGAGACTCAAACATCTTCCATCAATCATCATCCTAATACGCACTTGCATTAATTGTGCATTCAGGACAATTAACCTCTCTCGAACATACCTGACTCTTACAGTCAATGCACATGGCATGTGCACCATAACAAAGATTAGTCAGTCTAGTCTTATAGCCTTCAATACAATAACAAAGACTGGAAGTGCTAGAATCTGACAAAGCTAACTAAATGAAAAAAACCAATTGTGAAAAGCAAATCAAACCAGGCAACAGCTCGAGAACACTAAAGTTAGTACGTCACCAGCTTCAGCAAGAACAACCGGCGAATCATGAATCAGAAGCCCTAAGAACATGTTGTCGGTCACACGGCATAAATAAGAATAACACTGTACACCTAATGTTGCTTGCACACTCCCATTGCAGTGGATGGGGCCTGTCACCCCTCCTCTTGGCAACAGCTGTGTTACTGCAAATTTTTTAATTTAGGATGATGTGTGAGCATAAAAGTTACCTATGCAATTACTTGGTAAGTTACTTATATGAAGTTCAGTTAGAGGCAATCCCCGGTTATCGATGGAGGTTCCATTCCCAGGGGTGTGCCAATAAGCGAAAACCGCCATTAACCAAAACTCTTGTGATTTATGGCGCTTATGGGGCCATTTACCGGTTATCAGTGTCACAAGCACCTTATGGTGCACCATAAGCAGCCCTATGGTGCCGATAACCGGAACTTGGCCTGTTATGGCACGATAAATCGCCTCCAGCGCATAAAACCAGATTGCTGATAACCAAGTCTGCCAATAACCAGGGTTCTTAGTATTTGTGGATTTTAACTATTTGTGGGAGGTCTGGGATGCATCCCCCGCAAATATGGGGGTTTACTGTTTGAATTTTAGCCTAGCCTAACTTTAACACAAATGAATAATCTACCCACCTGTACTCGTTCTCCAACTCCAGTATACTCCAGAAACCACCTTAGATCAAAAACACAACAAGACTTACGACCCAAAAACTCCTACCAGACAGAGAGCTCTCCCCTACCAACCAAACACTACACCCACGTCTCATACTGGCCTGTGTTATTGTTTACATCCCACCGACGCTGCCGCCATCTTGTCTATGACATCACAACACAACTTAAATACATCAACAGACACCTTCTAGAATCAACCATATGCTCTCCTTATATAAGACACCCACCATATTTCAACAATGCATAAAATACTAATAACAATTATACAACATATAATCATACTGTACTACTTTTTTATGGAATAACCCATTACATATTATGATTCATAACAGCATACTACTACATTGGTACCTCGAGATACGAAAGCAAATACAAAGATTTTTGTGGGTCTACATATGAAAATTGTTCAAGATACGAAAGTTTGTTGCTGTAAAGTCCGAGATTCGCCCGTACCACCGATAACAATTTTAAAACTCGCGCGCCGCCAACTGAGTAGACTTGCCACCATCCTCCCGCTCTCCCATTGGTTCCTGATGCTAGTCACTGCCATAAGATCCTTCTCTCCTATTGGTCAGCATCTCTCTCATCGTGCATCTATGTAGCAGCGTGCTTCTTCGGCCACTTTGCGGCATCATCGGTATCGTAAGCACGCAGAATTCGTTCGTTCTATACAATTTCGTTTATTATCGTGTTGTGTGAGAACTTTACTTCATATGTATATATACTATACATAACTTAATTACGTACAGTATATACGTAGTCATGGGTCCCAAGAAAGTTGAAGTAGGAAAGAAGAGGATGCTTTCTTTGGAGACAAAGATGGAGATCATTAAAAAGTATGAAGCTGGTATGTGATTGGGTGTGATCACCAAGGAATAGGCCGAAATCCGTTGACAATAGGCACCATCCTTAAGCAGAAGGATGTCATCAAAGCAGCTACACCTTCCAAGGGCGCGACTATTTTGTCCAGCAAGAGGAGCCACGTGCACGATGAGATGGAAAGGCTGCTTCTTGTGTGGATAAAAGACAAGAAATCGCTGGCGATATGATAACGGAGACGGCAATCTGCCTCAAGGCCAGCGCTATTTTCGGCGATTTGATTGCCCAGACTGAAGACGACGGAGGAGAAGGGACATCTACGCCAACCCCAGAGTTAAAGGCTTCTCATGGGTGGTTCGAAAAATTCCGTAAGCGGACTGGCATCCATTCGGTGGTGCGGCATGGGGAGGCGGCCAGCTCAGACACGAAAGCGGCCAAAGCCTTTATTAAGACGTTCGACGAGATGACGCTCAACGAAGGCTACAGTTCTCAGCAAGTCTTCAACTGTGATGAGAATGGCCTTTTTTGGGGAAAAAAATGCCTCGTTGGACGTACATTAGGCAGGAAGAGAAGAAGGTACCTGGGCATAAGCCTATGAAAGACAGGCTTACGCTCGCACTTTGTTTGAACGCCAGTGGGGATTGCGAGGTGAAGCCCCTACTTGTGTATCATTCGGAGACTCCTCGAGCCTGGGTAACGAGACTTTTGTTCACCGAGTGAGTAAATCTGTGTTTCGGCCCAACAGTGAAGAAATTCTTGGAAGAGAAGTGCCTCCCTCTGAAATGTCTGCTGGTGTTGGACAATGCCCTTGCTCACCCTCCTGGCCTCGAAGAAGATATCCTAGCAGAGAATTCGTTTATCAAGGTTCTTTATCTTCCGCCTAACACCACCCCTCTCCTCCAGCCCATGGACCAGCAAGTGATATCGAACTTCAAGAAGCTGTATACAAAACATCTTTTCAAGAGATGTTTCAACATCACCAATACCACAAACCTCACCTTGCGTGAATTTTGGAAGGAGCATTTCGATGTTGTGATATGCACCCGACTCATCAACCAAGCTTGGCAGGAGGTTTCGAGGCGAACCTTGAATTCTTCGTGGAGGAAACTCTGGCCTGATGCCGTATCCACCCGAGACTTCGAGGGATTCGACGTGGGTGAAGCTGGTGCTGCAGATTCAGGAACAGTTGATGATCCTGAAACTGTTTTGCAACCAGATCTTGACGAGATTATTGCACTCTGCAAGTCCATGGGGCTGGTCGTCGACGAGGACGACATCAATGACCTTCTCGAGGCACCAAGAGGAGCTTACGACGGATGACCTGAAGGAGTTGGAGGCCATGCAACATAACGTCGTTCAAGAAGAGTTCTCTTGCAGCGGCGAGGAGGACGACGACAACGCTATGACAACGGCAGAAATTAAGGATGTTCTAGCTGCTTTTCATAAGGTGCAATTATTTGTAGAAAAGAGACACCCCGAAAAGGCTTACACAGGTCGTATGCTTGCACACTTCGATGACGTTTGCCCGAGTCGTTTCAGGAACATTGTCAAAAGCAGGCAGAAGCAATCTTTCCTTGGATAGTTATTTTTTAAAGAGGCCTTTAGTAGGAGTAAGCAAAAAGGAAGAACCAAGTGATACTATGAAAAAAACAGAAAGATGAAAGTGGTGAAGAAATTGAAATTTTGTAAAATAAAAAAAATAGATAAATAAATAAATAAAATAAAATAAAATAATAAATAAAAAAGTAAAAAAAAAGTAAAAATAAAAAAAAGACAAAAAAAAAAAAATTATTTTAAAGTTTTTTGTAAAGTTAAGTGTTACAGTTTTCTTAATGTGTTTTGTAAAGTTTAGTTTATGTTTTCCTGACATTTTTTTATGTGTTCGTAAAGTTAAGTGTACATACTATAAGAAGTTTTCTGCCGTTTGTTCTCCTCCTCTGTCGCCACTTTCGGAGATAGCCTCACTCGAAAGGTAAGCTTCCACATTTTACTACATACGTACGTATGTACGTACAGTATTTCTTGTATACCATGTACACTAATAATTTATTTACAGGTACATACATATTAGTACTACTATTACGTATTAAGTTAGATATTGAATGGTCCAAATTGTTGTAGTATTTCATTGTTTATAGGTCAATTTAGCTTTATTTTGAAATTTACTGGGATGTTTTCGGAGGGCTAGGAACGGATTAGCCATTTTACATGTAAAGTGCGGTTCAAGGCACGAAAAACTCATGATTCAAAGGCTGCCTCGAAACTGATTAATTTTGTATCTCGAGGTACCACTGTAGTATAGCTATTAACTTTTGACCAAGTCAGCATATTTTGTATAGTATTTTATAGTAGTGTACGTATTTATGAATAGTACTATAATGCATTATTATACTGTCTTATTGATATTACCATTATGGTTCCTAACATTATACTGTGGCTACATACTTGTGAACAAGTCAGTGTTGTTTTATAATTATGTTGCCTATACTACAGGCAGTCCCGGCTTACGATGGGTACGGCTTACAACATTCCGAAATTATGGTATATTCATCAAAAATTATTTCCAGGTTTACAATGTATGTTCCAGGGTTACACCGCCGATCTGCGGGAAGAAATGACTCCAAAAATGCAAAATAATCAATATTTGAAGGTTTTTTAATTAAAAATGCAGTTTACATAGTTTGCATCTCAAGAACGGAACCCCAGTTGTAAGGCGGGGACTGCCTGTACAGTGATTACAGTAATACCCCGAACTTATGTGAGGTTAGGTTCCAGACCTCCTCACACAAGGGGAAGTTTCGTTTAAGTTTGGCACGGTCTCTGAAATTGCTAATAAATGCTTACTTCAAGAGTTTGAAAACTCTAGATTTCCCTAATCATGCTCCCTAAGTATTAGGCTAACTTTTAAATGAAATTAAAGTTACTGTAATTTGATTTGAAATTTATTTTAATACATTACGCTTAAAAAGGGAATAACTGGTTGGCATAAAAATGTACATACATATCCACTTTCGTACGTATACTAAAGTTACCCCTAATTCATGGGATGCCATTTTCTTTTTCTGTCAGAGTAAAAGGTAATGAGAGAGAGAGAGAGAGAGAGAGAGAGAGAGAGAGAGAGAGAGAGAGAGAGAGAGAGGAGGGAGAGAGAGAGAGAGAGAGAGACATACATCATGTAGGTAAAACTCTGGAGGGGTATCATGTTTAAATCGTGTGAAAGTCTGAAAGTACATTAACTGTATGTGCTTTAATTACGTTACGTACATACAGATTGTACCAGTACTTTTCTCCGAGGTTAAGAAAGTAATTTTCACAGAACGACAACTCTGATGTTTACCTACTGCTTTTGTATTAGTATTTTAAAAAATATAAATAGCAAACGCAAAATCTCCGTACTGATTTTACACTTAAAGCAAACTTATACTAATTGTAGTGTATTAGTATGTACTTCAAAAATTAAACAAATATATGAAGGGATATCATCTTTGAAAAGTGCAGTAACTATGTGAGTGGGTATCACATCTTATAAAAGTACATATATGCACTGCTTGCATATTTATGCATGTACAAAAATAAAAATAATAGAAAAGCCGTAGAATTTAAAAATTTGCATAATAAATTAAACAAACACTTTTGCAGGGTTTTGCAGTGCTTCTGGAGTGTTCACAAATGTTCTTGTTATTGTGAAGAACTCTTGTATGATAATTAGCTAAGTTCCGATGAAAAGTTCACGCTATTGTGAATTTGTGCAAATCAAATCGTGTAAGTTCAGGGTATTGCTGTATAGGATAATAGTACACACATATAATCTTATTTGCAGAAATGGGGTCAGCCCAGCTGGTCGGCATCCTGTAGCACCACGTATGTACTGTGATATCTGTGACTGTTTTGATGCTCATGATACAGAAGAATGCCCTAAGCAAGCATCGTCAGAATCTCCTCCCCCAACGCAGTGCCATGGGGATCGAGGCTCTACAAGACCTTACTGTGATACTTGTGAAGGTGAGTTTTTATTTTAATGATTAGAAAGAGTGCAAAATTTTAAGTTGATATAATTTATCATGCATTGATTTATTTATAATAAAAAAAATTTGTCTTTATTAAATAACTGTTTGTTGTTAATCTTGGAAAATTAGCTTGCATAAAAGGAGGAAACAGGTATGATGCATACAGGAATATTTTGTGGAAATATTAAGAATACAGATCTGGAAAACTTGAAATCTTACTTTGCTTCAAATTGTAACCATATTTTTTTTTTTCATTCCAGTGTTTGGACATGAAACGGGTGAATGTAATGATGATGAAACATTTTAGTTTGGCTGTGAAGCAAACCACCTCTTAATCTGTACAGTAGTTATGTATATTTTAGCAGCTTTATAGAATGTAATGAAGGATAACAGAAAAAAAATATATTTTTAATACTGTACTTATTTATATCGGAAAACTAGATCCTAGATGCAGTTTGGGTTAAGAATGTTGCAACAGTAAATTCCTCCTAAGATAGATAAGTTTTTTTAGCTATAAAAACGTTACTAAAAGTTATGAACCTGATACAGATCAGATTGTACTATGAAAATAGAAAGGTGAATTTCACCATTATTGTTATATTGTCTTATGCACAAGGCATAATTTTTTTTATTGAAGTAAACATTTAAGCATGTAAAATTACTAAGTACTGTAGTAAACACTGTTATAACAATGTGATATTATTGTTGATAAATACTATACTTCTCCTTTGCTAATGAACTGGTTAAATATGTTTTAAATTAATTCTTGCAATGTAGTGTATGTATACATTGTAAAACGGTCTTATGTACATAGTAACTAACAGCAATGAATTTACTTTAAAAAATGCATAATATATCCCATTTCATTGATTCATTTTCAATTGCAAACCTTAGAATGGGTAGAGCTTAGCTGCCTAATAATAGCATTCTGTTTTATTCAGCAATATTGGAGATTTCACATCTGCTCTTGCACAAATTGATACAGGGTTATTGGAACAGTAAAAAATTTAAGTGTACCTATAGTCTTAAGCCCTTAGATTGTTTGAAGCAATGTAGCAACTCATAATAGTGTAACGTTGTTGTTTTGTCCTGTAAAAGCATAATCATTATGTTTCTCCTTTAAAAAAAATTTATTTTGCATAATTATTTATTTAAAAGAAAATTTTTTTATTTTTATGCAGCGCAGTAAAAGTTAAATACTAGGTAACAACATTGCTTATTAATCTTAGTCCCACCATGCATTCACTGTGGTGTTTGAATAAATGTTAGTAGCAGGTTAAAAAGTAAAGAAAATTGCTTCTTGAAATGGAAAGCTGTATACTGAAAACTGCTTAAAAATAAGTCTATCCTCTTGTCTTTCAGCACAAGCTTTAATTGTTCACTATAGGAAGCCAGATACTCATCTCTATTATTCATAAATCAAAGAATGGGATGATCTGTTAAGCCTGTAAAGGCATTTGTTAAAGCATAGTATCTTCACTGTGAAACCCTTGATGTTATATTCAGGTGTCCTAGAGTACTTATCACTGACTTAAACATAATGTAGAACAACTGTTGCAGGAGTACAAAGCAAGGGAGAAACATGTGAAGCAAACATACTGAATTATGATAAATAATTTTTTTTACATATCCTGTATATGACAACAAGCCAGATTCTGTAAATCATATCAGACTGGTGCTTATGGTTATGGTTACAATGATTTATATTAGAAACAAAAGGAATCAGGTTTACGGTTTAGGAATTTGAAAAAATGCATCTTCAAGAGTTTGATGTAAGATGTTTGGTGAGGTTGGGGTAAGTACAAACGTGGTTGCCAGTTAATCTCTACCCTAATGTTACGAGTTTAGTCTTGGTTTTGAAGTGTTCGTCTCTGTAATCTAGTGATAGGAACTAATTGATATTAGATACAAAATGAAATAGAACTGTACCAGTGAAATTTAAAGTTTACTGGTCAACATTGGCATAGTAACTCTCAATGCTTTTGCTATATATCAATAAGCAGTACATAATCCAAGAGGTTTACAAATAAATTTTTTTTCAAATAAAGGATTTACCCAAAATGTGAGCAGTTAGTAAATAAATAGCATGCATTTTTCAATGAAATTGAGCTTTAAACTCCAATATTAAAAATATGCTATAATTTTAGGTGAACCATTCATATCATTCAGCACTTTAACCCTCTTACGCCGATTGGACGTATTAAACGTCGAGTCAAAATGTCTCCCGTATGCCGATTGGACGTATCATACGTCGGCTCAAAAAAGTTTTTTTAAAAATTCGCGGAAAAATACTTAGAGGCCTACCAGCCGAAAACTTTTGTATCACGCGCCTTGGGGGATGCTGGGAGTTCACGGATCAAGGCGTTGTTTTGTTTACAATCGCTACGCAGGCGCGCAAGCGCGAATTTCTTTCTTATCGCACTAAAAAGTATCAGTGACACATCTCGGAAATTATTTCGTCACTTTGACATAATTATTGCACCATTTTAAATTATCCTTTACATGAAGTATTATATATGAAAATGTGCCCAATTTCATGCACAATACAACTAAAAAATACTCATGATTGTAGCTTTTATCAATTTTGAAATATTTTCATATAAATAACGATAAGTGCAAAAATTTCAACCTTCGGTCAACTTTGACTCTACAGAAATGGTCGAGAAACGCAATTGTAAGCTAAAATTCTTATATTATAGTAATATTCAATCATTTGCCTTCATTTTGCAACAAATTGGACGTCTCTAGCACAATATTTTGATTTATGGTGAATTTATGAAAAAACTTTTTCCTTACGTTCGTGCGATAACTCTTCTGATAAATTTTTTCGTGCGATTGTCCTAATGTTTGCACCCTTTTAAATTTGCCGTTACATAAAGTCTTATATATGGAAATGTGCGCAATTTCATGCACAATACAACAAAAAACAACCCATGGTTGTAGCTTTTATCAGTTTTGAAATATTTTCATATAAATAACGTTAAGTGCAAAAATTTCAACTTTCGGTCAACTTTGACTCTACCGAAATGGTCGAAAAACGCAATTGTAAGCTAAAACTCTTATATTCTAGTAATATTCAATCATTTACCTTCATTTTGCAACGACTTGGAAGTCTCTAGCACAATATTTCGATTTATGGTGAATTTATGAAAAAAAAAAAAATACGTTCGCGCGGTAACTCTTCCGAAAAAATCAGAATTTTTTTGTGCGATTGTCGAAATGTTTGCACCATTTAAAATTAGCTGTTACATAAAGTTTTATATATGAAAATGTGTGCAATTTCATGTAGAATACAATTAAAAATGATTGAAGGTTGTAGCTTTTCTCTTTTTTCGAAATATTTGCATATAAATCACGATAAATAGAAAAAAAACCACGTTCGGTCAAATTTGACTCTACCGAAATAGTTGAAAAACGCAATTGTAAGATAAAACTCTTACGGCCTAGTAATATTCCGTCATTTTTCTTCATTTTGAAACAAATTTGAAGTCTCTAAAACAATATTGTGATTTATGGTGAATTTTTGAAAAATATATTTACCTTCACTCCGCGCGCCGATTCGCGGCCGCAAGTCTCCGAAATACGTACATGGCATTATCATAATATTTGCTCCTTTTCATATTAGCCTTTTTATAGAGTTTCATATATCAAAATGTGCGCAAATTCATGAAGAATACAATAAAAAATAATTGAAGGTTGTAGCTTTTTCCATCTTCAAAATATGTGCATATGAAAAAATATATATATTAAAATTTCGACATTCGGTCAAATTTAACTCTTCCAAAATGGTCGAAATCTGCAATTCTAATCTAAAACTCTTACAGTATTGTAATATTCAATCATTTGTCTTAATTTTGAAACAAATTGGAAGTCTCTAGAACATTATTTAGAATTACGGTGAATTTTTTAAATAACATTTTTTTACGTCCGCTCGTTACGAATTCGTACATCATTTTGTGATAATATTTTTCCGTTGTTGCTTTTATTGTTTTACTATGTATTATATATCAAAATGATTGCAATTTAGTGTACAATACAACGAAAAAAAAAGTAACTCGTTAGCTTTGACCGTTTTTTGCACAGCGTGATTTGAATACAATTATCTATGAATTTTTTTTTTTTCGCTACCATATATCGCATTATTTACATATGATAATGATATTATTTTTCATTTCTGATGATTGCATACTAAACTTCAGGCAATGAAAAAAAAATGAGCCAAAAATGAACTCTTAATCTTCAAAACTAAGCGCGCTGTGATTTTTTTGAAAAAATTATTTTTTCCGGTTCCGCGCTCACTCCAAACCGGCGCCGGCATACAGGAGAGGTTTTGATTTTTAGGGCTTCGGCGTAAGAGGGTTAATTAAACCTTGTTATACATGGAAGTATATAAAAGAACTAATGATATATTAATGTTACGCATTAATATTTCTTGTCATTTTAGCCTTGACTGTGAATGTCAGAAAAGAGAAATAAGTTAACTTGGCAGTCTAATGATGCTGATGACAAATTAAATTTGAAGATTGCATGTTAATCTGCAATTTTATTTATTTAGGTTTTTTTTTTTTTTTTTTTTTTTTTGCACCTGAAGAAGGGATATGGTAGTACAGGCAGTCCCCAGTTATCGGTAGAGTCAGTTAATGGCAATCCGGTTTTATGGTGTTTGTTTAGCGCCAACGGGCCGAGTTTTGGTCATAAGCGCCCTAAGGTACCGATAATTGAGTTATGGCACCTTAACATACCTAAGAAAGGCGGCATTAACCGAAACTCGGTGCCATAAATCCCTGGTTTCGGTTAATGGTGGTTTTCTCTTAACAGCACCCCGCCGATAACTAGTACTTTGTGCCAAAATTGTTGTATATATATATTGGTGCTAGTATGTATCCTTAATTTTACTTTTAATTTTTCAGTGCTTTACTTGCTTAAATTTTATTTGATACCGACAGAGCCGGAAATTTCTTAACCTATTCTCTTGTCTAGGTGTCCAGTTACTTTTAAATAAGTAATTGTTAATGTTATAAAATGTAACACTGTATACAGGATGGTCTTAATCTCAAGGACTAAATAGATTATTGCTCATTTGTGTACAATGGTTGTACAGACAGATTATGGACTTCAAGGTTTTTTTTAAATTCCATGTACAAATACAGACTGTTATAAGACATAATCATTACTGTTTCTGTAAATTAAGATACATATACTTGACACAGCAATAAATTTGCCTTACATTTGTACAGTTACGTAGTCTTATGTATAATAGTAAAATGTTTCTTCCAGGTATTAGATTTGGATATTTATTTTTCATTGTTGGAACACTTGATGAACATATTGCTCTTTCTAGTTAAAAGAAGACAAGACTTTTGAAATGCTAAATAAAGAAAGCTTGTTTGCATAATAATTTCTCAAGTTTCATGTCTGTTACTTTTAATATTAAATTTTATTCACAAATAAACTAGACTGGAAAGTTTTTTGTCCTGTTTGTGTTTTGTGTTAAATAAACCTCCTCCTACACATGTATCTTTTATACTCCCAAGTGTTTTGGATTAACCATGCTGTAGTAAGATGCCGAGGCTTTTATTCTTGCAATTGGTTAGATAACTACACTGAATATTGATTACCATCCATAACCTGTGGATTTTTTACCCCCTAAGTTTGAACCCAAGTCCTTATAACAACACAAAAGGGACCCATATGACATTATATATTTTTGGATTAATATTTGTGAATTTTTCCATGTTTGTCAAAATTTTCCATATCTAATAAATAAGAAAACATATCATAGCTTGATGTGAAGTTAAATCTGAAGCTAAATAGTGAGAACTGTGGCAGAGCCATCATCTACCTGACAATGTTTGAATTTGTTTTATCAGGTGGAACTACTGTGGAGCTGGACCACAGATTCCTAAGGAGGCCTGGTTCTAAGAATAGAACTCTCAGCATTCTGTCTGGTTTGCCTATAATGTGATTAGGATGGGGATAATTGCATTATCGTAATACTCTTAGTCCTAGCAAATGGATTTAGCTCACACTTGGGCCATATTAATCATGTTATGCCATCCCCTTTTGGGGTAGGGTAGGGATCGGATAGTATTTGGAGAGTCATTTTTCACTTGTCGTTGGCGAAAGGTTTAACTTGATAAAAAGCCAATGATATCTTGTTCCTATGTGGAACAAACCTTCAGCCTTAACAATAGGATAATCTCCAAGTGCCAGCTGTTAACCAGTTAAAACAATCCAACACTGTATAGCAAGGAATCTTTGAGATCTGTCAACTCCTGCACGTACGAGGTAAGAGCTGGTCAGAGACCGTGCATCGCACTGCGTGACGCGTTCAGTCTCTTCTTCAACTGCCCTGGAGAGTAGACATTATGGCTTTTGCTCTCCTTCCAAGCCGGTTTTTTGTGCCTGTGTTTTCCTTTTTTTTTTCTTTTCAGTGTTTGTTGTGCAAGTGTTTCTGTTTAATATGGATTCCTCAGAGTCTTCGCAGCCTCATAAACGCATGTGCCTGGGCATTCAAGGATTCCCGTTCTCAAGGTTTCTATCGTCTCCAGTTACAAATCCTCATACAGATCCTCATAGGTGCCGAGTGAATTATTTTACAACTACAGGCAGTCCCCGGGTTACGACGGGGGTTCTGTTCTTGAGACGCATCGTAAGCGGAAAATAGTCATAAGCTGGAACATCGTCAAAAATCCTAAGAAAACCTTACTTTTAATGCTTTGGGTGCATTGAAAACTATGTAAACTACATTCTTATGGCATTTTTCATAAAAAAAACCTTCAAATATTGTTTATTTTGCATTTTTGGTGTCATATTTCATTTGCCAGATGAGCGTTGTAGGCGTCGTTACCCTGGAACATGCGTCGTAACCCTGGAAATAATGTCTAATGAATATAATGGAAAAGCATCGTAACCTCGGAACGTCGTAAGCCGAGACCGTCGTAACCTGGGGACTGCCTGTACTAATATCTGCCCGGAACATCATTCCTGACCTAAGTCACAGTGGACAGTTTTACAAGAAGAGGGAACATTACAGTGTCGACTCTTCCTTCTTGGGAGGGTTTTTCTTCTCCTCGACTGGACGATTTGTCTATCGCTCTCCTGGTGGCTAGTTCAAGTGTACCCCTGTCGCCTTCCTTTTCTTCCACTGACTCGTCAATGGAAGTATCAGGAGTACCTCAGGATGATATGTTAACGTGGCCACCCTCTCCCTCGGGTTCTAATTCTCTTCCCAAGAGGGAGGAGGCTACGCCATCTAATTTCTTAATTTCAGGTTCGGAGGCATACAAGATGGTGGCTGTTTCAGGTTTGGAGTCATCTAAGATGGTTCGGATCCCACAATAAGCTATAGGTCCCGTTGCTAGGTAACCAATTGGTTCCTAGTCACGTAATATCTAATCCTTCGCGCCAGCCCTAGGAGAGCTGTTAATCAGCTCAGTGGTCTGGTAAAACTAAGATATACTTAGCTCTTGTGTGCTGCCACCTTGCGGTGTTCCTTTGTCTTATCGACGCTCTCTGGGTCACACCTTATTGCTCCACCAGTGAGGCCATCGACCAGCTCTGGCCTCTAGAGATGTCTTGATGTCACATGATCCCAGCATCCTCTCAGCCTGTGTCTTCAGATGTGGTGGCCACTCATCCTCCTGTGGTTATAACATCATCCCTTCCCGGTGTGATGTCGTCGTCTTCTCTCGCTGAGCCATCCAAGGCTTTTTATTCCAAGCGGTCTTCAAGAGGCTCGACTTTTTCTAGAGAAGTTTTCTGCGTCCTCAGAGTATTTTTTCCAATAGTATTTTATGATTAGTGAGCTTGAAGATTTAAGTACCCCTGAGGCCCATGATGGAAAAATTCTGGCATGACTACGTATTGGCATGTCACTCCCGAATCTCCTTGGTATAGTAGCTTCAAACAATGAAAATGATACAAGAGAACAACCTATTCCAGGTAAAATATCAAATCCAGAACACTAATCAGGGTGCATAGAAATTCCAATAACATAACTATGGAACCATATATCATATGTATAATAAACAATAATTCTGCACTAGAGACAAGTAATCCTCTCACCAAAACAGAAAAATATAGCAATTCTAATAGACAAGCAACATAAATAAAAACCAATTCTAATAGACAAGCAACATAAATAAAAACCAATTCTAATAGACAAGCAACATAAATAAAAACCAATTCTAATAGACAAGCAACATAAATAAAAAACCAATTTCTAAATAGACAGCAACATAATAAAAACCAAATTCCAATAGACAAGCAACATAAATAAAAACCAATTCTAATAGACAAGCAACATAAATAAAAACAAGTACCAAAAAGAAAAAAATTACTGACTGAATCCCACATTGGTACATTTTGATGACCTCAAGATTTCTAGTACTCTAAACTGAAAACAAAATTCCAACAGCTATATTAGAAAACAAAAGTACTAAACATATCTAACAAAGGACAGGAATGCAGACACAAAAAATAATGAATGGTTAATCCAAGTAACTAACAGCAGTCCACTGCCTTTTTAAATACAGGCCTTTTGGTTGTATCCATTCTGCAGACAACCTAGGATTCAGCAGCCTCTCGGACCTTATGGACCATTTGTCTAGTCTGTGGCTTCTAATAGTCATGTTGGGACATGGGTATCCTGAGACTTGACACCTAATACAGGAGCTCATCATCACGAGCTGAGAAGAAAGGTGAGAGTACCACAGCTCTCTCCTCCAAAATTAATGACATGAGAGACAAGTCTAGGCGATGACTCTCATTCCTGGTTCTAGTAAAGACAAATCAGACACTGGATTAAATCTTCGTTAAAGATAGATCCACCAAAGTAATGAGGGAGGAATGCCAAAGACATGCCTTTTCTGTTCCTGACAAAGGTCAGACCCCAAAAATCCTTTATCACAAAGGTCTGGGCTGTGGAATCTAGTGATAGATCCAAACTCGAAGAAGCAGGAGCTGCTTGTGATGGAGTTGGCACCGTAAACTCCAGTACTCTTGTAAGTGTGAGCACCAATGGGTGCTGGGGAGCTACTAGGCACTCAGGGACAACTGGCTGCTCAGCAACCACTGAGAGTTCGGGAGCAAGAGGGTGTCTGGAATCCACTGAACACTTTGGCACAAGTAGGCGCTTGGGAGCCAAACTTCTGAACGTTCTGGAGAAAACTTCTCCAGGTTGTCCCAAAAAAACAAGACACAAGAAGGCAGAGATTCCCTGACCTTCTGCGGTCTCTGAGGGGTGCAGGACACATCCACAGCAGACCTTTCAATGGTCTTTAATAGTACTATTGTATCCCTCTTCAAGGTTGGGAGCCTCTGAGCTAAAGGAATGGCAGAGCACATCCAGGAAGATTCCTTCTACCGGCTATCTATCAACACCTGGGTTTGGCTACAGGTCTGACTACCTGGAGACCCCTTGGACTCTGTTGGACTGTCCACATGTCTCCTCCCAAGGGGAGCATGACAAGGACTATAGGTCTAAGATATCCAATGGGCTGGATAGCCGCCACATCCACACCACCTACGTGAAGACACCTTTTCAGTGGCTGTCTGTTGAGACCTGGATTAGAGGCTCAATTGAGGGGCAACTACCCTGGGGCAAACCCCCTCAGAATCCCCTGGACTGCCAATATGTCTCCTCCCAGGTGAAGGGGAGTATGACAAGGACTTGAGTCTAGGATGTCCAAAGGGCTGAATAGTTGCCTCCTCCATACACTCCCACGTAGATGCCTTTCCAATGGCTCTGTCAATACCTAGGAACATGCAACAGGTTCGACAGGGGGGCAATTACCCGGGATAATTCCCACCAGTCTCCCTTGGATGTTCAAGCTGACTTCTTCCAGGTGCAGGGAGTAAGTCAGTGACATGTGTCTAGGAGAGCTGGTGGGCTGAATAATCACCTCCTACACCACACAACACTCACTTTGAAGGTTAATTTCCATTAACCTGGACACAAGACTGGCATTGGCATGGGAAGAAATCGAGGGAGCCAGGCATGGACACATTTAGATAACATTATAAGGCTAGTACTAGAATAGAAAATAAGCAATGTGTTGACTGTTCTCTTTTAGTGTTTTCTCGTCAACATCATATTTCCTTCAGAAAGTAGTCTTTGCTTTCTACCTCTATGAGCTTCACTTTAGACGTATTTGATGTCGAAGATGGGCACTTGTGGACACTTTTTCAGCACTAATGGACACTCTTGGGTGCTTATGGAAACACTTGGGAACATCTGGAGTCTGGCGCATCTGGATATGGTGCATCTAGACTTTGGAGCATATGGATATGGCACATTTGGATATGGCTCTCGTGCCTCTGTTCAGAGTTTAAGGGAACTTTGGCGCTAATAGGCAATTTGGCTTATGCACGAGCTGCTGCCAGATGGTAGGCCATGCTAGTGCGCTCCATCGTCATGCTAAAGTCGTTTCTGGTTGCTGGTAGAAGTGTTCACAAAATTTTCCTCAACCTAAATGCATGTCCTCCTTGTAAAGGAGACATGAGAAAAGTCTTCCAATTATACTGCTGAAGTGAGTACTATTCTGAAGCAATTACTACAGGGACAGACCCTCGGCCGACAATAACATCTCCCCTAAACACCATTCTCTCCTACTTTTACTACCCTTACTTTAAATCTCTTCAAAGGGAAGTGTGAGGTTTAATTTAATATCATTTACCACCTGTTAGCAAGACTCGATTCAGTAGACAAAATATGTAAATCTTTGGCTCAAAGGAATGACAAAACATTCCAGAATTACTTCTAAGCAAACAATGATCAAAGAATTTACTATAGTAGATTCACATCAGCCGTGCATTTGATATCTAGGCCAGTCCACTGCAACGCTCCTGATTGGCTGTTGATAAGCCAATGACGGGTGGAAAGTCCCAGTCTCTCTCTCGAGTTCGTATAGGGAGGATGTATGTTCCACCTCTCCTGAGGGAAACTTGAAAGACGTATCCCTCAGGAGAGGTGGAACATACATCCTGCCTATGTGAACTCTTGAGAGAGAGAGAGTTTCCAGCCCCGTGATTGGTTTATCTACAGCCAATTAGGAGCGTCGTAAGGGACTGGCCTAGACATCAAATGCACCGTTGATGTGAATCTACTATAGTAGCCTACGCTCTGTAAAATCATCAACGTAATTTTTTGCTTAAAGGAATGACATATGATACAAGAATTCCGTTTTTAGGGCAAAACTATATTCGTGGCTCACACTAAGCCTATGAATGACGAACATTCATTAATTACAATTAAGGCAATAGTTTAACAACGTCTAAAAATCGCCTAGGCTGTAAACATCATTGATATAAAAAGTTTTATGGCCGACAAAACTAGTATATCGTCGGCTCCCAGGAAGTCTGCTATGAATGACGAACATACATGAATAACTTTAGGCAATTGTCCAATATTGTTTATTGAAAAGCCCACTGTATAAACATCATCTATGTAAAAATATTTTGCTCAAAGATACTACCAGAATTACTTTAAGACAAAACTATATCGGAGGCTCAGAGGAAGTCTACTGTGAATGATGAACATTCATGAATTACTACTACATACAGACTTTTAAGGCAATTGCTCAATGATATCTAATGATTAGCATAGTTTGAAAACATCTATGTAAACATTTTGGCCTAAGATACCAAAATTACTTTTTAGAACAAAACTATATTGGGGGCTTCTCTGTATCTGCAATATCCTCTTGCATCATATATACAGTTCTTATCTCTTAAGTTGTATCTTGGAGCTGACGGTTGGAAATATTTTGGTGACA
Organism: Macrobrachium nipponense; assembly: GCF_015104395.2. Classification (NCBI taxonomy): domain Eukaryota; kingdom Metazoa; phylum Arthropoda; class Malacostraca; order Decapoda; family Palaemonidae; genus Macrobrachium; species Macrobrachium nipponense. The sequence goes on along the minus strand of NC_087221.1, from coordinate 15,836,610 downwards.
CACCATATTGCGTTGATGGCTTGGTTTTTTTCTTTCACTGATATTCTTTATTCCTCTCTTTATTTGTTTCTTTCTTATTTTGGATTTTATTATTTGAATGATTATTTATTTGATTTTGATTCATGGCTACAGGGTGCATATATTTACATTTTTTGTCGAACTTACATCCTTTTCCTTTTTTTAGGTTTTTGCATATTTTTGGATGTAGATCTCTGCAATCATCCTCATAGCCGTCTAGGTATGCACATTTACCATATATTTCATAGTTCTGACATACCTTAGGATGTTTGTAGTAACATCTTTCTCCGAATCTGCAATTGCCTCTTTTCAAAAGGTTGCAGACTTTGTCTTTCTTGTCTATTTTTTCCTCTTTCCCATCATTGTTCAAATCTGGGTAGAGCCTCTTCGGGATTTTCTTTTGTGTTGTCATGTCGTAATTTATTTCTTCGTATGTATGCTGCTTGATTGCCTCATATGTAGTATCAATGAGTATCTCTGCATCCATACTTTTATCTTGTTCTTTGTTTTCCTTATTTTTTTCTGTCAGTTCAGTTTTGTTTACTTCTCTTCCGTTTTCCTCTTCTTCTTCTTCCTCTTCTTCATCCTCAACTATTTGTACATTCAGTCTTAATTTAATAACATGGTCTATCCATGATAGACATGTTGAGCAAAATATTCTGGTATCTTTTCTCATATCTTGCATTACCTCAGCACATTGTGGATGCGTCGGAATGTTGCATGCAGCACATTTTCTGATCAGGTTTTGTGGATTAACTATGCTATACCACACCTTACACAGTTTGCATGCTTTTGGCATTCTTTTTCCTATTGCATCAATTAGGATATTTACGATGTTCACCTTATTCATTTTCTTTGTCAGAATATGTTGATTTATATATATTTTCTTTATGAGTCTCTTGACCACTTAAAAGAGATAGAGAAGGAGATAGAGAAAGACGTAGGAAAGGAAGGAGAAAGAGAGATAGAGAGAAAAGGACGAGAGAGAGCGACGAGAAAGGGAAAGATAGAGAGATAGAGAAGGAAAGGAAGTAAGGACTGAAAGGAGGGGGGGGGAACCTCCCTTCCTGCCTGAGTCCTTTCCTCTCTCCTTCCTCTCATAGACCTTACCTTACCTTACAGACCTTACAGTTCGTTCGGGTTGCCCCAGGTCCCTCAGTGTGAGGCGCCTCTAATGTCTACCAGAGAGTTGCTAGTACATCTTCCGGTATATTTTGCATCTTCCAATCTTGGATGGTCTGGGATGCAGTTTAGATATTTGTCGAGCTTATTCTTAAACACATCTACGCTCACTCTTGATATATTCCTCAGATGAGCTGGCAACGCATTGAATAGACGCTGCATTATCGATGCTGGTGCGTAGTGGATTAATGTTCTGTGTGCTTTCCTTATTTTTCCTGGTATAGTTTTGGGCACTATTAATCTACCTCTGCTTGCTCTTTCTGATATTTTTAGTTCCATGATATTTTCTGTTATTCCTTCTATCTGTTTCCATGCCTGAATTATCATGTAGCGTTCTCTTCTCCTTTCTAGACTATATAATTTTAAGGATTGTAGTCTTTCCCAGTAGTCTAGGTCCTTAACTTCTTCTATTCTAGCTGTAAAGGACCTTTGTACACTCTCTATTTGTGCAATATCCTTTTGATAGTGTGGGTACCATATCATATTGCAATATTCAAGTGGACTACGAACATATGTTTTATAAAGCATAATCATGTGTTCAGCTTTTCTTGTTTTGAAGTGCCGTAACAACATTCCCATTTTGCTTTACATTTTGCCAACAGAATGGCTATTTGATCATTGCATAACATGTTCCTATTCATCATCACACCAAGGTCTTTAACTGCTTCCTTATTTGTGATTGTCTCATTATTAGGTCCCCTATATGCATATAGCTTTCCTTCTCTGTCTCCATAATTTATTGATTCAAATTTATCAGAGTTAAATACCATCCTATTTACCTCTGCCCAATCATATACTTTGTTAAGGTCTCTTTGTAGAGCGTTCCTATCTTCATCACAAGTAATTTCTCTACTTATTCTTGTGTCATCAGCGAAACTACTCACTACCGAATCCTTAACATTACTGTCTATGTCTTCAATCATAATAACAAACAATATTGCAGCTAGCACCGTACCTTGTGGCACACCGGATATTACCTTGGTTTCATCCGATTTCTCATCGTTTGCAATAACTATCTGTTTTCTGTTGTGTAAAAATTCTTTTAACCATCTTCCTACTTTATCTACGATATTGTGTTTTCTAATTTTCTTTGCTAATATATTATGGTCTACTTTGTCAAAAGCTTTTGCAAAGTCTAGATAAACCACATCTGTTTCATTTCCGCTTTTCATATTTTTTAATATGTTCTCACGGTGGACTAACAGTTGGGTTTGTGTACTTTTTCCGGGTACGAAACCGTGTTTGTCCTATATTAAACAAATTATTTTTTATTAAATGTTTCATAATATTTTTCTTCATTACCCTTTCATACACTTTCATAATATGTGATGTTAGACTCACAGGCCTATAATTACTTGCCTCTAGTCTTGATCCACTTTTGAAAGTAGGGGTGATATATGCTAATTTGTGCTCATCATAAATCTTGCCTGTATCTACACTTTGTCTTAATAATATTGCAAGTGGCTTTGCGATAGAATGAACTACTTTCTTTAACAAAATAGCAGGGACTCCATCCGGCCCTGCAGCAGCTCCATTTTTAATTTCATTAATTGCCTGCACATATCAGCTTCATTAATTTCTATGTCAGCTAAATATTCACTATTTTCGTCCCTTACTTCTATATCATTATCTTCATTATCTATTCTAGGGGTGAATTCTCTCTTATTCGTTCCTGCCAGTAATGTTGGCCCAAAATTTACCTTTTTTTTCACTTCGGTTAATCTCCCTTCAATTCTCAGAGGGCCTATTTCTATTCTTCTTTTATTCATCTTCTTCGCATATGAGTATAATAGTTTGGGGTTTGCTTGATATTTAATAGGGTTTTTTCTTCCAAGTCCCGTTTTTCATTTTCTTTTGATTGTATATCTTTTGCTCTGCATTTTCTATCTTACTTTTTAGTTCTATAACTTTCCATGCATTTTTTTCTTTTGCAAGACCTTTTTTCCACTTTCTGATTTTCTGGAACAAGATCCTTCTGTCTCTTGGTATGCATGAATGATGTTTACTTTTCTTCTTCGGTATATATTTATCCACTATTTTCTCCAATATTTTATATAATATCTCCGTATTTACCCTTATGTCATCACTTACGAAAATGTTATCCCAATCTTTGTTTAATTCTTCATTAATTTCTGACCATTTTATATTTTTACTGTAGAAGTTGTATTTTCCATATCCTTCCCACTTTTTCATTTCTTGCTTATCTCTATTTTCACTTGCTTTGGAATGAACTGTTAATTCTATGACATTATGATCTGAAATACTCGCATTATAAACTATTATTTCTTTAACATAATTCATCTCGTTCACAAATACTAGGTCTAAAGTATTTTCCTTTCTTGTTGGCAGGTGATTTATTTGTTGAATGTTGTATTCTAGTAGCATATCTAATAGCTTTTCAAATTGCCTCTTATCTTCTGCACTACTATTACTCTCTTTTTTATATGTATAAGTACAACCACAGTCTCCTATTCGTTCTTTCCATTCTACGAAAGGAAAGTTGAAGTCACCAGATAGGAGAATAGTCCAGTTCTTGTGATTTCTACATATATCATCCAATTTTTCAATTATTAAGTCAAACTCTTTAGTATTAGGAGGTCTATATATTACTATGTTCATCAATTTTTCAGATTCAAATTCTACCGCTATTAGTTCACATTCTGAGTTACTATATTTCTCATATATTTTTCCTTGTTTTTTGAGAGAAAGCGACAGAGAAAGGGAAAGATAGAGAGAGAGAGAGAGGAAAGGAAGGAACTAAGGACTAAAGAGGGGTGGGACCTCCCTTCCTGCCCTGAGCTCCTTCTCCTCTTCCTACTCCTCATAGAGAGAAGGAGAGAGAGATAGAGAAATAGGAAAGTTAGATAGAGAGAGGAAAGGAAGCTAAGGACTGAAAGGGAGGGGTGGGACCTCCCTTCCTGCCCTAAGCTCCTCCTTTTCCTACCCCTCATAGAGAGAAGGAGAGAGAAAGAAAGAGATAGAGAAATAAGAAAGATAGAAAGAGATATAGAGAGAGGAAAGGAAATTAAGGACTGAAAGGGAGGGATGGGACCTCCCTTCCTGTCTTAAGCTCCTTCTCCTCTTCCTACCCCTCGTAGAGGGAAGGAGAGAGAGAGAGAAAGGGAAAGATAGATAGAGAGACAGAGAGAGGAAAGGAAATTAAGGACTGAAACTACCCCTCAAAGAGAAAAGGAGAGAGAGAGAAAGAGATAGAGAAATAGGAAAGATAGATAGAGAGAAAGAGAGAGGAAAGGAAGTTAAGGACTGAAAGGGAGGGGTGGGACCTCCCTTCCTGCCCTGAGCTCCTTCTCCTCTTCCTACTCTTCATAGAGAGAAGGAGAGAGAAAGAGAGAGAGAGAGAGAGAGAAAGAGATAGAGAAAGAGACGGATAGATAGAGAGATAGAGATAGGAAAGGAAGCTACAGACTGAAAGGGAGGGGTGGGACCTCCCTTTCCTGCCCTGAGTTCCTTCTCCTCTTCATACCCCTCATAAGAGAAGAGAGAGAGAGAAAGGGAAAGATAAAGAAAGATATAAGAGAGAGGAAGGAGAAAGCTAAGGACTGAAAGGGAGGGGTGGGACCTCCTTCCTGCCCCTAAGCTCCTTCTCCTCTCCTACCCCTCATAGAGAGAAGGAGAAAGAGAGAAAGGAAAGATGAGAGATAGAGAGGAAAGGAAGCTAAGGACTGAAAGGGAGGGGTGGGACCTCCCTTCCTGCCCTGAGCTCCCTTCTCCCTTTTCTCCCCTCATAGAGAAAAAGAGAGAGAGGAGAAAAAGCGACCAAAGAAAGGGAAAGATTTAGAGAGAATAGAGAGAAAGGACCCCTCTAAGGGACCTAGGGAGGGTGACTTCCTTCCTGCCCTGAAAGCCTCCTTCTTCCTTCTTATACCCCTCATAGAGAGAAACCAGAGAGAAAAACGACAAAGAAAGGGAAAGATAGAGAGATAGAGAGGAAAGGAAGGAACTAAGGACTTGAAAGGGAGGGTGGGACCTCCCTTCCTGCCCTGAGCTCCTTCTCCTCTTCATACCCCTCACAGAGAAGAAGGAGAGAGAGAGAAAAAAGCGAAACAGAGAGAGAAAAAGCGACAAAGAAAGGGAAAGATAGAGAGATAGAGAGAGGAAAGGAAGCTAAGGACTGAAAGGGAGGGGTGGGACCTCCCTTCCTGCCCTGAGCTCCTTCTCCTCTTCCTACCCCTCATAGAGAGAGAGAGAGAGAGAAAAAGCGACAGAGAAAGGGAAAGATAGAGAGATAGAGAGAGGAAAGGAAGCTAAGGACTGAAAGTGAGGGGTGGGACCTCCCTTTCTGCCCTGAGCTCCTTCTCCTCTTCCTACCCCTCATAGAGAGAAGGAGAGAGAGAGAAAAAGCGACAGAGAAAGGGAAAGAGAGATAGAGAGAGGAAAGGAAGCTAGGGATTGAAAGGGAGGGGTGGGACCTCCCTTTCTGCCCTGAGCTCCTTCTCCTCTTCCTACCCCTCATAGAGAGCAGGAGAGAGAGAAAGAGATAGAGAAAGGGAAAGATAGATAGAGAGATAGAGAGAGGAAAGGAAGCTAAGGACTGAAAGGGAGGGGTGGGACCTCCCTTTCTGCGCGGAGCTCCTTCTCCTCTTCCTACCCCTCATAGAGAGAAGGAGAGAGAGAAAGGGACAGAGAAAGGGAAAGATAAGAGAGATAGAGAGAGGAAAGGAAGCTAAGGACTGAAAGGGAGGGGTGGGACCTCCCTTCCTGCCCTGAGCTCCTTCTCCTCTTCCTACCCCTCATAGAGAGAAGGAGAGAGAGAGAGAAGATATAGAGAAAAGGACAGATAGAGAGAGGAAAGGAAGCTAAGGACTGAAAGTGAGGGGTGGGACCTCCCTTCCTGCCCTGAGCTCCTTCTCCTCTTCCTACCTCTCATAGAGAGAAGGAGAGAGAGAGAAAGAGATAGAGAAAGGGAAAGATAGATAGAGAGAGGAAAGGAAGTTAAGAACTGAAAGGGAGGGGTGGGACCTCCCTTTCTGCCTTAAGCTCCTTCTCTTCCTACCCCTCATAGAGAGGAGAGAGAAGAGATAGAGAAAGGGAAAGATAGATAGAGAGATAGAGAGAGGAAAGGAAGTAAAGGACTGAAAGGGAGGGGTGGGACCTCCCTTCCTGCCCTAAGCTCCTTCTCCTCTTCCTACCCCTCATAGAGAGAAGGAGAGAGAGAATGAGACAGAGAAAGGGAAAGATAGAGAGAGGAAAGGAAGCTAAGGACTGAAAGGGAGGGGTGGGACCTCCTTTCCTGCCCTGAGTTCCTTCTCCTCTTCATACCCCTCATAGAGAGAAGGAGAGAGAGAGAAAGGGACAGAGAAAGGGAAAGATAGAGAGATAGAGAGAGGAAAGGAAGCTAAGGACTGAAAGGGAGGGGTGGGACCTCCCTTCCTGCCCTGAGCTCCATCTCCTCTTCCTACTCTTCATAGAGAGATGAGAGAGAGAGAGAGAGAGAGAGAGAGAGAGAGAGATAGAGAAAGAGACGGATAGATAGAGAGATAGAGAGAGGAAAGGAAGCTACAGACTGAAAGGGAGGGGTGGGACCTCCCTTCCTGCCCTGAGTTCCTTCTCCTCTTCATACCCCTCATAGAGAGAAGGAGAGAGAGAGAAAGGGACAGAGAAAGGGAAAGATAAGAGATATAGAGAGAGGAAAGGAAGCTAAGGACTGAAAGGGAGGGGTGAGACCTCCCTTCCTGCCCTAAGCTCCTTCTCCTCTTCCTACCCCTCATAGAGAGAAGGAGAAAGAGAGAAAGCGACAGAGAAAGGGAAAGATAGAGAGAGGAATGGAAGCTAAGGACTGAAGAAAAGAAGGGGGGTGGGGGGGACCCCCTCCCTTTCCTGCCCTGAGCTCCCTTCCTCCTCTTCCTACCCCTCATAGAGAAAGGGAAGAAGAGAGAGAGAGAGAGAGGAAAGAAGATAGAAAGAAAGATACGGATTATATAGTTAGGAAGAGAGGAGAGGTAAAGGAAGCTAAGGGAACTGATCAAAGGGAGGGGTTGGGAAACCTCCCTATTCCTGCCCTGAGCTCCTTCTCCTCTTCCTACTCTTCATAGGAGAGAGAGATAGAGAGAGAGAGAGATGAGAGAGAAAGAGATAGCAGAAAGAGACGGATAGATAGAGATAGAGAGCACGCAGAGTAACTAAAGGACTGAAAGGGAGGGGTGGGACCTCCCTTCCCTCCTGCCCTGACTCCTTCTCCCTACTCCTACACCTCATAGAGAGAAAGATAGAGAGAGAAAAAAGCGACAAAGAGAAGGGAGATAGAGAGGAGAGAGAGAAAGGAAGCTAAAGGACTGAAAGGGAGGGATGAGAACCATCCCTTTCCTGCCCTGAGCTCCGTTCCTCTTCTTCCTTGCCCCTCCATAGGAGAGGAGATAGAGAGAAAAAGCGACAGAGAAAGGGCAAGGAATAGAGAGGAAGGAAAGGAAAAAGCTAAGACTGGAAAGGGAGGGGGTGGGGGAACCTCCCTTTCTGCCCTGGGAAAGCTTCCTTCTCCCTTTCTCCCCCATTGAGAGAAAGGAGAAAGGAAGAGGAAAGCGACAGAGAAAGAAAGATAGAGAGAGAAAGGCAGCAAAGACTGAAAGGGATGGGTATGAGACCTACATTTCCTTGCCCTGAGCTCCTTCTCTCTTCCTACCCCTCATAGAGAGAAGGAGAGAGAGAGGAAAAAGCGACAGAGAAAGGGAAAGATAGAGAATTGAGGAAAAGGAAGCTAAAGACTGAAAGGGAGTGGGGTGGACCTCCCTTTCTCCTGAGCTCCTTCTCCTCTTTCCTACCCCTCATAGAGAGAAAGGAGGAAAGAGAGAAAGCGACAGAGAAAGGGAAAGATAGAGAGAGGAAAGGAAGCCAAGGACTGCAAGAGAGGGGTGGGACCTCCTTCCTGCCTGAGCTCCTTCTCCTCTTCATAACCGGGACTCATAGAGAGAAGAGAGAGAGAGAAAAAAAGTGTGTGGTGTGGGGGGGGGGTGTTGGTGTTGACAGAGAAAGGAAAGATAGAGAGATAGAAAGAGACAAGGAAAGCTAAGGACTGAAAGAAAGGGAGGGGTTGGGAACCTCACCCTTCCTGCCCTGAGGCTCTTCTCTTCCTTCCGACCCCTCCCATAGAGAGAAGGAGAGAGAGAGAGAAAGCGACAGAGAAAGGAAAGATAGAGAGAGGAAAAGGAAGCAAAGACTGAAAGGGAGCGGGTGGGAAAACCTCCCTTCTGCCCTGAGCTCCTTATCATCTTCCTACCTCATAGAGAGAAGGAGAGCGAGAGAGAAAGGGACAGAGAAAGGGAAAGATAGGAGAGATAGAAAGAGAAAGGAGCTAAGGACTGAAAGGGAAAGGGGTGGGACCCCCTTCCTAGCACTTGAAGGCTCTCTACCCTCATAGAGAAAAAGGAGAGAGAGAAGGGAGGGGATAGAGAAAGGGACCAGATAGATAGAGAGAGGAAAGGAAGCCCTTAAGACCTGAAAGCCGGAGGGGTGGGACCGCCCTTCCTTGCCCGAAGCTCCTTCAACTTCCTATCCCTCTAGAGAGAAGGAGAGAGAGAGAAAGGGACAGAGAAAGGGAAAGAAAGAGAGATAGAGAGAGGAAAGGAAGCTAAGGACTGATAGGGAGGGGTGGGACCTCCCTTACTGCCCTGAGCTCCTTCTCTTACTACCCCTCATAGAGAGCATGAGAGAGAGAAAGAGATAGAGAAAGGGAAAGATAGATAGAGAGATAGAGAGAGGAAAGGAAGCTAAGGACTGAAAGGGAGGGGTGGGACCTCCTTTCCTGCCCTGAGCTCCTTCTCTTCTTCCTACCCCTCATAGGGAGAAGGAGAGAGAGAGAGAAAGGGAAAGATAGAGAGATAGAAAGAGGAAAGGAAGCTAAAGACTGAAAGGGAGGGGTGGGACCTCCCTTCCTGCCCTGAGCTCCTTCTCCTCTTCCTACCCCTCATAGAGAGAAGGAGAGAGAGAGAAAAGCGACAGAGAAAGGGAAAGATAGAGAGATAGAGAGAGGAAAGGAAGCTAGGGATTGAAAGGGAGGGGTGGGACCTCCCTTTCTGCCCTGAGCTCCTTCTCCTCTTCCTACCCCTCATAGAGAGCAGGAGAGAGAGAAAGAGATAGAGAAAGGGAAAGATAGAAAGAGAGATAGAGAGAGGAAAGGAAGCTAAGGACTGAAAGGGAGGGGTGGGACCTCCCTTTCTGCCCTGAGCTCCTTCTCCTCTTCCTACCCCTCATAGAGAGAAGGAGAGAGAGAGAGAAAAGGGACAGAGAAAGGGAAAGATAGAGAGATAGAGAGAGGAAAGGAAGCTAAGGACTGAAAGGGAGGGGTGGGACCTCCCTTCCTGCCCTGAGCTCCTTCTCCTCTTCCTACCCCTCATAGAGAGAAGGAGAGAGAGAGAGAAAGATATAGAGAAAGGGACAGATAGATAGAGAGATAGAGAGAGGAAAGGAAGCTAAGGACTGAAAGTGAGGGGTGGGACCTCCCTTCCTGCCCTGAGCTCCTTTTCCTCTTCCTACCCCTCATAGAGAGAAGGAGAGAGAGAATGAGCACAGGAAAGAAAGAAAGAGAGAGAGATAGAGAGAGGAAAGGAAGCTAAGGACTGAATGGAGGGGTGGGACCTCCCTTCCTGCCCTGAGCTCCTTCTCTTCTCCCTGCCTCTCATCGAGAGAAGGCGATAGAGATAGAAAGAGACAGAGAAAGGAAGAAAGAAGGAGGCAGAGAAAGGAAAAGAATAGAGTGAGAGAGAGGAAAGGAAGCTGTGGAGACAGAGAAAGGAAGAATTAAGAAACCTAAGGACTTACCTTCTTTTCCGGGGTCTCTTCTTCTTGTTCATTTTATTCACTTATTAATTCCAGCTAGTTGGATATAGTTAGTTAATTCACGCCTCTTGGAATCCTAATTGGCCGATCATTGGTGCTATTCCTTCGCGTTCCAAAGAGTTGTTACGATCCCCATGGCCCAGTCGGTGAAGTTGGCTGGGGGATGGGTGCTTTTTGGGGGTGGGGGGACCTCCCAAAGGCTGGAACCTCGCGGGGGGACGAGACTACCTCTGCCAACACCCATCCCGAAGACAACTCCATCGTATGGGCCAAGAAGATTGCAACGCCTCCGGAACACGACGATGCAGCATCAAGTCGCAACCAGTGAAGATCCCTCTCGAAACTTTGTTGTTTCTTCTGTGTCTTGTGTTAAGGTCCTTCCACTTTCCTCTTCGTTTTCTCCATTTCGTCCTTCCTCTATCTTGAGCTCTCGTCTCCGCTTCTTCAGCTTCGTTCCATCTTCCTCTCCTTTCTTTTTTTCCTCCTCGTCCAGCTTCCTCTGCCTCAACCTTGTTGCAACCTGACAATACCCTAGAATTAAGAAAAGCCACCTAGTCAAGATCCGTGATTTCGGCTCCGACGCGATCCTCCATTCTTCGGGAGATCCCAAACTGAGTCTTCGAAAGGTCATATGGGATACGAGGCTCCAGGAAGCGTTGGCGACTTCAGACCTCATATATATATAGAGACGACCGTGAATAAAACTAAGGTCCTTCGACTTTCCTCTTCGTTTTCTCTATTTCGTCCTTCCTCTTTATCTTGAGCTCTCGTCTCCTCTTCTTCAGCTTCGTTCCATCTTCCTCTCCTTTCTTTTCTTCCTCCTCGTCCAGCTTCCTCTGACTCAACCTTGTAGCAACCTGACAATACCCTAGAATTAAGAAAAGCCACCTAGTCAAGATCCGTGATTTCGGCTCCGACGCGATCCTCCATTCTTCGGGAGATCCCAAACTGAGTATTCGAAAGGTCATATGGGATACGAGGCTCCAGGAAGCGTTGGCGACTTCAGACCTAATATATATAGAAACGACTGTGAATAAATGTCTCCCAGATACTAAAAATGGAGTTGCAAATTTCATTATTTCAATCTCAAGCACGCACACACACACTAATACAAAAATAGAATGTAAAATGTAAAATGAACAAGTAATAAACGAGTTTTTAAGTTATATTATTGAGAGATAATATAACTTAAAAACACACGCACATACTCGCTGCTTAAGACAAGTTTCTTCGTCCACCTAGGGACTCGAACACGAGTCACCCAGTTATGAGCTTAGCGCTCTACCATCTAGCTACGATCCCAGGAAGAGAGAGAGAGAGAGAGAGAGAGAGAGAGAGAATGACGTGCGAACACCAATATTGACACCAAGCAGAATGGAGGGACAAAACTTCATTGCAGGAACGCTCTACAGCGACGGAAAAGCAGAGAATAGACGGTCGGTCTTAAACACTCTTCACGATTCATGGGGAAGGGCTTTTGAATAAGCAATGTCTAATATCGGAAGAGACAGCCTCTTTGAACGGAAAAAGCAGAATGCGTTTTCCTTCGATCCCCTCGCTCTCTCTCTCTCTCTGTACACACAAATATATTATACATGTGTATTTGTCATATAGTCAATGCCACGTTCATATCCCACCTGCAGTCAACTGTGAGCAATATGTATCCATGTACGCATGTATATATGTATGTAATACCTACGTACACGTGTCTGATAGTCCTTTACAAGGACAGAATTCCAACAAACACACATCACACACAAATTGACATTGTATAGCCACAAACGACGTCAGAACCTCGAGACGAAAATACAAACTCGGATAATTCTGAACTAACTAAAGGGCGGCAATGAACCCCTCCCCAGCCCCCCGTCCTGTTACAGGCGCAGGGATTAACAATAAATGGCTGTCATTTCGCCTTTGGAGCCGTTCTGGTAATTGGAGGTTTAGTGCAAATGACCTTTAAAGGTCTCTCCCACTCAATCAACAGAGGCTCTTGCACGCTCCTTGATTGATTGTTCTCTCAGTCTCGGAATTATGCAAATAGTTGTCGAGGGAGATCCAGGATTGAATTCCAGCGATGGCACAGACACTCTTCTGCTTTTAAGTTTTCTGTAAAAGAAAACTATTAAGACGGCTATTTTCCCGTCCGTCCTCAGATCTTAAAAACTACTGAGGCTAGAGGGCTGCAAATTGGTATGTTGATCATCCACCCTCCAATCATCAAACTTCCCAAATTGCAACTCTCTAGCCTCAGCAGTCACAAGAGAGTCGTGGTTGAAGGCTTTATGGGCCGCGGCTGTACAGAAAACTCGATACCGTCGAAGACACTTCGGCGCATTTTTTACCTGTTTCTGTAAGTACTTCGGAGACGGAGCTTTGACATTGTAAACACATAGGCACAATGGAGTCATGACCACGAAACGATAGTTCCAAGATCCACTAGTGTCACTACAGTCTCTTAAAAAAAAGAAAAAAAAAATTCTAAAGGAACAATAAAGATGGAATTTCGGAGATGGAGGTTTGAAATTGTTAACACATAAGTACAACAGGATAATGATGAGGCAACGAAAGTTCCAAGGTCCTCTTACGTCACTGCAGCCCCTTCCACTCCAAATGCAGGAAACAAAATGTCGTATTACTTAACGAAGGCAAGACCCAGGTCATTTTCTTTGGATCAAGACAGTATATCTCTCGCATCCTGGAGAACACGAACATAAAATTCAGTAATGTGACACTTGTTCCGCCACACAGTTAAAAACCTGGGAGTTCATGGATTGTAGCATGACTTTTAATGCACATATTAACGAACTACGCAAAAAGGTAACTGGCATCCTGTTATATCTTAACAGAGTGAGTGATAGATTTGAGCCAGACTGTCGATTCATGGTGGTACAGTCGTTGGTACTGAGTGTCCTGAACTACTGCTTACGGGTCTGGGGTTCGACCAATAAAACCCAGTTGGAAAGGATCAAGAAAATACAAAATTTTGCCGCAAAGGTCGCCGTTGGAGGTGCCCGAAAACATGACCATGTTACTCCAATATTTGAAAAACTGAATTGGCTACGAATAGAGCAGAAGTACTTTTACGATATATGCCTCTTGATTTACAAAATTAGAAATAAACTTCTGCCAGAATGGCTCTTTTCCTTGCCAACGGTAGGCCAGAATCGTACTGAGAACATTAACACGAGGCACCAGGATCACTTATCTGTTCCGAGAACTTTCACCGATTCGGGAGCGAGGCGTCTAGGTGTTTGTGGTCCCGTGTTCTGGAACCGTCTGCCTGCTGATATCAAGCAGCGCGAAACCATATCTTCTTTTAAATCTCATTTGATTGCACACTGACTCCAAAAAAGAGAAACTCTTCATCTTTAACCTTAGGTTCTCATCACTGTCATAAGTTTTAGGAGCTTTAGAAGTATTCTCTTCTATACCGAATAAAGGTTGTGAAATTTTATCTTTGGTTGTAAACTCTGTTTACTTTATCTTTATGAGAATTAGCCAATTTATTATTTTACTGTTTTGAAAGTTTTCACTTGATTGTTTTTAAGGATCGTATTCATTTTATGCCTATATCATTATATGTTGTTTATCTTATTGCATTTCTGTTGCATAGAGTCGAAAAATTTTATTGCATTTCCGTTTTTATTGAAATCAGAGATATTGTATTGCAATATGCCACCTGTATGCTAGTTGCAAGTCCTGTGATAATGAGTACTGTTTATTATGTAAAAACTCTTTATAAACTATGAATCGACCTGTGTTACTCAAGAAAGTGTAAAATTATGTAATAGCCATTTTTAATGGAATAAAGAATTTGACTTTGACTGAACGCCTTACTGCTCACGACTCTTGTAACAGACTCCCGCCACCGATATGCACAACAAACGCACGCTTCCGACCGCCATTTAACCATTCCCATTTATTCTTCCCCTAATCTCTCTCTCTCTCTCTCATGCAACCCTTGGAGACGTTGTCAAATATAAACTAGTATCATTACTCCTCCATATTAACTCCCCCATTACATATGACAACGTCTCCTTACACTCGCAACATCTGCACTAAATTGCCTTTTGCAACACCCAAGGATGCTCAGATGCAGGCCCCCTGGATCTTGTTTGAGGACCCTCATACATCCTTTCAGTTACATAACCATTCACTTCTTCCAAACCACTTTCATTCAAACTCCCATTATCTCCCTCACTACCATCCTCCCAAATCCCATTCACTACTTCATCGACATCTTCCAGCTCTGGTTTCAACATCTCCCCTATTTCTGCTACCAAACCACTCAGTTCATCCATACTTCTGTCAAACTCTTGCAAAGACTTATCCATCATATCATTTACCTCCTCACTACTCAGTTTCCTTCCCACTGAAGTCTCATTTATCCCTGTCAACTCAAACACACATACACCACAAGTATCATTCATTCCCTCAAAGTCATCCGCAGTACACGCTTTAACAACTATTTGCACCATTAGCCCCTCTATCATGCAGTTCACATTTCTCCCTTTCATTCCCTTTTCTTACCTTCTTTTGCTTTCTTCCATACTCAACCAACACTAACTGCCGATCTCCCAGACCCATTTGGTCACAGATACTCGGCCCACATTTATTCACTCTCAACCACTCACTCATTGCATTCTCCCGAACATACTGTCGCATACTAGAGGACCCATCCAACTGAATCCCCTTAACACCTAGTTTCCCGAATTCCCAACCTGACTCATCCTCCTTCGCCTACACACACTCGCCATGAGACCTTCCATTCCACATTCAACACATTTCGCCCGCTGTTCTTTACACATCCTAGCTTGATGCCCATTCTTCCCGCAATTACCGCAAACCTCAGTCACATGGCCACCTCGACATCCACTTACTATATGCCCTACTTGCCCACAATTGTAACATTTAATATCCCTAGCTTTCTTACACTCACTCACCAAATGCCCCGTTTGCCCACACCCGAAGCACGCTCCTAACGCCCACCGACATTCATTCTTCCTGTGCCCTAGCTTTCCACATCTGTAACACTGCTGCTCTCGTTTACGACTAACCGACCCTACTCTTCCAGTGCTTGCACTCTGATCTCTATTAGGGCTAACCATACTTACATTACTGGCTCTAATGCTCCTATCAACCACTCGCTCTGCCATTCGCCTTGGCCCTTCTAAAACTGCCTCCCTATAGCTCTTAAACTCTGGTATAACCTGAGTTTCTTCAGTCCTGACACCAACACTTCTACTCTCATTCAAACACCTATCCAACTCATAATCCTCTACTATTTCCAAAATGTTCTTCCACGTCAACCTTTCTTTTGTCCATCGCATTTTCTCCTTACGTTTCAGATTTACAAACTCATACACTCTCAGGCACAGTCGCCAACAACTTCCTAACTAACTCTTTACACTCATTTATCCCTTCGTCCCCAAACATTTTCCTGGCTAATGTTTCCAAGCTGCTCACATACATCGACGACTCACCAACATTCATTCTTACCTCATCAAAACCATGTTTTCTCCTATATCTAACACCATTCTTTATCCTCTTCGCTTGTTCCACAATCCTGGCTTTCACACTCTCATAAGGTACATTCCCCACACTCATCATTACCCCATACATACTCAACAAAAATCCTGTCAAAAAAGCTACCCAACTATCTTGACCAGACTCTCTTGTTATCCCCATACTTTGCCTCACAATACCTCTCATATTCCTTAAAAAAGTCCCCTATGTCCCTACTACCATACTCCTCGTATTGTGCACATCTAGGTATCTCTCTCATATATACAGCCTTTCATATTTCCTGCTCACTCTCACTCTCACTTTCGTTACTTCCATTCTGATCCCTCTTAACCTCGTCCAAATACAACGAATCAACTTCCATACTAACATCCATGCTCTTGATTACACTCTTCTTACCCTTCTTCTACCTACCTGTTTCCACTCACCGCTATCTAAATCTCTCTCAGCCCTTTCCCCAATGTATTTAGTCCTAGTCTCATCCTGTCCGTCACCCTTACTAACCTTCTTTCCCTTAGTCTTCTTCCTTTCCTCAACCCCCTTCTTATTCTTGTCTTCAGGTTTATCCTTATCCTGTGTCTTTCCCTTACCTCTCACAACCAAATCACTTTCGTCCTCGTAGTCTCATCCACTAGCTTTTCCCCTTTCTTTACCACCTCTGGCCTACCTCCTACAGCTCCCTCTCCCATGAATCCCTTCATCATATCCTGGATCATCTCTTGCACTGCATTCATCATTACTCCCAATTTTTCATCCATTTTCTCAACCATTCGCTCTTCCGCCCCTTTCACTTCTTTCATTTCCACTTTGGGGCTCCTTAGCATTCCTCTCATTTCCTCTAACTCGCTCTTCAGCTCCTCACACTCTACCCTCAACCTCTCATTCTCCACTTCCAATTGTCCTCTTACTTCCCTCTCCAAGCTCAACTCCTCCTTCAGCCTCTCCACCTCACTCAATCCTTCCATCCCAAATTTTCTCACCACTCACACACTAGCCTAGACCAATCGTCCTGCAGCTGCCACACCAGCAGTCCCTGTTCGGGTGCCAAAAATTTCTGTGGCGGAATCAAAGCTAAGTAAAAAAAACAAAAAAAACAAGCAAACTCCCCACAGTTACGTTAATTGTACAAGCTGACAAAATTACCCACACTCACACTTTCCCTTTAATGTTACTTTTAACCTGCAGGACAATTGGTTCAACGAAATACCGAACACACAAAACACGAACACATGTACTTACCCAACTCCAGATACTCAGGACTAGGCTGTACTGTCCACTGGATATAGGCTAGGTGAGACACAACCACCACCGATAATCGCACCGCAAACCAACCAACCGAAAACCACAACCCCACAACAACCTAACAAATCACTGAGCAGAACACCAACAGCTCGGGACCACACGACTTCCCCAGCACAACCTGCCAACACCAACACTGCCCAACCACCACTCACAGACACCGAAACGCACTACCAACCTCTTTGCCTTCACCCTCAACCAGACAGACACACGCACAATGACTTTACAACACCAAAATCAATCAAATAACACAAAGTCAACAAACCACCAACGGATAACTGCTGCCACAACCAGCTGACTTCACTGAACGCTTTACTGCTCACGACTCTCGTAACAGACTCCCGCCATCGATATACAAAACAGAGCGCCACAACAGACACACACTTCCAACCACCATTTAACCACTCCCATTTATTCTTCCCCCAATCTCTCTCTCTCTCTCTCTCTCACGCAACCCTTGGAGATGTTGTCAATATAAACTACTATCATTACTCCTCCATAATGACAGGTGACCGATCACGACTTGCCACTGCTGAGCTGAGTGTTCCTGTCGAGACAGGAACCATCTGGCTGCCTCCCTGAACCTGCTGATCCGCGAGTCTGCGGGGAAGACTCGTTCTGCTACTGTGTCGATCAGCATACCCAGGTACTTTATCCTCTGCTTGGGTTCGAGATCTGACTTCACCACATTCACCACAATCCCCAGATTGCAGCATAAGTCGAGGAGTTGATCTCTGTCCTGCAGCAACTGTGAGTGGGAGCTCGCCAGGACCAGCCAATCGTCAAGATACCTCATCAGACATATCCCGACCAAATGGGCCCAAGCCATCACCAGAGTGAACACTCGCGTGAACATCTGTGGGGCAGTTGAGAGACTGAAACAAAGTGCCCTGAACTGGTACACCGTCCCATTAAGGATAAAGCGGAGGTACTTTCTGGAGGACTGATGAATGGGTATTTGGAAATACACATCCTTCAGGTCCACCGAAAGCATGAAGTCATTCTCCCTGATGGAATCAAGCACTGAGAGTGCTGTTTCCATCGTGAACTGAGTCTGGTGAACGAATCGGTTCAAAGTAGAGATCTCTATCACCGGTCTCCAGCCCACCGAAGACTTCTCCACTAGGAAAAGTCGGCTGTAGAAACCCGGTGACTGATCTCGTACGATCTCCACAGCTTGTTTGCTCAGCATGGTCTTGACTTCTTCTTGAAGTGCTACGTCCCTGGCAGAACCGGAAATGTACGTCTGAAGATGGACCAGGTGTGAAGTGAGGGGTGGCCATGACTCGAAGGGTAATAGGTATCCCTCCGGAAGAACATCCACTACCCAGGTCTCGGCTCCGTAGCGCTGCCAAGTTGCCCAATGGCTCGTCAGGCAACCCCCCAGTTCCGGCAGCAGGTGAGGGGGAACGCCGTCCCTAGCGTTTCCCTCTCTTCGGCGTCCGCTTGGCAGGTCTCCCACGGGAGTAGGAGGCTTGGGAGGAGGGCTGACGCTCACTCCTCGAAGCGGAAGCTGAAGGCTGGGTCTTTTCCTCACAACCTCAACGGTGCTAGTGTCTTGGAAGCAGAGGAAGAGTTAGCTGACCTCCGAGGCTTGGCTGCAGTTCCTCGAGGCTGCCCAGAAGCCTTCGAGACTGCCTGGTGTACTAGGCGGCCACTGTCATCAGTCCGACGCTTTTCCACCGCAGCATCCACCATCTCTCTGGGGAAGAGAGAGGAGGAACCCAGCAACGGTCCGTTCCGTAGACCCAGTGTCACCTCTCGACTGGCCACTCTGGTCACCCGAGCCAGGACAGAGTCCCATCGTCTCAGGACCAGGTTGGCCCACAGGTTGGCCATCTGGTGGGCGAGGTAGAAGATGGCCCTACCTCCAGACTGGCAAAGTCTCCCGAACGCCGAATCTTCCTCGGGAACAATAGCTCCCGAGAAGGCTGCGACTCTGGACACCGTGAGGGACCACAGGTCCAGTCAGGAGACTGCCTGAAAGGCTGCCATGGCAGTCGCTTCCAGGGCCGATGCCTCTTGCTGTGAGAACCAGAGGTTCTCAGCCAGCAGGTGATGGAGAGGCAACCCCGGAGTTAGCCTAGCTATCTATCTCCTGGTCAACCTGCTTGGTCCACTGATGGCACATAGAAACGCCGCTGGCGAGGCAGAGGAGGGGGAAGCAGCTTGTCCGACCTGCTGGAGGTGGACCGGGGTAAACCCACTGTCGCTCTGGGTTCCTTCTTGGGTTCCCAGAACGACTCCAACCTCGATCGAGGTTCAAAGGGAGCAACCTCCGATCCTTTCCCGAGGTCGTTGTGCTGACGAATCAGCGCAATGACCTCTGCGAAGGACCTCTGTATCTCGGGGGTGATCGCGTCCTGAGGTGATAGACCATCAGATTCATCCAGGCCAATCACCTCTCGAGACACTCTTCCTTCCTCGTAGCAGGACCGTGACCGGTCACCCCTGATCGCCTCGCTCCTCCCGGTGTAACCAAGGAGGTTGCAGGGACAGGTGAGGTTGACCTGACGCTCCTACCCTGCCTACCAGCGGAGCCAGTTGGCTGGTTGGACTGCACACGATTGCCAACCATGGTGGCGATCGAGCTGCAGGTCTGGACCAGCAGTCTCCGTGAGGAGAAGCGCTGGGCCGAGAACGGTAGTGTTCACCGGCGCGGTGAGAGCGAGCCACGTCCTCTCAACGCGCCATGGTACCTGGTCCACCGAGGCTGGACCTGGTGACCAGGGGGGCCTCTTCCTAGCCTCAACACGTGGACGGTCTGGCAGGACCGTCACGTCAACCCTGGGAACTGGGGGATCGCCACAAGAGTGATCGCCATCCTGGCGAGAGTCACCTGGGCAACTCTTGCCAGGCTTTCCACTCCGTGCCTGGGTCCTGATGGTGAGCAGGCTCAATGGTCTGGACCCTGTCTGCACGGTCACTGGTAGGTGACCGTACACTCGGTGACGCTCGCAAACGAGCGGCTGAGATGGTTCCTGGGCCGGAGGTGAAACCTCTGGAGCCAGGAGTAGAGGTATCAGCGGTAGCTGGCACCCCTACAGTCCCAGTCTTCTTCTTCCCTGGGGAAGGAGAGACGGGCCCCATTCCCGAAGGAATGGGAGGACCAGCGGAATACCCACCTGTCCCACCGGAGTGGGGCAGACCCTTAGAAGTCTCTGTGCAAGATTTCTCTGGGGGGCGGGGGAGTGAGAGGCCACCTTCTTCTTCCTCAGGTGTGGGGCCTTGAAAGTCAAAGGGGAAGAGACGGCAGAAGACGACGACGAAGAAGACGACGGAGAAGATCACGACACCTCCCTCTTCTTCCTGGACTTCTTCTTCGCCAACTTCCTCAGGACAACCAACAGGTCCTCCATCCAGGACAGAGCTGGGGCAGTTGCACCTGTCCAGAGGAACCTGAGGAAGGAGCAGCACAACCAGGGGCAGGAACGGTGTTACAGACCGAAGTCTGCTACAGGTCTGATATTATAATAAACAAAAAGAATTCAACACCAACAGTTGAAACTGGGGATACAAATATAGAAAAAAACACTAACAGAACTAAGGTTTATTTACAAGCTTACTAACAAAGATAAATGCAGAATGGTTTCTCCTATTTACATAACAAGAGTAAAATCTTACAATGCGTGAACTGGGGAGACAATGAGATAATGAAAATACTTGCCAGTTTTTTCGCTGTTGGAAAACGATGCTCGAAGCGATGGCTTCACAAAAAGAGAACTGTAACTTCTGACGTCTTCTTAACTCCATATTGCAGAAAACAATGTCTATTCTTGATACTCGAAGGACAGGTTACTCCTCATAACCACCTTGTAGGACGTTTCTTCTCTGAAGGCTAGCTCAACGTCGGAATACCTATGTCGTTCTCTCTCTAACTGGACGACTTGACCGGAATCTGACAAAACTCTCGTACGCCTTCTTCTCATATCCTTCGTCTGTTCCTTCTTCTCTTATCTCTCTCGGATGATCTCTGCTCTCTCACTGATGATCTGATCTCTCCTACTTTGTGAGTCGTATATATACGGCACCCGGGGGGCGGGGCCTACCAGCAAACGTCACAGGCTCCCGAGATGACAAGAACGCTCCAGAAGGATCTTGATGAAGTATTGCATCAGAAATCGCGGCGTTTCTCACAACACGACGGCGCGTGTTGCGTTCCACAACATGCCTAGCGATTCTAGAACAATCATGAGAACAGGTGCCTCCAACACGTGCACGAATGCCTATTTGCTGCAGACCTACTTGAAGAGAAGGCATTTTCATTTCCTTTAACTCATCATTCATCGCTATGAAGTGATTACCATGACACGTCCCCCCCAAGAAAGAAAAAAAATGAAATCAACTGATTTTATTTTTTTCTAAAGAGAAGCAAGAATTAAACAGTAGGGGAACAATTCTGCATAAAGCTTTATCACTTCTCCATTCACTCACCCACTCGTGCCAAAACAAAAAACGGTTATCTGGCTACTCATTCTGAAAATTCTCTAGAGAGGCTATCAGCTATATCATTATCCTTTCCTCTTAATTTTTCGTTTTCTGAACTCTGATTAATAAAACCTTGAAATACTAAAACACCTCTTACATCTTTCTCAAAACTAATTTCTCTCTGTAACACTGTCACTACGAACACTGGCGGGGACCACAGTGCAGGGCATTCTTTATAATTCTTAATCAAGTTTACATGCATCAGCTTTGCTCTACGCTTACCCATATCGATTAAATAATGCAGATTTCCCCTCTTCTCTGACATCTAAAAAAGGACCTTCGAACTTATAAGATAAAGAGGGACCTTCTTTCTGGACTAATACTAAAACTTTATCTCCTACACAGAGATGTCTCTCTTTCGCTTGAAGATCATGTTTCCGCTTAGTTTCCCCTTGACTTCCACTCTCGTTCTCCTTCGCTAGTTGCCAAGCATCTCTTAAATTGCTTTTATAATACTCTAGATTAGTTATGTAGTCTTCTCTACCCTTTTAAGCATTAAATTACATTTCAACATTTCCAAAGGACCTTTAGCGGTGTGACCGAAAACCAGGCTCGAAAGGACTAAATCCTGTAGTGTCATTTGGTGCCAACCTTAAAGCTAACAGAACAAATAGTAACTTTTCTTCCCAGTCGTGTTCAAAGTTCTTACACAATTTCCGTAAACAACTCTTTAACGTTTGGTGAAACCGCTCCACAATGCCTTGTGATTTGGGGTGGTAAGGTGTGGAAGTTACGAGTTTAATGCCTAACTCTTTCATTCTATCCTTGAAATATTTGGATAAAAAATTACTACCATTATCACTCTGTATAGTACAAGGCAGACCAAACTTAAAAAAATAATTCAACAATCGTTTAACTACGGTCCTCGCGTTACAGCTTCTTATGGGTACCGCCTCGGGATAGCGAGGTAGTCTATCAATGATTGTCGACAGATATATATTTCCTCCCTTACTTCTAGGCAAAGGTCCAACCATATTGATAATTGCATTCTCAAAAGGTTTGCCTACTGAAGGAATATTACTCAACGGAGCTCTGGGAATTACTTGATTCGGTTCCCAGCAATTTGGCATTCATGACAACTTAAAACATACCTCTTTACGTCACTCTTCATTTTAGGCCAAAAGTACGCCCTACTAATATACCTGAAAGTTTTATTTACTCCTAAACATCCTTGCTCATCATGTGCTAACTTCAAAACTAGCTCACGAAGCTTCCTAGGAACCACTAATTGTTGGGTGATTTCCCCTTTACTACCTGACTTAGGACAAACATAACGACACAAAACTTCATCCTTTAAACAAAAAGTTTCCTTACACACATCATCGACATCATCATCCAGCTCACATTCAAAAATTCGGGTTAGTATCTCATCCTCTCTCTGAAACTTGACTAGCTCATCCTTATTCAAAAGGTTAGTGCCTAATTCATCACCGTAACTAGTACTAGATACCGGTACATTTACTACGTTACCCTCGACAGCTACACCTTCCATTTGGCTATCACTGCCAATGATAGAGTCCGGTCTCTCAGCCACACTCACGCCAAGGTCAACCTCGCCACCTCTATCACACTCGTTCGAATCCACAAACTCACTCACGTTCGAATCCACGAACTCACACTCGTTTGAATCCACGAACAAATTAAGACCGTAATCTATGTCTGTATCTAAACCTGACCTAGTTACTACCATTTCAGTCACTGGAATATCCCTCACAACAGGATTCACATTCTTGGATAAAGCTAAGTCATTACCGACAATAATGTCAATGCCATCAACGGGCAAACTGTCAACACCTGCAAGTTTCACTTCTGACACTACCTGACTTTCTAAATTCAACTTCAACAAAGGACAAAGAACACAAGTGTTAGGAAATCCACCTAACATGACTTTTTCTTCCATGTTGATTTCCGCCCTGTTTGGCACACTCTCTCTCCTAATCAGTGAGACAGCAGCTCCTGTGTCTCGAAGCAAGCCTACCTCGCTCGAATCTACTCCTCCAAGAGAGAAAACTATGCCTTCTGACAGAAATTCACCAAAAAATTTCCTAGTTTCTCTCATCACATCATTCCTACTTGACGAAAGGTTAATTAGAGACACTGGTTTCTTAACGTCCTTCCTTTCTACTGCACAAAATCTCGCTAAATGCCCTTTCCCATTACATCGGAAGCAAGTTAATTCTGAGCCACTAGATGCCACTTTACTCTTGCAAACCTTAGACATATGACCTGGTTTTCCGCATGTATAATAGGAATATTCACTTTTACTCGCACTGCTATTACTAGGACTGAAACCTTTACCACTTTGTACTCTACCAGACGAAGGATCATTTCGTTTCTTACTGGACACTTGGATTATGAGTCTAACTATATTTGTCTGCTAACCTAGTTGCTCCTGCAAAAGATGATCAAGCTTCCCGAAGGGATGTAGATAACCTCCTTAATGACAGCATTCAATTTCATTTTGCAGGTAACATCAGCGATGCCATAAACAGCATACCTAATAATAAATCGCCCGGCTGTGATGGTCTTCCCGCAGAAGCTTTCAAATTCTGCCATCTGATAATTTACATTTTGCTAGCTGCCCTATTCAATGCGTGCATAATTCACCAGTTTCTTCCAGACTCCCTACTCTTAGTTCACTTGATACCATTAATCAAAAACAAGCTAAAGGATGCAATCACAACGATCACATCGAAGATACTTGAGTCGGTTCTTCTTGTGAGACTTCTCCCCTTCCTACACACCACTGACAACCAGTTCGGGTTTAAAGCAAACCACTCAACCGACACCTGCATCTACATACTGAAAGAATTGCTGAACTACTACCTATCATCAGCCTCTCCTATTTTCCTATGTTTTGTAGATGTGAGAAAAGCATTTGACAGAGTAAACTACCTGAAGCTCTTCCTGAAGCTGCATGAAAGGGGTACACCCCTATATCTAATCGGCATTTTACATTACTGGTTCTCCACACAGCAATTCTGTGTCAAATGGGGTAACATATTATCATACACCTTCGGCTCCCTAAATGGGCTTCGGCAAGGGGGCATTCTCTCTCCATACCTGTTTAATACGTACACAGATGCCTTGAATTTTAAACTGAACTCACTCCCAATCAGATGCACTGTCAATGAAACAACTATAAACAACCTCTGTTACGCCGACGATATGGTTCTGATTTCCCCATCAGTGCAAAGGTCTCCAACGACTCATCGACACTTGCCGCCAATATGCAGAGGAATTTGATATAATCTACAACGAAACCAAGACCCAGTGCATGTCGCTGCTCCCGAGATCGCTTAAGCATATTGCAGAACCACAAATTTTCCTCGGAAACCATCGACTGGAATTTGTGCGCAAATTTCCGTATTTGGGTCACATTATCACCGACGACCTAAAAGATATGGCAGACATTGAACAGAGGCGTCGTAAACTATGTGCAACTGGCAACATGATTGCAAGAAGGTTTGCCTTCTGTCACCGAGACGTGAAACTGCTGCTCTTCCGCTCGTACTGCTACAGTATCTATGGGTGTTCCCTCTGGACGAACTATACCCGAGAGACCATGAGACGTATCACTGTTGTGCACAATGACATTCTGAGACGCCTCACAAACACTCCACGCTACCACTCCGCCACACAGATGTTCTTAGAAAACCACCTGGACAATTTAAAAAACATTGTAAGGCGAACAATGTCCAGTCTGGTAACCTGAGTGAGAAACAGCGGCAACTCGCTCATACAAAGCATCCTAAGGAGTGAAGCACAAAGATCTAAATTGTGGGAAAGATGGGAAAATGAGGCCTTTGTCCCCTAAAGGACTTAATCTCTGTATTGGCAAGATGTCATCTGCAGAATTTGTCCTTATTATATTTATTGCTGATATTTTATTTTTTCATTATTACTGTGATTACTATTAAGTTAAAGTTTTTTTTTTTCTCTTCATTCAATTTTTGTAATTAGCCTTATGGACCTGACTACTGTAGCCACCTAAGGTCTCTAGTTGAAATTTAAGTTATATAATCTGTGCACTAACTGTTATAACTCTCAATGCATTTTTTTCTCACCAATATTATTACTGTTATTACCAGTATTATGATTACTATCTTTTATGCTACCTCAGCTATTTTGTGGATAAGTGCCGATTACTCATTTTTCTTATCATGTTGTCTCATATATCTAGATTGTGTATGTTACTGTGTATTTTGTATATTCATTGTATATGGCCCTGAGCCGAAATAAAGGATATTATTATTATTATTATCATTATTATACACGGTGAGTGCCCTACCATCAAAACTGACTGTAAATATAGAGTCCACATTTCTTTAGGAGAACCTACTCTTTCCATTAACTTCTCAAAACACATGAAATATTTCGTTACATATTCCTCATCAAACTTTGGTACTAATTTCAGCACTGCACTCATACCTAACATATCAGTTTCATTTTCGTTCTGGCTTGTCTGACTGTTAAGAGTACTTTGCCTTAACAGAGCGATTTCCAACTCATGCATACATTCTTTCTCTCTTTCTTCCTGCTCATGCATACACACCTTCTCTCTTTCTTCCTGCTCATGCATACTTACCTTCTCTCTTTCTCCCTGCTGCATTACCAACATCTCTCTCTCTTGCTCTTGCTGCATTTTCATCATTCTCTCTCAGCCGTTCTTTCATCTCTCTCATACTTTTCCCTGTCTTTCCTTTCAACATACTCACGGAAATCATTCCCCTCTAGACCTAGGAGCTTACCCGACTCAATGAATTGTTAGGGTGCCGAATACACTGGCCAAAGGTCGCCAAATGTTACAGACCGAAGTCTGCTACAGGTCCGATATTATAATAAACAAAAAGAATTCAACACCAAGAGGTGAAACTGGGGATACAAATATAGAAAGAAACACTAACAGAACTAAGGTTTATTTACAAGCTTACTAACAAAGATAAATGCAGAATGGTTTCTCCTATTTACATAACAAGAGTAAAATCTTACAATGCGTGAACTGGAGAAACAGTGAGATAATGAAAATACTTGCTGGCCAGTTTTTTTGCTGTCGGAAAACGATGCTCGAAGTGATGGCTTCACAAAAAGAGAACTGTAACTTATGACGTCTTCTTGACTCCATATTGCAGAAAACAATGTCTATTCTTGATACTCGAAGGGCAGGTTACTCCTCATAACCACCTTGTAGGACGTTTCTTCTCTGAAGGCTAGCTCAACGTCGGAATACCTATGTCGTTCTCTCTCTAACTGGAAGACTTGACGGGAATCCGACCAAACTCTCATACACCTTCTTCTCTTACACTTCGTCTGTTCCTTCTTCTCTTATCTCTCTCTAATGATCTCTGCTCTCTCACTGATGATCTGAACTCTCCTACTTCGTGAGTCATATATATACGGCAACCCGGGGGCGGGGCCTACCAACGTACGTCACAGGCTCCCGAGATGACAAGAACGCTCCAGAAGGATCTCGACGAAGTATTGCATCAGAAATCGCGGTGTTTCTCACAACACAACGACGCGTGTTGTGTTCCAAAACACGCCTGCCGATTCTAGAACAATCATGAGAACAGGCGCCTCCAACACTTGTGCGACTGCCTCTTTGCTGCAGACCTACTTGAAGAGAATGCATTTTCATTTCCTTTAACTTACCATTCGTCGCTATGAAGCGATTACCATGACAAACGGAGGCAACAGGAACCGGTGGGCAGTCAAGCGGGGAGCTCTTCGGGCACTCAAAGTCAGGGGATGGGGCGAGGACAGCAAAACCAGGCAACGGAGGAACCATCTCCTTCCGTGGCACAAACGTCAGCGGGGCTTGCACAGCGGCTGAGGGGGTCACCGAAGTCACATGTTGCGTGTACACCAGGTGCGGCATACCCTGGTGTTGAAAGGGTGGTGGTGGTCATAGTCACTGCCCCATGGGTCACTGGGGCCACAGCCAGATGTTGCCACAGCCCCTGGACACTGGGAGTGCCCAGAAGACTCAAGGAGCACCATACCTGCTGGAGGTCTCCACCCACAGCGGCAGACACACCTGGGGAAGCAACAGTTGGGTTACTGGGGGGGTGGTTCCTGTTTGCTCAGAGGGGAAAAGATCCCACCCTGAACGGACCGAAGACCCCGAGTACAGTTCCAGGTCAGGGTGTCGCGCTCCTTACTCTGTGCTCGACAGATTGAACGAAGAGGCAGAACGGGATACGTCCCCCAAAGGGGAGAGAGCCATACACGGGAACTGGCTAGGAGGGAGGAAAGAAGACAATGTGTCAGTCACCAGAGGTGTCGAGGGAGAGCTTTCCGACGACCCCTTGGCGACTTTACGATGGCTTCCTCCTCTTCTCATAGAGCTCCCACTGCTCCTCCGACCAGGAAACACAAAAATCACATGGCACGGCCAGAGAGCGCTCGCTCCCTTGGCCCCATGTGCACAAAAAATGAGGGTCCACAGAGTCACTGGACTTAGCTAAATGCCCACACTTACGGCCCTCCACAGCAGGGCACTCTCTCCAGCTGGATGGGGGGGCGAGGGGGCTCCTCCACTTTGTGGGCTTGCATGATTAGCGATGCAAAAACCACAATAACAAACAAAAAACAATAAGTACTTACAGTGCACACACACTAGTAATACAACAAGGAAAAACAGGGAAAATAATAGCTCAGTTGTTGACATTCAACGAAAATCTCCCGACGATAGCGGGCAGAGAGGCGAATACACGTCTATATCCAACAGCGGCCGAAAGCAAAGTGATATGTTTACCTCCAGTCGGGCAGGACTCCCGACCATCGGACAAGCAGTTACTACCGAACTACCCTGTTAGAAATCTTACAACCGGTCCAGCTGGCGCTGAATAGTAATTCCTTATGTAAAGATACAAGCAGATTACTTACTCAAGTTACACACAGTCACTCAAAGTCATTCACAGCTCCCTCATGGGTATATACTCACGTCTTAAACCAGAGCTTCCCCTCTGCCCTACTTTATCAAGTTGAGATCTCTGGACAGAAGGAGGGTGATTGGGGCGGACGGAGCCTTTTTGTACCCTCATGGGCTAGTCAATGTTGATCAAATTGAATTTTATAGTAAGGACTTATTTCCATCATGTAAGTTGAAATTTTTCATCACAATATAATTGGTATCACTGTATTCCACGGGGAGTCAAAGCTACAAAACAATAAAAAGGCAATGTGACTCAAGAATCATCTCGTTCTTGTTACCAGTGGCGTTTTTTATGTATGTGGACATGTAGGAATAAGTCATGGAAAAATAGGTGCACTTATTTTTTCACAACAGGTACTGCACTCACTGAATGTAGTCTGTACTTCCTACGTCAAAACCTGTTTTTTGATAGCGTAGTCGCTGTTTTGTCCTCAAAGGAGCATTTCAAAGAAATTGACATGTGACGAAAAACTTAAGCTCACAAATTTTCATCCCAAATATCTCAAAGTTTTAAGATTAAATCATTTCAGGTCCAACGACAAGCCACTAATTTCAGTAACAAAGATAACGATTAAGGAGGTGGGTCCTAGCACGAAACTCTGATGCTGATGTACCTTCTGAAATCCTTTTCATTGGAGTACAAAATTGCTGAGTTGCAATATCTAGGGGGAGCTTTTTCCTATCAAAGGGTAGTTGTAGCGTTTCCTATTCTTCTGTGGAGTTTTCTGAAACTGGGATAACCGAAGCAAATGGTTTTAGTTCTGACAATGGTTCACACTTTTTGGTTACTACATAATTTTGAAAATGTGTTTTCACATGGTTTATGACTTTAAATGTGAAGGGGCAGAAGGCTGGTGGTACATGGTGAGCCACCTGAGTCTTGTTCATAATGGCACTATAAATTCTTGTCCCATTTACCTGGTGAAGAGTTTCATCTACATCTTGCCAAGGGTTATCAACATCAGAGTAGGATTTTAGTCTCTGCTAGATTTTGGTCTTAAGACTCATAACCAGAACTGGCCATTTTGTTGGTTCCAGTTGGGTTTGCACCCTTAACTCTTGTTTGGGCAGATTTGGTTTTAATTCTCCCCATTCTATTGCAAGATGCAGGGCATTTACATTTTGGTGTATCATTCAGTTTGTCCATTATCTGTTGCCTTTCAGCAGCAAAAGCATCGTTATTGTCATTCATTATTTCCTTGCGGAAGCTATCTAATACCGCAAACTGTGTATCCCTTTTGGGGGAGCTTGCGAAACCTGATTGCATATCTACAGCTGAGCTGCAGCTGTCTGTTCTTCAGGGGGCAGAAGTCCTGGGTGAATTGATATAACCCTCTGAATTTGCTGTTATTTCCATTGGGTTCAGGTGGATCCTTATATCCCTTTTGGGGGAAGGATCCTGATCAGCTTCTGAAAGCTGCATGGGAGATTGACTTTCTTCTACAATTTCAACAATGTTTTTCCCACGGCTGATTGACATCTGTGTCCCTGGTCCTTCTGGGTTCAGCAAGGTTCTTTTGGTATCAATGTCTACCTCAAAGTCTTTGAACACTTCACCTCTAGGTGAAGATTCCTCTAACCCCTCCTCAGGATGTATCTGAGGGTTAATGGTGAGTGATGTTATTGTTTTGGCCCGAATATAGAACGTCAGAGAAGGGTTTAAATATATGCTGCTGGAGTTTTGCCGGATAGATATAATCTTCCCCTTCCTTACCTTTGCTAAACCCTAGGACCCATCGAGACAGTCTAAAGCAAGCAGTTTCATCTTTAAAGCTTGCTGTAGTTAGGCTACATAACCAAGTTACTATTTACTGAGTCATGTAATTTTTGAAATTTTTTTAATAAAGTGGTTTATAAACTCATATATATACACACATATACATATATGCACACACATATAAGCTAGGTTACTAAATCATAGCAAAACAGACATTTTTGCTAAGCCTCGAATAGTTTTAGTATGTTATATTGCATAAAACTATCATACCAACACTAACCTTCATGTTAGGTTATTTTTGCCCATTACAAGTAAATCAAACACGTTACCTCTAAAGCAATACTTAACGAAAGTGATAATTCGAATTACAATTTCAGCACCCAATTCAACATGTAACTTAAAAACCACCACTAACCATGTAGCTCATAGTTTTAGACTACTATTACATTTGGTACCTGTTGCCAATTTTACTAGCCTTAGAATACGTATTCTAGGCTAACAACTTTGATTAATAGTGTTAGTAAGGGGTTCACTACTTAACACTAGGAATTATCCGGCTTAGTTTATTTCAGTCATACTAAATAGGTCAAAATAAAACTAAAATGGTGTAGCCTGGTTATCTACTTGTAGGTACTTATCACCGAAAAATTACGTAAGTACTTAGGGTTATTTAATCATCCTTAAGATATACTATCTTAGGTTATGGGCTACCGATAATTGCCATTCCTAGTCTAAAAATACTTGTCCTAAACCGGCCTGGCTACTAGCTCATTAGGCTACTGCTTCGGAAATTGTAGAAACTGTCATCTGAAAAGATTAACTAAATCAATAATACAATATGGAGTAGTTCCTTGGGCAAAAAACTTCCAACAAAAATTTATTTAAAAACACTTTTTGCGTTCGTAAAGGCTAACCTGGAACGTGTCTCGCCAGTCATGTGTCCTAAACAACACCTAACGGATAAACAAATCAGGAGTTTTCGTACTTCACAATAAAATTTTCTTGTTCCACAGTTTTTAACCTAACTGTTTTGACTAAATCTTAAAAATGAGCACTTAACTTTCAAATGTCGGCAATTCCATTATTGATTTTGAAGAAAAAATCTCAAGATAGAGGAGCACTGGCAGAATAGACTTTCATCTGTGATGACCTGAAGAGTAATGATCATTTTTGGTCTTTTGGCCAATGCACATGCTCAATAGTCTTTCTACAGGTTTTGACATAGGAAAACTGAGTACAGCTTTTGTTGATGACGAGAAAAAATGCCTTCTTGTCTTTTGAGTCCATTATACTCTATCACTTGTCATTGTGGCGGGATTACAAGCTTAAAAACTGCTGGGCAAACCCCCCCCCCCCCCATAAACCTAATCACTTCAGCTGTCAAACCCAACCTGTCACACTTTCCTCTTTACACTACAGAATACAAGCAGGACAATTGACCTATACCTACACAAAGAACAAAAAAAAAAAAAAAAACACGTACTCACCCAACTCCAGATACTCCAGGCTATGCTGTGCTGTCCGCTGGTTGAGGTCGCTGAGACACTAACAACAAAAACTCATAGCACAACAAACCCAACAACACAGGCACAACAACTCTTAAGCAACAATATAAAAAACTAAACAAAAACAAACTACAAATCAATAACACAATTCAACTGACTTTCAATTCCTTCGAGACTGCTGCTGACACTACTATCACCAGCTCTCACCAAAGACTGAACAAAAAACTGACTAAAAACACAGAACTCTAACAGCACCAGCAGACAACTCAGAACTCACTAACAGCCAATTCAGTCATTAACCATCCAACCACCAATTACACCCTCTCTCTCTCTCACACACACACACAGACGTTGTCAAATGGAACTCCATAACTCCTCCATATTTCCTCCCCCATTACATTTGACAACGTCTCCTTACACTCACAACACCCACACTAAATAGCATTCCGCAACACCCCCGGATGCTCGGACGCAGGCCCCCTGGATCTTGTTTGAGGGGCCTCATACACACTCTCAGTTACACTGCCATCAACTTCTCCAAGACCACTTCCAGTCAGACTACCATTACCATCTCCCTAACTACCATCCTCCCAAATCCCATTCACTGTCTCATCTACCCCTTCTAACTCTTGTCCGAATATCTCTCGTAACTCTGCCACCAAATCACTTACCTCATTTACACTCCTGCTAAACTCCCGAAGAGACTCATTCATACTGCCAACTACATCCTTACCACCTGATTCCTTTCCTGGTGAAACCTCACTAAACCCTGACAATTCAAACCCACACACACTATATGTATTATTCCTTCCCTCAAAGTCATCCGTATTACATGCCTTATACACCATTTTTACCCTAACACTAATCCCTCATGCAGGTCACGTTTCTCCCTTTCATTCCCTTTTCTTACCTTCTGCTTTCTTCCATACTCAGCCAACACCAACTTCTGATCTTCCAGACCCATTTGCTCACTGACACTCTGCTCAGATTTATTCACCCCCAACCACTCACTCATCACTTTCTCCCGAACATACTGTTGCATACTAGAGGACCCACCCAACTGAATCCCCTTAACACCTAGTTTCCCGAATTCCCAACCTGGCTCATCCTCTTTCGCCTACACGCACTCACCACATGACCTTCCATCCCACAGTCAGCACACTTCGCACGCTGTTCTTTACACATCCTAGCATAATGGCCGTTCTTCCTGCAGTTGCCGTAAACCACATTCATACGGGTACCCAGATATCCACTAGCTATGTGCCCTGTCTGTCCACACCTATAACGTTCAATATCCCTATCTTTCTTACACTCGCTCACTGAGTGCCCCGTTTGCCCACACCCGAAGCACGCTCCTAACGCCCACCGACATTCATTCTTTCAGTGTCCTGGCTTACCACATCTATAACACTGCTGCTCTTGCTCACAACTAACTTACCCTACTCTTCCAACACTCGCACTCCTATCTCTTTTAGGGCTAACTACACTCACATTACTTGCCCTAACACTCCTATCTACCACTCACTCTGCCATTCGCCTCGACCCTTCCAAAACTGCCTCCCTATAGCTTTTAAACTCTGGTACAACCTTCAGCTACTTGAGTCCTAACACTAACACTCCTACTCTTTTTCATACACCTATCTAACTCGTAATCTTCTACTATTTCTAAAATGTCGTTCCATGTCAACATTTCATTCGTCCATTGCATTTTCTCCTTACGTTTCAGATTTACAAACTCACATGCACTCTCTGGTACAGTCGCCAACAACTTTCGCACTAACTCCTTACACTCAATTATCCCTTCATCCCCAAACTTTTTCCTGGCTAATGTTTCTAACCTACAGACATACACTGACAACGGCTCACCAACATTCATTCTTGCCTCTTCAAAATCTTGTTTTCTCCTATATCTAACGCTACACTTTATCCTCTTTGCCTGTTCTACAATCCTAGCTTTCACACTCTCATAAGGCACATTCCCTACACTCATCATTACCTCATACCTACTCAACAAAAATCCCGTCAAAAAGCTACCTAACTCTCTTGCCCAGACTCTCTTGCTATCCCCATACTTTGCCTCACAATACCTCTCATAGCTATTCCTTAAAAAAGTCCCCTATGTCCCTACTACCATATTCCTCGTATTGTGCACATCTTGGTGCCTCTCTCATAAACACAGCCTTGTTGCTCACTCTCACTTTCACTACTTCCATTCTGACCCCTCTTTCCCTCTTCCAAAACAGCGACTCAACTTCCATACTCCTGATTACGCTCTTCTTACCCTTCTTTCTACCAACCTGTTTCCACTCACTACTATCTAAATCACTCTCAGCCCTTTCCCCAATGTATCCAGTCCTCCTGTTCGTCACCCTTACTAACCTTCTTTCCCTTAGTCTTCTTCTTTTCCTCAGCCCCCTTCTTATGCTTTTCCTCAGGTTTATCCTTATCCTGTGTCTTCCCCTTCCCTATCACAACCAAATCACCTTCGTCACTCGTACTCTCATCCACTTGCTCTTTCACTTTCTTTACCACTCCTGGCCCGTCACAAGACCCAGTGGGCCTACCTCCTACAGCTCCCTCTCCCATGAATCCCATCATATCTTGCATCATCTCTTGCACTCCATTCATCATTACCCCGAATTTTTCGTCCATTTTTTCAACCATTCTCTCTTCCGCTCCTCTTCTTTCAGTTCCATTTGCGCACTCCTTAGCATTCCTCTAACTCGCTCTTCAGCTCCTCACACTCACCCTCAACGTCTCGTTCTCCACTTCCAATTTCTGGGGTCCGGGCAAGGCGCCCAAGGTCAGAGCTTTGCCCAAGGTTACAGTCAGGTTGTGTCCCTATTGAAATGGGTCTTTGATCTGGCACTTATCCACTTCTGCTTTTGTCTCTTAAACTTTACAAGAGCTAAAGCAGAGATGTGGGATTCTTTGATGAAAATTAAAGCTATAGCCTACCGTCTTCTCAGAAAGAAAAATAACGGCTCCTACATTTTTCTTTAATTAAGGTGTGGAATAAAAGAAAATAAAACGATGAAATATAGTTTATTCAAATTCTAAGGCACTTTACAATACATATTTTGGTATATGATGAGGTTTAAAGCTAACCAGAAGAGGCAATTTTCACCACAGTTAAATCACAAAAGAGAAGGGGCCGATATGTAATATATTACAAGAATTCGCTAGGCAATTTCATACACACAAGTTTACACAAATTCAGCCTCTTCGTTGAAGTACGTAATGTTTAGGAATCCACAAGAAGCAGTGGAATCCTCGGGAATTTCAATAAATGGAAACGGGTAATATCTAGATCGTCAGCTTGGCGAATGCTAGGCTCCATTCCGTTATGACAAATCGTATGTTTACGGTTTTATAAAAGATCAAAATTACATTCATTTTTGTACTACCAGAGAAAAATAATTCAATTGCCTTTAATTTTTCACTCAAGTGTCGCTTTCATAACAGGAACTGAGCATTTAAGTGGACAAAATTATGACCAAAATTCTTCCTCAAGGAAAACAAACTGAACATTTAAAGAGTGATTGTATATTGCTATAAAACATAAAACTAAATATTTCAAATGACGCACAATACATCAATTTGTTCCACAAATACAGTAAATATAGTTATCACAATTACTTATGTAAAAATCAGGTTATTCAGGTACAAATTCAGCACTGGCTACTTTGAGATGTACAGATATTACTACATATACGTACGTACGGTCTGACAGTATACACAGTATATCATTACGTGACATATACTTTAATATAAGCCACATCAAAGAAAAATTTCTGTTGTTTCCATCAATTTCCAGATTAAATTTTATTCAGGCCACTGATATAACATATTACATATATATATATATATATATATATATATAATATATATATATATATATATATATATATATATATATATAATCATGAGAACGAAACACGATATGAAAATATGCACAGTGTATATGGCCACACAGAAAGTGCACAAAAGGAGTGGCAAGTTCCTATGCCTTTCAGGCATTCTCAAGCAAACCATACCCAACAGAAGGTAAACTCCGTTTTACGAAAAAACATCTAACATTAAAGGTATATGAAACCATTCCAGTGTACACAAAGGTTATCTGAAGATCATCCTCAAATGTAACGGCCTTTGTATGCATTAAAATGGCTTTGTATACCTTTAAACTTATTTTTTTTAAACCTAGTTCCTTTCTTATTTTTATTTACATAGTTTGTTTTAAACCCTCAGGGGCAAAAGATCTTGCACTCTGTTGTGTCTTTGGCTGTAGGCAGACTGTACTAGTATTATATATATATATATATATATATATATATATATATATATATATATATATATATATATATATATATATATATATATATAAATATATATATATATATATATATATATGCGTGTGTTGTGTTGTTTATTATTATTATTTAAGTTAAACAGTAATGTAGAAAAAAAAAAAAACCACACTTGTAAGCTAAAATAGTTATTTCATTTTAAAACTAAGCATGCATTAACGCATGTGCTATCACAGATAGAATACACTGATCTCAACCAGGACACGAAAGTGTCTTCAACAGTGCAATAAACAACAACACGCTTAAAATATTTCTTGGGATCACGGAGAGAGAGAGAGAGAGAGAGAGAGAGAGAGAGAGAGAGAGAGAGAGAGAGAGAGAGAGAGAGAGAGAGAGAGAGGACGAGATCATTCGACGACCATATTTTAACATGCCGACGAAATATTTTCCTTTACAGAAGACAAGAAGAACTCCCACGCTTTTCTTGAATATGAGTCGTCGCACAGGCTTCTGTTACGATATATTACTTTCTACTCTGAAAACATGACGATTCCAAGATGGTTGTCAATGAAATTGTTAAATAAATGAAAACATCCACGTTTCATTGCGTCCTATACTCATTTCTAAGCACTTTTGTCCTCTATGGTATATATATAGAATTATACATAAGCATTCAAACAGAGAGAGAGAGAGAGAAATACTACTTTACCATCATCACAGACTAGGCCATACGTGTAAAATACTTGTTGTAATGTTTTGTTTGTAAGTACAATAGACACATTTTCCATATGCTGTTGTGATTCGTGCTTGTGTGCATGTGCATAAGCTTCCTGGTTAAATGTACTTGTTTGTACGTGAGTACCTGTTTGCCTGGTAAGTATACTTAAAAGGAACCGTTAACATCACACCAACATCACCTACTAGCTATTGACTGTGTCTGCCTAATGGGTCTTTTTGTTTATTTATATCTGTACTTGGACTAGTATTCAGAGGGAATTCATTACCATTGCAAACTCTTCAGCCTTATTTCCGCATAATGAATCCCTCTTTGTTAAAAAAAAAAAGAAGTAACAAAATACCCGCCCTCAAAGGGAATCTTTTCACAACCATCATTAAAGTTCATATGTAATATAAAAAATTAATTTTTCAAAAGTTTCTTAATAAACTAAACTTTTGGTGGAATTCAAACCACAATTTTAAAAAACAATAAGCACTTTTTGGTGTCAATTGTGACTTGAATCCATATCTAAATCTATTTACAGTATGACATAAATATAACTCAAATCAGACCCAATTTGGACCACAATTCTTAAAAGAAAGAGAATTGCCCATTTTATGACATTCAAAAGATGCACTCCCTACATCCCATTCTTGAGAAACCACTATTTACAAAGCACAGTCGGTCATCTACTGGCCAGGTGGTGTAAGGAAGTGCGAAGGTGATGGTGGGATAGAGTTGGCAGGATAGGCAGGATGGAGGGGTGTCATTCCTCCATGGACGTATCCTGGAGGACGCTGAGGGGGCGGCTGAGCCACGGGAATGCCCTGAAATAGGAGGATGGAGAAGGATCTTGAAAAGTCCAGCTACATGATTTCGAGTGGCACCCCGGGGCATAATAGGTTAGGTTCTAACGCCGGGGACGATTACTAGGCTTAACTCTACAGCTGTGAATTGCTTTCGAGATAAGCTTCGTGCCCACACTGTTGCCGTTTGCAGTTCCTAAGTAGAGTACACTACACAGTAGTTCCTAAAGTATCTTAATTTTACACGGTACAGGAGTGCCTATGTACTTACCTTAGCCAACAATTGAAGTTATGTAATTATCACAGACAAACGCTAAACCCGATCCGCATTTTCTTTAATCGTTGTTCCTTGTGTTCAGACGCTCTAGTATTACATAAACTTTTCTAAATATATTCACACATCGTTTTGGTTTCGAAAAACGCCGTTCTTTTGTAAGTAAGAACGCTTGACGCTGCACTTCATTTTCCAATGAACTCAGAGTAACTCAAATACCACTTAATGTTTAGTTCTTTCTATCTATTTTCATCTGGAAGAATGTAGCGGACAGCACGTTCTTCTTGTGACAATCATCTCAGAATCGACAGTAATCAGGTTAAATTAAATCTACTAGTTTAATATCAAGATTAAAACAATTATGACTTACAAACTACACAAACAATGCAGCATAGTATATCTTTTCAATCAGGAGCTGATGGATGCCAAAATGTCCCATTCCCTTGAACGTAAAAAAGAAAACCAACTTTCCTTTCGACAACGAACGTTAACAATCGTGTCCTTTAACGCTTAACGTAAAATAAAGCTTCCTTTTGATCTTGAATTAAAAGAAAAAATCCTTCGAGCGCGAACGTTTCTCGTCTCTTAACTTACGTAGACGTTGTTCGGTTGGACAACATTTGTGGTCCAGGCTTGCTGCTGCTGTTCCTTTTCGCGGACTTCTAAGGCTTCTATGGCTTTCTTGCTGTTCTCGACGAGTTTCTGCAGCAAGAGGAAATGAAGCTTAGTCTCACATAGCAGTCCAATTTATGACTAAATCTATCCCATACAACGACAGCTTATAAAAGAACTAACAGATTTGGAATGTGCCAAGACCTAAACCGTAATAATAATTTACTGAAAGCGATAGATTATGTAGTAATTTGTAAATGGGAAAGTGTCTGATTTTCATGGACGTTTAAAATCTTTGTGGATGGAATGGTGAGAGAAACTACAGAAAGTCCAGCAGGTGAAAGTGAATGTTTGTGTCGTAAAGAAGCAGAGAGGATAGGTTGGAATGAATCTACTTAACAGCTAAATATATTTATCTGTCCAATCTTCATAGGAACTAAGACTTTTTCAGTTTTAATGTATGGCTTGTCTTATATGTATTCATAGAAACTTTAGTCAGACTACAGTATGTTTTACATTATATATAATAAATATCTGCACCCAAGTTATAAGATGATATGGTAATATAAGAGTGGGTCCAGACAGCGAGCCCAAACTCCAGGGACGTCAAGTACCATCCCATAGTATACAGATATATTTGTTAAGAGTTATATCTGCATCATATATATAGACTCAGCTCTACGTAGCATAGAATGCTTTTCACTTCAACAAAACAAAAAGGAGGGATGGATGGCTGGGTTGGTGGGTGAAATGGAATATAATATTTAGGCCAAAGGACAAGTGCTGGATCTATGAAGTCACTCAGCGCTGAAATGGAAATTTAGAGTAAAAAAAAAAAAAAAAAAAAAAACGTTTTCAATGTGTAACTATAGGAAAACCTCGCAGTTGCACTACGAAACCATTGATAGGAGAGGGTGCACTAATTGGATACCCGATTACACGTGTGGCTTATATTGATCTACTTGTTCGGTCATGGGTTTTCTATTGATAGTTGTAGAGAAGAGTGTTCTCGGGTAACACTTGAGGGGAGGGGGCTGTTGCATGGAATACATAACTTCTGTGGACCAAAGCCTATGTGTAGTCTGGGGCACAGTCAATAATGTTAGCTGTGTTGGTTAATTTCTGCTTTGCAAGGTGTTGCAATGAGAGTGACACTAGTGTTTAAGAATGGATCCCTCCTGTATCATGAGAGGGATTTCGAAAGTTGGGTAGATGCCATCTCCATAAGAGTAGCCTAATCCCATGGAATATATGGAGATATGTAATGTTATTCTGTCTTGGTTCTTGTAGTAAATAAAAGTTTAACATGTTGGGTGTAGTTGGAGGGAGTAAATGTTCCCTTTGCTGATACGTTGAAGGGAGGTCTTGCCTTGGCATTAACTCTGATACAGGAAACCCTGACAGTACCTTAACCTCACCCCAATCCAATGTGGGTGAGTTCGATTCTCCCCACCAGCTGGTGCTTTGAGTCACTGGATCTAACAGACAAGCTTACTTAAAGTGTGCAAAAAGCAATTAAAAAGACCATAGCATCTACAACAAATAGCTACTTATATATCTGCTAAAAGTGATGAGTGATATACGTATATACTATCCTGACCAGTGTCGGCTTCATTAATTGGTAAACCACTTTTAGAGGACTGATATGAATTTCCACCACTTTGTATCAGCCGTATGAAGATGGCCTAACAATAAAGCCGTCACCGATCAGACTTCTCTATGAAATTTGCGCTGTCAAGCCAAGTACGGGAAAGGGAAATATCTACAGTAATTTTCTGCCGACTTTCCTGAGAAAGTCGGTAGAAGTCATAGTCTCTTACCATCAGTCCCTTGCTCATGAAGTACGGCTTTTGAAGACCATCGTTCATCTCGCAGTCTTCACAGAAACAAATGAACAGAGCGTCTATCGTCATCTGTAAAAGATTAATAATATAGAAGTAAATAATCCGATGATAATACTATAGTATGTTATGGGCTTATCACCCTAAAAAAAATTCCCTTTTTTATTTTTCTTCTTTCTTTTCGCTTGACCTTGATCATATATAATAGTAATACCGGAATGTTTACAGAAACAAAGGATTCCAAAAACTATCAAAATTTTTGAGCCAAGGAACTATTCAAGAAACGATGAAAAAATATAAAAAGGAAATGCTAAATATAAATAGAATATTAAATACTTGTATTTTACTTTTTTAGATAAAAAAAAAAAAACTACTCATTAGGCCTTGCCTATACCTCTGCCCAAAGCCCCAAACTTTTCACCTCTGTAGTGCTAGTCTGAAAACTGGTGCTCGGACTTTCCATTCTTCTCATAAAGTTTACTATACTCCAGGTACAACGGATTAGACAGTGCTAAATGTTATTTACACGATAAATGCTTTAAGAATCAAAGGACGTTAAGTGACAATGATGTAAAATATTAAAATTTTTGGGTTACGTCGCTCATGGCATTTTCGCACTTGTCAAAGAAAACTTGGGTTAAGTTTATGGGTACCTACGCTAATTGCACTGGGCAAGGTTTTTCATCTACGGAAAACCATTTAAGTCAACAAGTAATCCTTAGGAGTTATATCCCAATGAATTATCCTTTTTTTTTATTTTATTCACTT
This sequence comes from Macrobrachium nipponense, assembly GCF_015104395.2. Taxonomy (NCBI): domain Eukaryota; kingdom Metazoa; phylum Arthropoda; class Malacostraca; order Decapoda; family Palaemonidae; genus Macrobrachium; species Macrobrachium nipponense. The sequence goes on along the minus strand of NC_087221.1, from coordinate 15,795,822 downwards.
CAGTTTTCTTACGCAAATGACATGTGATGAAATATTAATTTATTACAATGAAATGAAAAGTATTCAAGCAAATATCATTTACGACTGGCGAGAACCTAATGTGATTAGTAAGACACATCGGTGATGCTTACAAGAGAGAGAGAGAGAGAGAGAGAGAGAGACTCACCTCATAAACGGAGATGAAGCAGTGGGCGATGAAGAACGTGAACAAACCTGCCAAGAGAACTGGCACCCACGCGTAGGTGACGACTCCGTTTAAAGTCTGTGGGAAATGAAATAAATATGATATATTTACTGTCACAAGTACACATGGGCACCCGCACGTAAGGGCAAGTTGGCGGGGGGACACTCCCCCCCCCCCCTGTTGAAATCCTGTGACCACAGGATTAACTTGAAAAAAAAATTACATTTAACTATATCACTTTGTTTTCCTTCTATTCTACAGCATATTCTTCCAGTTTAAGTAAATAAAGGTATCCTTATTATCATATTGTATATAACAGTTATTCTTTCGAGAACTACTTGAGAAAATAGTCAATGTAACTTTCTATATTTTTTCTTTACCACATCTTGCTTCACTGAAATTATCGGCATCGCAAAAGTTTTATATATATATATATATATATATATATATATATATATATATATATATATATGTGTGTGTGTGTGTGTGTGTGTGTGTTGTTGTGTACAGTCACAATGCCCTCTTAACTTCTCAAATTCTTTACTCTTTTCTGGATACGCTTGTCACTACAAAGTCTTAAGCTCCAACTTTTAAACACACACACGCACACACGTACACACACACACCACACACACACACACATATATATATTATATCTATATATATATATATATATATATATATAAGTGTTTGTCTGCTTGATGCCGGAAACTATTCCTGTATGTGCGTGTTAAGATTTACCCCCTTCCCCCCTCCCCCCTTGGAAAATATGCTGCAGGCGCCAATGAAAGTACACACACACCTAAATATTTCTTCACAAAAATCGAATTTCATATATATATATATATATATATATATATAATATATATATATATATATTATAGAATCTACTGGTCCTTTTCACCAGATACATATGTAATTGTAAAAGCCACAATGCCCTCTTTAACTTCTCAAATTCTTTGCTCTTTTTTGGAAACACTTTTCACTACAAAGCCTTGAGATCCAACTTCAAAGAAATATGAAGAAATCATGATATCACTTGGCGTGAAACGAACCCGCAATATCATAATCACGAGGTTTACCTTGCCGACCAAAATCCAAGTAAGAAAGCGAGTGAAAACCGGGACTTGGAACAAGTACTTTCTTAGTTTATTCTACATTTTCAAGTGGAAAATATAGAATAAACTACGGAAGTACTTGATCCAAGACCCCGTTTTCAGTCACCTTCTTCCATGGATTTTATGATAACCTCAAGCACATGGACCTTAGTGCTATATTGAATATATATATATATATATATATATATATATATATATATATATATATATATATATATATATATATATATATGATTTCTTTGGGAAAAAAGTAGCGAATTTTGTAACACCTTACACACTGTTGTATTATTGTACTAATTTCGACTGAACGTTCACAGCTTAACTAGAAATGACACAACACTATGAACAAAACGCAAAATAAATAGCTAAGTAAAACTTTACCTTTTTTGTGACAGAGATTTAGCACCGTTTCCACCAAGCTTGAATTAGTCGGTGTTTAGAAAGCATATACTGATGCTTGTAAAATCACTTGAAAAATGAGAGGATTATACTGTAATCAATGTACATTTTTTATCATGATGTTGCTTCATTCGAACTTATCTTTTCCTCTTAACTAGTGGATTACTATGGCGCCAAGTAATATTATTGCTTATAATATACAACTTCAGTCACATATATGTCATTCAGCATCCACTTTTTCGTTAGAGAGCACGAAAGAACTTTTCCCTCTCTTCCACACTTATTCCCTATTCCAGGATGTTGGTGTTTAATAAATTCCTCATCTACATGTAACCACAGTCTCAACTTTTCATCTAATAACAAAAGTCTGAAAGTCAAGATAGTAGTAGTAGTAGTGGAAAATATTCATCTGGTTTGCCAACGATTGTGTTTGCATATATGGAGAAGGAGAACCAATCTGATAATGTATCACTGACGCACGGTCTATTTTGACACAACTGTTATCACACAAATTACAGCTATTTCCTTATCTACTTAGATATCTATCAAACCGCTTATTTATTTGACAAATTAATATGTGTGCCTACCCACTCCGGGCTAACCGCTCTTCTCACATGCCCCGTCCACACGGTCGAGCTTTGCTCGACGAACTCTGTTCGATGTGACGTCAGAAGCGGAGAAACAGTGGCTAAGGTTCTGACTTTAACCACTTCTGACCTCATATCGAACAAAGTTCGTCGGACAAAGCTCGACCGTGTGGACGGGGCTTTACACTTAACTATTGTTAATTTGTCTTTTCAGACAATCAAGTTTACCTTCATAATTTCAATGCCGATGAAGACAGTTGGAACGACCACAGCGACTTTTGCCAAGAAGAGGACGAATGACCCGATGTAATTAATCGCCATTATTCTAAAGGCGTTGCTGACAATCACGTTGAATGCCTTCTGGGCGGCTTTGCAGAAGCTGTACCCATAAATGGCTGGAGGAGAGACGAGAGGGCGTCATTTTTTAATCAAAGGACTATTCATGAATAGAATTTTGCGCATTTTTCATTGTATGTTGAATTATCCAGTAGAGGTTGGGCACAGGTTTGTATATAAAAGATACAACAAGCAGCCAGTTCATGAAAGTACAGAGTAGTATCTAACCTATCTCGATGTAGGCGTTGCGACTCAGGTACTTGAGGAACTTCTCAAAACACCAGAGACAGCACTGGCAACACTTCAGGAGGAATCCACATACGGGATTAGCTCCTCCCAGTCTCTTCTCGAATTTCTGTACAGGAGAGGTATTGCATTATTATCTGACAAACGATCACTGTACACTGTTTCACTGGTGAGGATCAAATCTGATTATCTGATTGTAAACTGCCTGGTGAACTGCAACTGGTAAATACGCACAAGCAATCAATCCTACACAGCCAAAATGCAACTGTAATACATAAGCACCTAGGGCTGTGTAGTGACTTCAGTTCAACCGGTAAAAATGTCTCACAATGAATTATTAAATTATGGTGCGAAGTCCCAAAAATTACGAGGAATTACAGTTTTCTCTAAGTTCATATTTTTTCAATGACCAACACCTCATATGCAAGTACATGTACTCTACTCATAATGTCTCAGTTACTTAAAAAGATGTAATTAGTGACTGACCTTAAGTAAGAACCGTATCATTTTCATGATGGCAATGATGAGAGAGCCGATTGCGATGGACCCCAGGTGATACAAATACATCCTCTTCATAGAAGTGGCGATTGGCCATCCTAGCTTCTTCTTGTCCCTGAGAGGGAAGGCAGAGGAAGAAAGCACCATTAAGTCAAATTCTGTTTGATAACAATAATAATAACCTTATAACACTTTCAAGCCACGATTTATTTTACTGACTGTTGTTCATACGTTTTAGCAGCAATGACCACTATGAAAGCTCTGTGGAAAATCTCATAAAGGAAGGTCTTGATGCTCTACTGACCTTGCAAAATACCACAGTGCCACAGCTCCAGCTATCGTCAGGTCCTGGCAATGAAGGACGAACTGGGAGACCCAAAAGAATGCGAACAGGTGATACCATCTCATCCCCTGGAAGGAGTAAGAGGAATAGCATGTACATAGATCTGCACAAACATGTGTCACACAAAAGGGTACATGTACACATACATTCACAGACGAAACACAGACACTAGCAAAAGGTAATGACAACTTGCAACCCTCTGGCAAGGCCACTTGCATAGTTACTCAAAACACTATGAGCATTAATCCTTTCTTTTACTAAAACTGTACAATAATGTTGTTAGCGTAGTTAGCCAAACACTGAATATACAGGTGCAATTTGCATGGTTAGCCAGCTAATGTATGGCATTTACCCCTTCTTTCGTAAACAACAGGAGCTGGCCGTTTTCTGCGATTAATTATCACCATGATAACTAAAATAGAAATATACAAAAATTGTAGATCCCGGCAGACAAATTAAACCCTCCCCCCCCCTCACACAAAATCACCTCGAAAGTCTGTAATCTTACACGCACGTACATATAAGTCAACAAACAATTGTGACAAACATCTTGGCTTATCAAACATTTATCTTTTTCAGTACATTCACAGACACATACTACAGCTGGCGCAAAAGTTGAATCTACATAACTTATCACTTCCAGTTCATCTACAGTTAAGAGAGACAGAAGGTATTCGACAATTATTGTATATATCATGTTACCGCCTTCAGATACATAATATACTCAAATCTATAGCTTTTTTTCAGGCACTATCTTTGAGTTACGTTTTTCTGGTCCCAGTTGGTATCTAACAAATCAACGCTGCAAAAATTAACCATGAACCATCTTGTTCATATCAACTTGCATGCTGGCACAATCATTCTTGCGCCGTTGTGCATGCATGAACCTACATGATTTACTTAGCGGCTTCATAATTTGTTATGACTACTTTTAAAATCAAATCAAATATATAATAATATATATTATTATATATATATATTATATATATATGTATATTATGATATAATATATATATATTATATATAGATACATACATACATACTACAAACATACATACATACATACATATATACACATACACACACACGCACACACAAACACATATATATATATACATATATATATATGTATATATATTTTATATAATATATATATATATATATATATATATATATATATATATATATATATACACAATAACTTACGAGTATGAGGTCTGGAATGACGAAGTGGATCGTCTGGCCAACTCTCTGAGGCACTCCTGACGCCTCGATGAAAAAGACTCCGTATACGAAGGCGCCACAGATCACCACCAACCAAATGCATGTCTGAGGAGGATAGAAGACTTACTTAGTTTTCTCTCTTGTAGTGAGGAAAAGGCTTACTTTTTACTTAATGGTATGAGGAAAAATACCTCGTTTACTCCTCTTGTGCAGGGAAAAGACTTACACTTGTCGCTCTTAGTGAGGAAAAGAAATGGTTTCTTTCTTGGAGAGGAGGTTAAAAAGTTAAAAATAAAAGGTCAGATGAGGTTACAATAAGATGACGCTGCTTGTGTCTGTGAAAGATTATAAAGATTATATATATATATATATATATATATATATATATATATATATATATGCTATATAGCTTTATATATATATGTGTGTGTGTGTGTGTGTGTATAATTAGGTTATATTAGCCTTAAGAATCCTGCAGTTGTTAAACAAAATGTGGCAGTACGGTCCAAAAGGACGAACTGTCTAGAGGGTTTGAGACTATTAATCAAATGGACGCGTGATTCAGAATACATATAATACTTTCTGGCAAACCTCAATCCAACACGAATATTCGATTCAAACACAGGCCCGTGTGTAGAACTTTCTTCAAAGAAAACCTTTTGGAATAAAAAAAAAAAAGGAGTAACGGAAGGCAGTAGGCTAAGGAGGAAATAAATGGACAAAATACTTTCCGCAATGATCTTTTTATGAACTTCCACTCTTTTTAGTAATTTTCAGTCACCCTCTTCTATAACAAATATCCTAGGACTTTCATGGAACTTGTTATATACCATATTTTCTAAAACTTGCTAACTCTTCTTAAATTTTTCTAACTTCCTAGCTGTTTTTCTTAAATTTTTCTAATTTTCTAGCTGTTTTTATTAAATTTGCTAACTTCCTAGCTGTTTTTCTTAATTTTTCTAACTTCCTAGCTGCTTTTCTTAAATTTTTCTAACTTCCTAGCTGCCTTTCTTAATTTTTTTTTTAACTTCCTAGCTGTTTTTCTTAAACTTTTCTCTCTCGTATAGACTTGAACTGATGACATGAGTTGTGTTTTTGTTTTGTTTAATTAGATTTCTTCATTGACCAAGAGAGTAACCAAACTGACCCAGACTGGCTGAAGGAGCAGCAACGGCATGGAAGCAATGGCCTTTCCTGCCTCCTTGAAAAGAGCAATCACCAGCTTGATCCTTTTCCTCATAGCAATCAGGAGAAGGATGGTCAGCACCTGCCGAGGAAATAGATCTCATCAGTACTATGTAAATCCACCAGTCGTACTAAACAGATATTCACTGTTGCTTTGAAAGGGAACAACTGACAAGCCAAACCAAAATTTCTGGATCTAAATGAGTTGTAACTGATCGGTGGAGCGAAAGTTATAGTAACACTCATGATCTTACAGTGAATATAGAAACGACGATAGCGCCAACCAGGAACCCGGTGAGCTGTTTCTTCATGAGTTCCTTTTCGTAGTCGGAGTACTTTCCACTGGTGTCCTTCTGCATCTTCTCGACTTCCTTGGACCTGAAGTGCCAACTGACCCAGAGATAGATGGTGGCTGCGATACTTCCCAGGATGATGATCGCCACTGTCAGCCATACTACGAATCCCGCCAGAAATCTGCGTAGAAAAAAAAAAACTCGTTTAGTTTTGAAAAGTAGGCATCAGATTTCGGTTAAGGAAATTCTTGGCTATGCAAAGATAAAGAGGCATTTCTTTTTTAGGCCTCAGACGCATGATTTCATTTCAATCTACTTCATTTGTAATAAGTGTTGTACTCAAGTCTCTTCTCCTTCAATCCCGTATGCGATGCCAGTAGAAATGCTAATCAATTAATCAACTGACGTTCTTCAACTACGGAACCCAAACCTCCTTAAGGTTTATTCAACAATTTTTTTCATCCTTCATCATCTAACTTCTTTTTATTCCTCTCTAGAGAAATTAAGGAAAGTTCACATCAGTGTGAATAGTTCGATATCTCCGTCTAAAGCAGCTAAATGCGTAGAGCAACATACGCCTGTGAATCATGCCTATGGATTATTGCTACACATGAACGCTTGGTATATCAAGCTATCATCTGTTCTTGAGGAACGATCTTGATGACTTAATACATAACTTTAACAGGACTGCCCTTCTGTCTTCAGCATTTATCGTCATCATAAAGTTCTCAAGCTCTACAAACACCTTATCCACCCACTTACGGAGTAAAGTTGACAGACAGACAGAAAGATAGATATGGCATGGTCAGGAGTAGTGTCTTCAATAAAGTCTTACCTAAGCATCGCCGTAATGATGATAGCAAAGGCTAGACCGATGAGACACATGTACACAATCTCCCGCCACGACGCCGCTAAATCTTTGCCTACATCTCTGAAGAAGTTTCCGGCGCTGACGCCAAAGATGGCCCTCGTGATCTCCTCGGTCTTGTTCGATGCTACGTCGAGTCGCACTGGGATGCACCGGAAGGCGATCTGCGTCGATCTGTGGGAAAAGAAGAGGAAATGTCATGATTTCGTGGGTGACTTTTCTCCTATGGGATGATGGCTCCACTTGCAGTGCGTCCAGGCCTGCATTCTGTCAGTAAGATTCAAGGTTTTTCTTCTTTCCTTTTCTTTTCTTTTCAGTCTCTCTGACATCAACTGCTCATTTTATTACATAAATTTCTGTAGCCTTTTAGCTCTCTTCTATAGCTTTGTCTTACTCTAAAGGCGCTCTCATACGGACGATTTTATATATTTATTTTTTATATTTTTTTCTTTATAAATTTATTTATTTATTGCATCAAGTACCACCAATATTAGTAGCTACCAAAAAGTATTTTGGTGTCACAAGTTCCCAATCGTTTGTTACGGTGAAGATGAGTTTTTCTTTCCAAAAGAAGAAGTCAGCATGCATTCAACCAAACGATATCATCCGTTTCGTAAATAATTTTATCAATTAGAACGTTATACTTGCAGAATAGGTCCTTTGAACATACTCCGAGTAGTATATCTAAAGGGCCGTGCTCGTACGGAAGATGCTGGCTTTCAGTAACATCACAAGCATAGGTTAAAATTCCACACATACCACCAAAAAAAAAAAAAAAAAAAAAAAAAAACGACAGCCTTCTTAATCAATTCCCACCTGAATTTAAGGCGTTTCTCCAAAAAGTGAAAAGGTACAGAGAAGTTAAGAACTCATATAATATATATACAGTATACATATATACAGAGAGAGAGAGAGAGAGAAGAGAATGAGAGAGAGAGATGAGAGATTGGAGAGAAGAGAGTGAGAGCGAGAGAGAGAGAGGAGAGAGAGCGATAGAGAGAGAGAGAGAGAGAGAGAGAGAGAGAGAGAGAGAAGCAAGCATTTAATGTACAGAAAACACTTAAGATTTTATTTAAACTTTCATATCAAAACGTCTGCATTACGTACGTGTTTAAACACCCTTCCTTCAGTGCAAAGCCAAGCCAATAAAGCATAAACGACACTTGCGAACTCGAGAAGATAAGGATATATGATATATAACTAGATAAATATATATAATATATATATAGATATATATATATATATATATATATATATATATATTTATCTAGTTATATATCATATATATATAGTACATATATGTTGTTAGGTGCACAAAATATCGTGAGATTTTATTTAAACGTTCACATCTGAGGGTCGGCTTTCTGTTTCGTGTTCAAGCATCCTTTTACGGAGTGCAAATCCAAACACAGCACAATTCTTGCAATCGACACTTACGAATTCGAACACTTGGATATACAGGTGGCCCCGTTCGAGGCCTGACCCGTGGCAATAGCGCTGGCGAGGTTGATGACATTCCCCATCCCCATGTATCTGGAGGAGAGAAAGAGAGCGAACGGTTTGGTATACAGAATGGAAAACTGCTTTGGTGAAAGGGAAAGAGAATCCTTTGGCCTATCTCTCTCAACTGATACTCTTTGACCATCAGCGCGTCGCTTTCATTGCATCTTTCGCTTTCTTTGATTCGTCTTGGTTCCTACACCTGGACATCCTGTTCTGGCATAGCTTGTTCCGCGCGAGTGGCCGACAACAATGAATGCTGGGTTAATGTTGCAATAATATGATAATAATAATAATAATGAACCAAGGAACCCTTGTAACGAGGCTATAATATCGAGAATTACAAACCACAGTATTGTTAAAAATATTTATGCACAGATTTATATACGACAAAGAGGGACTTTCAGATATACTCCGTATGAGTAGGACTGCTGAGGCATACGAAGCAGGACCCTAAAGTCTCTCTTTATCATTTTTAACTCTGTGCATAAATATTTCAACACTACTGTGGCTGTTAATTCTTGAATAATAATAATAATAATAATAATAATAATAATAATAATAATAATAATAATAATAATAATAATAATAATAATAATATGCTGGAAGAAAACCTTCATAAATACAGGTTTTATTGAAAATAATGGCTATATCAGCCGCGTTTATCTTATATAGAAGTTTCTCTGTTTTTCTTATTACTGACTTTTCTTCTCTACTCAACTTGGCTATTAAAACGCCAAATGAGGGATCCATTCCAAAAATAGCACGTTTTTAACATGAATCCCCCACTTGCCATTTTAATAGCCAACTTGAGTACAGAAGAAAAGTCAGTAATAAGAAGAATAGAGAAACTTCTATGAAAATAAACACGGCTGAAATAGTTCTTATTTTCAATAATAATAATAATAATAATAATAATAATAATAATAATAATAATAATAATAATAATAATAATAATAATAATAATAATAATAATAATAATAATAATAATAATAATAATAATAATATGGGACACTGAAACCCGACATTTTCATATCAATATGGAAAATTCAGCATATTCTATACTCGGTGCCATTATTAATGCTAGTCTTTAATCATATCTGAGAGATGTACAGAAAAGAAATCGTCTTTTCCAGATGAATAGTGGCAGCCCTCCCTGGACGGGCAGTACTGACAACGTTGGATAAACAAGAGATAGACAGTGATGGAAGAATGAAAAGTAATGAAGAGGTTATTCCTAAGGGATATTGACGACTCTTGATGAATAACAATGCAAGTAAATTATGCTTGATGAATATTGACAACTCTTTGTCAAGAGCTTCATACAACAGCAACCTTACCTCGAAGCTTAAAAATATTTCTTGTGGTGATGTTGACGGATGTTCTACCGTCTATTAAGTTTCAATGCTGGTAAAATAAATGTACACGGAATTCAAATAAAAATCTTATCCAAATGAATATTGCATTTAGGCTAAAGGCCAAGCGCAGTTCCACTATGAATCAATCATCAGGAGAGGGTGGAAAGTAAGACGGAAGAAAGAGAATATGAACCGAGGTACAGTCAAAGGAATGAAAGCGGTTGCAAAGAACCTGAAGTAATGCACTGACAGCACGACCCTCCGCTCCCCCCACGGGGGAAAAAATCTTATCTAAAACTCAAAAGTAGAGTATTTTAGGGAATTCAAAAAAAATCTTATCTAAAACTCAAAAGTAGAGTATTTTAGGGAATTCAAAAAAATCTTATCTAAAACTCAAGAGTAGAGTATTTTAGGGAATTCAAAAAAATCTTATCTAAAACTCAAAAGTAGAGTATTTTAGGGAATTCATTTTTCTGACACTTCCTATAACAAATGACAATCGCGGCATGTGTATGTCTGGTTTTATAGTCTTTTTTCCTAATAGTAATGTCATTCATTCACTCGGGTCTACGTTATTTCTTGATTATCTCTTGTCACCTATTGAAAAAAAAATTAAGGTACTTAATTCAAGTGAATGAATCATTTTCGGTACATTTGTTCGATAGCAGCGTCTTAGCCGGATAATAAATAATAGGAAGTCGAAGCCACAGCCCTTGCTCAGGAAGTGGAAATTAACCTCTCAAAATCACATACACTCGTTCGGAGAGGAAGATGACTCGTCCGTTTGGTCGAAGTTGGTCAGACCAAGGTCTATAGACCTTGGGTCAGACAAGCTGCCATGGGATTTCCTATCCTTCTTAGGCAATCCGAAGTTGCTGTATTAAAAGCAACTGCACTGGCTTTCCGATTAGGTAAGGAGTTCCTCTAATCACAGACACACCTACGAAAAAAACGCACACACACATATACATGTGTGCGTGCTTAGTTTTGTGTGTGTCCTTGTACATATATAGTCAAATCTATATCATCACATTAACATGAAAAAAATAGGCATCAGCAGCTAAAAAAGACAAATAAAAACCTCTGACAAATGTAATCCTTGAAATAAATCCCACACTGCTCTTCACACTTACGGTTTCTGGGAGAAGTCCTGCCCGGAGAGGGGGACCCCTTCGTAGGGGGTGTTCTTCCTGCCGCAGACATTGCCATACTGATCGTTGCCGTGGATCAGTCGTTTTGGGTCAGCTTTCAGCGCTAAGAACACCAAGAAGACAATCTGGTAAAATAAATAAATCAATCATTCGATCAATCAACAGATAACTGAATAAATAAATAGATAGATAGATAGATGCGCAGAATTAGGACGTGTAGCTATTACTGCAATGAAATGAAGGCGTTGGCAACAATAAAAACTTTTGATTCAAATACAAATTTTCATATCTGAAAATCCGGTGCGTCTTTTGTTTTCTTGGGATGAGCCCATCTCTCTTACAATGTAATGCGAAGTTATTTTACACGTCTCTTATATTTCCTAAAGCTGCAATTACAAAAAATAAAATCCTGGTTTAATGCCTGCATATTCGAGAAGACTCATGTTCTATTTATTTAACAAGCGTACTATAAGTAAAGTTGCTAGAACTGTCGAATAAAATATGCAAAGCTTACGGACAGAGAGTGAACTCGAAACAAGAGGTACCACCAACGTTGTAGCAAGTGACTTACCGCCCCGACGACGAAGGCGATGAAGAGGATGAGGAAGATGACATCTCTGCAGCTGCGGTTACTGGTGGGACCTTCGAATTCATTTGGGTTGGGGGGATTCAGAACCCTGCCATTGACCTGAAATTAGGATTCTGTGGTTATATGCATGCTGAGAGTTGTAGGAAGAGGTGATGAGAAGATGAGAGAGAGAGAGAGAGAGAGAGAGAGAGATTCAGAACTTTTTAATTCATTCATCGCTCGTTCTCAAGTTGTGGCAGCCTTGCCTATCCAACGGCACTCTTTAGACATTTCTGAATTGAAGCCCAATAAACCAAAATCAATGTATTGTAAACTTAACTTCCCTTCTAAAGGTCGATATTAAACCATGACCTGGAGCTTTAGGTTATTACAGTCCCAGAAAACCGCGTATTAGACCCGGATATGGGACATCAGCCTAAATGCCCCATACACTGGACAATTGTCTGAACGATTGTCTGAACGACTGTCTGTATCGTTCGCAAAAACACTGTGTATGGGCTTGTCTGAATGCAAAAGTGGGCAGAGCTTCGTGTCTGAACGATCTCAGCTGAAATCTGTCACGAACAGGTTGCTGGCTTGCGACAAAGTCTGCCATACACAGATCGTTCAATGTAGGGGTTTGTCTGCCGTTATAATGCTATCGCGCGCTTCTCTTCTAGAGATGATGCCATGTCTTCTCGAGACAAAATCTTTGTTCAGACTGAAATCGGTGGGGAGATCGTTCATACTGTATAAATAGTGTGTGTGTGTGGGTCGATAACGACAATCGTTCAGACAATCGTTCAGTGTATGGAGACCCTAAGGTTAGTGCTAACGAAAGGAAGATAGACTTCGTATATGTCTGGGGTGCCCAATGGAGCTGTGACATATCTTCTAAAATATTTTTAGTTCTATTCCCATATCTCACGTAAGATTCGGGGAGAAAGTATAAAAGAAAAAAAACTTCTTTTCTTGCTATAGTTATTGAAATGAAACGCTCATTAAAACCGGTTTGCAGAGTACTGCCATCCCCTGTGATAGATTTGCGAGACTGAATTTTTCATGAAGAGGCCCCAAATGAAATTTATGTCTCTTTCTTAGAAGTGTTTGTCCAACTTCACTTCCTGGTTCCCCACTGCCTCCTTTACAAATACACTAAACCTAAGGGTGGCCAAGTATTGAGAGAGTCTAAAAGGAACGCTACTTGTTGTTCACGAGCGCTCGCGTGATGTAAATATCGATGAACCCAGTTTGTTCCAATGCAGGTATCTACAACCAAGTGGAGGGGATTTTTATTAGTAAATACAACGAATGAATTTAAGTGAAAGCAAACTGTTGTTGAATCGCAGGAAGTCTGTGATAGAAATATCATCTGTGACTGTGACAGATATAATAATTCAACAATTTACAGATTGCAGAAATTGTACGATTTTATACATAAACAGACAGACACAAACATACAGTCTCTCTCTCTCTCTCTCTCTCTCTCTCTCTCTCTCTCTCTCTCTCTCTCTCTCTCTCTTTTGTGTTTGCGCGCGTAAGCAAAGACTGTATTGTTGTCAAAGACGATTAAGGCTCATACGCATATCATGACAAATTTCCAGCTGACAGAGAATCGATGGATCTAGGAATGTTTCACGCATTCCGCTCGTTCTTCTATTTATAAGCGTTAGTTCGAAGAGGTTCCACTAACAGCAATTCATCAATATAATAATAATAATAATAATAATAATAATAATAATAATAATAATAATAATAATAATAATAATAATAATAATAATAATAATTCTATGTTAAAGTGTCTTCGACGATGTACTGTCGGACACCTAAAATATTTTTCGTGTATACAGTGAAGAATACTATGGGTTGCGAGAATGAATAGAATCTTTTGTCGGCGAGAAAACTGCCTCCTAAATACACTGAGAAAAGAGAAAGATATAATCGTACGTACCTCTTCAGATACATTAGGATCTACCTTTTCAGACATTTAATAGATTTCCTATTCAAGTTCATCCTGAATCGCCTCGGAGTAAGAGCCACATCGCACGAATATAAAGAACGAGTCTGGCGCTCGGACACACTCCTGCTGGTTAAGGAGCCGACCGAATACTAAATTGATTACGAAAGCAAGCAGAGACAAGCAGTAGAAGCTTACGTAACTGGGGGGCCACATTATCTGACATGATTCAGTGGCTCACGCATGCACATTCTTGAGTTCACTCTGAATCATGGTTAATCCAGTTACATAAAACTTCGGTGTTACTCTGTCATCGATTATCCACACTGCCATTCTCTTTGGGCTTTTCTGAATGGTGCAATGTGTGACTCAGTAGAGTTCCTACGACTGTTCCACAATCGAGTGGTTATGGTCGTAGATCAAGTACAGCGAAGCAATTTTTGTTCACTGTCTTATAGTAGGATCGAATGGTCGTTTTTGTCCCCCTTTTAAACCACCGGCCGTTTTCATTTAAGGTCTCTGGCACACAGGCCTAAGCAACCACTATGAAGATCGGTAGTCGCCATGGGTTATCCAGTAGCCATTCAGGTGAAACTACCTACTTCAGCGGCAA
>NC_087221.1:15751394-15778894 GCF_015104395.2 Macrobrachium nipponense | reverse complement strand
AGTTACATCTTTAAAACATTTTGCACTTAATTTCCCTTTTAGTGCAGAATGACCTCATAGGTCCCATTGCTTGACCTTTTGGCCAAAATTTTATATTCCATTTTATTTTATGTTACTGACATAAAAGGAAGAAAAATTCCGCAGGGAATCAAATAACAGAAAATAAGGAAGAAATGTCTTAACATTAACACATCCTGCAAAGAAAGGTCTAGATGGAACGGAATGACATAACACGAAACTGCACTTATTGATTCCAGTCCCCTTCTGAAATAGTGCCTCCTTCCATGAAGCGATTCCGTCCTCCCCAAGGCCACAGAGTTTTACCGCGAACAATCAACCGTCCTCACGAAATCTTCCCTCGAATAAAACCTTCAGTATTACCTCAGTGCAAACCCACCATTTCACAGTTCGTCTGTCTTTCATGTACATCACAACAGCGTTGGTTTTGGGCGGAAGCACCATCACGCCCACGCCCGTCAACGTTAGCTACGATGATTTCTGACTTCCCACACTCTTTCATTTCTTCCGTTTACTGAGGATGATCGTAAAAAACAAGGAAAAAAATACGCCGAATTGAGACCTCTGTACAGTGTATGAAACTCTCAGATGCGACGGGCAGCCCTCAGTTGCTCCCCAGAGCAAGGTGCGTCGGCAACGTCTCTAGAAAACGATGCCAGACGCACGACCCATGACTAACCTTAGCCTTTAAGAAAAAAAAACTACTGAGGCTAGAGGGCTGCAATTTGTTATGTTTGATGATTGGAGGGTAGGATGATCAATATACCAATGCGCTATGAGAATCTTACGAGAAAATATTTAAAAGAAATCCTGAAAGTAATGGAAAGTATCTGTTTGCTCGTGCGTAGAGAACCAGAAAACAAAATCCTCTCTTCAATAATAAGCAGAAATGTATCTGAAAGATTCAAATTACCTTCGTTCAAAGTATTCTAAAAAATTGCAAACAAGAATATTAGTATGGTGAGACACTCCTATGTCTCTTTAAATGACTAAAAATAGGAGTAAAATAAGTTAAAGAAGCTGAACAGCCAAGCAGGTATACATATTCATTATACGATGTTTCCCCTGAGAAGGAAATGACTTTCAGCGGAGCTGGATTTCAGGTCTTTAACTAGTATTGCTGGGGCGAAGCTGCTAGCTGACACTGCCCAATAAATGCTTGAGAGGTTCTTGCCGACAGAACCTGGCGTTTCCTTGGCGGTTACCCTTCCAAGTCCTGATCGAAATCAGCAAAGCTTGATTTCGCTGAGCGTATGACCACCGTTCATATTTCAAGGACAATAATAACATCTAGATATTTTCAAGACAATGAATATAAAAAAATAGTTTCCCAGTAATTCATAACAATGAATGACAGGCAAGTACATTCAAGCGAAAAGCTCAACTACCTTCCTTTATTTCTTTCCAGCCTTGAAGCCAAGTCACAAAAAATGGGATCATAAAAACACGCACTCCGGGATCAAGGCCAAGGACCAAGAAAGAACTAACAACAAAGCAGAGAGAGAGAGAGAGAGAGAGAGAGAGAGAGAGAGAGAGAGCGTGCTACGTATGATCCCCAGATAGCGATCTCCTTCATTATCCATGACAGCGTTCCTAACCAGCCTTTTCGAGAAAAAACCAATTATTCGCATCTCAAGGGCATTCCTGTCCGTAGAACCCCTTTCCTGCTGATCCGGAATCTCTCTCTCTCTCTCTCTCTCTCTCTCTCTCTCTCTCTCTCTCGTGCGTAGGCACAAGCACGCGCTTTCAATGAATTATGTTTGTTGTGTCACGTATGCATGTGTTGAGGTATGTACTATTGAACGATTTTTTTTAAATTTTAGCTCGTTTCATGGCCGAAGTAATGATACACCACATTCCAGTACCAGTGATCTCGACTTCCGTAAGGATTGTTCCATAATAATCCATTCGGTAAATAGTCAGGAAAGCTTCCTTTCTTCTGTTTATAACCGAATAACAAATTGTTAAAAGCAATTACAGAAATCGTGTCTGTTGGTTGATCGGAGTCCTCAGGTACAAACCAGGAATTTTTAGTCATTTTAACATCTGAAGACTCCTGGACCGCCTTCTGGACAAGGGTCCGTGCTGGAATAAGGCCGACTTAATTTTGACTAAAAATCCATCCACCTCGAAACCAAATTGGCTCTCCTTTACAGCATCACTTTTAGTCCTTCATAAAAAATTAACGGCCCATTATGACACATTTTGTGCGGAGATACGTAGACATAAGTTCTTTAGACCTTGCGTAGACACATTCGTATTAATCAGTCATTGCGAGAGTTCCTCGTTGGACTAGTGGTTTTCGCGCTCGGCTACCAATTTGATGGTCCGAAGTTCGATCCTCGGCTCGGGCAACGCGGAATCAAAGGAATTTACTTCTGGTGATAGCAATTCATTTCTCAATATAATGTGGTTCGGATCCCACAATAAGCTGTAGGTCCCGGTGCTAGGTGACCAATTGGTTCCTAGTCACGTAAAAATATCTGATCCTACGGGCCAGCCCTAGGAGAGCTGTTAATCAGCTCAGTGGTCTGGTTAAACTAAGATATACTTAACTTGGTCATTTCAAGTGTGAGCGTCTAAGCAATCCCTCCACGACAACAGGTTAAATATTTTAAATAACGAAAACAAAATTTGAATTGTTGGCTGACTGCTGCATTTCAAGACCTAACTGTATTGTTAATTAAACTATTTCCATACTTCTGTATTATCCCAAGCCTCTCCACTTTCTTCATTTCATTAGCCTTAACGATATTCTTGGTCCTGAACATGTAACAATTGTGTTTTGTGTCCGTGTGGAGCCTGGGACTCTGACCATATAGACAATATCTTCCTTAAAGGCAACGGTGAAGCGGATTAAGACCATTAACAGAACCAACGTCGGCTTAGCGGTGACCCCAGGCATCACCTAAGGGCATATCTCCCACTATATATAACTCGCCAACGCTACTACTTCTGTCATTTACTACTTGATAAGGGTGGAAGTTAGTCCACCGAAATATAGTCCTTAGCTTTAAACCTGAGTGTTTTAATGGGCCTTCTATACTTGAGAGGTATCCTACTTTAAAAGAAGAATTTATTTACATACATATATATATATATATATATATATATATATATATATATATATATATATATATATATGTGTGTGTATGTATGTATAACTGAATCACGAAAGTTTGGAACGTGATAAATCCATAAATAAAGGTATAAACCACGAAGGAAAACTAAACAACGGAGTTTCTGCAAGATCTGCTGAGTAAAGGACGTTTGAGTTGAAAGATCTTGCAGAACTCCGTTGTTTATTTTCCCTTCGTGGCTTATACCTTTTATATATATATATATATATATATATATATATAATATGTAATATATATATACATATATATATATATATATATATATATATATATATATATATATATATATTGGTGGCTGTAAGAATTTCCTAAGTATTTTGTTAATGGTCTTTTGAACAATTTCGAGTGGAATTGAATTAGATTTGAAGAAACCTAACAAAAAAAGTAATTTCCATGTGAAATAATTGCCAAGACGAAGAGTATTTCAGTGCTCTTTTAACCAAAGTGTGAATAGTATTAAGTTTAAAAGATTGTTGACACGAACTTAATACTATTCACACTTTGGTTAAAAGAGCACTGAAATACTCTTCGTCTTGGCAACTATTTCACATGGAAATTACTTTTTTTGTTAGGTTTCTTAAAATCTAATTCATTTCCACTCGAAATTGTTCAAAAGACCATTAACAAAATACTTACGAATTTCTTACAGCCACCAATACCTAATTTTAATGTCCCCAAAAGACTATTTTATGTCACGATCCCCTATATTTCTGACTTAAAATTTACATTCAGCCTCACACGAATTATCCAGCAATCCCTGCACAATTGGTTCCTTTTTTAACTGTAAAGATCGCCTTCAACCTTTTATGCGATCCAACGTTATATATAAATTTACATGCCCTGGATGTCCGGGCTCTTACGTCGGATCAACTCGAAGGCTGTTAAGGGTCAGATATTGCTCTCACTTGGGGTTCAGCTTTCGCACTGGTCAGAGAATAAAACAACCTGAATTTTGCAACATCAGAAATTATGGCTCTCATTGCAAAATTGAAGTACAAAAAGAACAGTTTTCTAAAATAGACCATGTCAAACATCCTGACCATTTAACTACCATTGAGTCTTTATATATCAAGAGGCTTGTTTCCCCCCTCAACAGTAATACGTCCTCAACAACTCTGTACCTGGCATAGTTAAAGTCGTTACTTTTAACTTGTCTTAGTTCATTCCATCTTCTCTCTTCACAATGAACGGTTGGTGTCTTAAGCAGTCTCTTTTAACCTGTTTTTTAATATTTTCTTTTATGTAATTTTAAGACTATCTTTAATATATGTGAATTCCTGTTTTTTGCACTTTTATTGTATTTTATCTATAAATGTGTCTTTATGTTCTTTCAGACTGATGATGCACAGAGGATTTCATGTGCGAAACGTTTCTTGGAATAAATTGTCATTTTTACATCTCGTATCATGAACATCCCCTGGAGGTTTTATTTATATATATAATATATATATATATATATATATATATATATATATATATTATATATATATATATATATATATATATATATATATATATTATATATATATATATATATATGTGCGCATGCTTCCTTGTTTCAAATGTACAGATACATTAGACATTTCTAAACATCAGATACATATTCCGTTGCACACCTCAATTTACATATCTTCAGCACCAACAAAAATGATTGGCAGTCATGTCGTGCCTCCGCGTCAAGACGGAAAAGGCCATAAACAGAAGTGGAATACAAAAGAAGATCCTTGCGACATGGCAACGTATCCTTGGGGACTACAATCTGCAGTCTTTCCCTTTAATAAATCCCGCTCACCCTTCCTCCCCCAAGGCTAGCGACGACCTTCAAAAAACTCGACCGGTGAGGTCCGGTTGGGACGAGGTCCTTTAAATCGCTTTAATTGTTGTTTCTTTTATATTTGCGTTGTCTTGCTTCCGGTGGTCTCACGGTGTTTAATGCGTCAACAGATGACTAATGAAAAAAAAGTCTTGAATTCCGTTGTGACTTTTAGTCGCTCTGTCACCTTGGTCCGAGTTAAACTCTGAAGGAAACAAGTTTCACTTCCTACTCATATTCTTTCTCCTTCTTCTTCTTCTTCTTCTTCTTCTTCTTCTTCTTTTTAGTTTGAGCCTTTTGCTACATTCTCTTTATCACATCGTCTTCTTCACAGTTCAAATTAACTGCGTTCATAATTCTACATTTCTTACACCCTCTCTAAATAACTTCCTACTTCAATGTGACAAAGGCCAAAAATCTCATTATCGTAGCCTCACGCTATGCGACGGAACACCGCTTGTGTCCTTCACAATGAATCATCCTGAACATTGCCTTGGTCTCTTATATTCTCATGAAACGAAAAAGGTCACAACTTGGAGCTTTTCAAATAAAACTGCAGATTCCATGACAGTCAACCTTATTATTAAGTCAATACTACTGCCTGGCTGGGAATGTCAGGGGAGAAGGTGTGTTGAGAGAGAGAGAGAGAGAGAGAGAGAGAGAGAGAGAGAGAAGAAAATGTTACTGCCTCTCAGGGATCTTATGGTCAAAGACTTGACGTGGATTCAATAAGCAATAAAAAGGTCCTGAAAATAAAACCTCCTACTCATGACCAGCGACACGACTGGGGGTCGATCCAGAAGAAACCGTCATTACCTCGTCTCTCGTGACCTAAGGTCATAGTCTATCCTGTGGTAGGTATTAAAGCAAATAGCTTAACGCGAGCATACCGTAATTGCTTGGGACCTCGAGAATAATCATGTCAAGTCACACCAGATTACACTGATCAAGAGCAGTGATTATGCATGACGAGACAGTCACAGATTCATTTTGAATTCGTTGCTCTAAAGATAGAACAGAAGACATTTCTAATATACCAACGACCCGGAGTAACTTTGCTCGAAAGGCCAAGAGGACAATTACCTCGGGTTATCTTTGAATAAAGCTGCATATTAAATATCAAAATCCTCATTGTAGCACGAGTCTTCAAATGGAGAAACAAATCCACAGTTATGTAAATGTACATATATCTAAATTTAAAAACAGCAAGGATAGCTATTGATAAGGGGATTGATAAGGGGAACCGAACAGATTCCCGAAAGCTATCCCTGCTGTTTTTAAATTTGAATACACGTACATTTACATAACTGTGGATTTATTTCTCCAATGCTGCATATGTGAGCACAATAGGAAGATCAGTCACGTTATAAAAAAAACTATGTGAACTTAACAATATTTCATAAAACGAAGCTGCAATTTTGTTAATAACGAACTGCGATAAACTGTCAATAAACAAAGCAATGGATTACAGACATACATTAGAAAAAAGGCAACAAAAGAGATTTTAAGATATGTCGCTTTACATCTAAATATAAAAAACAACATTTATTAATAGATTACCGTCCAATTTACAAAGAATAATAAATGTTGACTCGTGCACGGTCTCCCATGACTAAAGATTTGGCAGGCTGCGTCTACGGAATATATCAGTCTTGAAATATTAACAAATTGTAAATTTAATTTTGTCATTAATTACAATTTCTCATGATTGTAACTAATACATTCAGTAGGCGCCTCCTGTCGATGCTCAGCCGTGTGCAATCGAGCCAATTTTTCCATTTTTCATTATTCTTACTTAATTTAAAAAAATTTTTTAAAAATTATTTTGACATATTCAGGCATATTCACTATTTTTCATTTCTTTGTTTATATTTTCCTCTTCGTCCTGCGCGCCTCTGAGATCCACTTTTGAAAACTTACCCCTGTTGTTTATTCATAAAACTACTGTTACGTTTTATATATATATATATATATATATATATATATATTAAATATATATATATAAGTTACATTTAATATCTATTATATAATTTATAGTATATATATCATATTTACTACTATATATATATATATAATATATATATACATTTGATAATATATATATATATATATTATATATATATATTATTATATATATATATATATATATATATATAATCTATTTAGATCTGGTTGCTTCCTATAAAACCGCGGACTTGGCTCTTTGTGCGAGCATCACCGGCATTGTTCAAAGATAACCGATGTATTCCCGTTCTTGGCCTTTCGAGCAATGCTACCCCAGATCGATGGTATATTGGAAAGGCCTTCCATCCCATATTTAGTGCAACTTATACGAAAGAAGCCGGGCGCTGTCTTCTCGTACGTTATCATTTATAGGTTTTGCTAGACCAAAGTTCAATACTTTTTCGCTCTCACTCTGACAAAAACACGCATGCGCGCACAGCTTCCCTCTGGCAATAACTACATTTAGAACGCACACACACGCACATACACACACACACACACATCGGAGCTCTCTCCAGCGATAGCTGGTATCATTTAGATCATGGGTCAGACGGTCCTACTTTGCCATACTTAAGTGACACCCGATAATCGATCTATCGCTAGTGGCTTTGCCATATTACGTGCACGGATGACGTTTGCACGAATTTATTTTTAGATCCAGCTCCCCCTGGTAACCCTGTCAGTATCGTGTGCAGAGAGAGAAAGGGGATGTTGCTGCGAAGAGCAGTGACTATGAATTGTGTTGATCAAATATGTTTTTCTGAAGACAGTTCCACTGATGTTTTTACTCTAACTTGTTATTTTTCATTTAAGTTTGTTTCTCTCATATCTATGCTCTTCAGTCATAGTCTTCCTCATTTACTTCCACATTAGAGCATTCTTAATGGCACTGCAGATTGTTCCTCATGAATATTTGTCATGATGGTAATTAATAATAATAATAATGATAATAATACTAAAATACAAAGCGTGAAGCGTAAATACGGAGGGGAGCATCATTTGCGGTTAGCGGACCTATATTCTCTAGACCTTGAGCGGAAGAGGGAGGGCGGAATTTTAAGTGGGACATATGTAGTATTAATAATTCAGTAAGAAGCATAGTCAATTAAAAGTACTCATTGAATCGCGTTGCATCAAATGCCTACGCCGAATTCCATCTGGCGTAAACATCGCCATTTGAAATGTCAAGCGAAGTAAGCCTGAGATACAACTCGATGAAATGTCAAGGCTGGCGGACGCTTGCCATGACAAAGAACCCATCGGCCATTGACCGACGCGAGAAATATCTGCTTTATCGCAAGAAACAAAATCTGAGAGAGAGAGAGAGAAGAGAGAGAGAGAGAGAGAGAGAGAGATGATCTACCCGAAGAATCGATTTATCAATAAAACATCATGAGGGAGTGGACGTGCGACCATCGCTTTACCAGAAAAGTTACTAGAAACGTTTGTTATATTGATCTTAATTCGATCAGTCGTAGGTAGTTGTGTGGTTGTCACTTAGGTGTCACGTAAACAAGTGACAAGTAAATTATATATATATATATATATATATATATATATATATATATATATATATATATATATATATATATATATATATAGATGTTGTGTATGGATACACACACCGAAGTATGTTTACCGTTATCTAAATGAGAGATAAGTTTGACTGTTTTCATTTTCGTCATCTAACTTCCCGTTTCCCGGAAATGAATATTTAACATCGTTTAACATGACCCCAAAAAAAATGAGCCCACTTCCGGTAATGTGTCGTAAAATTGCCGCCCAGTTGACCTGTGAATTAGTGCCAGCTGCAGAAGAATATAGTCCAAGTTGTAAACAGCAACAGTATGGGAGTTTAAAAAGAAAGCTAGACAGATATACATTCAGTGCTTCGTTATAGTGTGATTCAAAATGTGGACATTCATATGGAACAGGACTATGGATATTACCATTCAAATCAGACTTCCCTAATATAGCCTATTATCAGGCGTCTGTATTGAGAGAGAGAGAGAGAGAGAGAGAGAGAGAGAGAGAGAGAGAGAGAGAGAGAGAGAGAGAATGATCTCGTGATCAGTTATTACTCACCTAGAGAGAGAGAAAAAAAGAAAGAGAATTATCTAATGATTAGTGATTACTCGTTCAGAGAGAGAGAGAGAGAGAGAGAGAGAGGAAGTTATCTCGTGATCGGTTATTACTCATCTACTGAGAGAGAGAGAGAGAGAGAGAGGAGAGAGAGAGAGAGAGAGAGAGAGAATTACCTCGTGATCAGTTATTACTCATCCAGAAAGAGAGAGAGAGAAAAAGAAAGAGAAAGAGAGAATTATCTAATGATTGTGATTGCTCATTCAGAGAGAGAGAGCGAGAGAGTGGGGAGAATTATCTCGTGATTGGTTATTACTCATCCAGAAAGAGAGAGAGAGAGAGAGAGAGAGAGAGAGAGAGAGAGAGAGAATGTTAGTACAATCCAAGTAAAAAAGGTACACCAACAAATTTTTTATTCAATCATTCGAAAAATCATCAAACACCCCTTTAAATGAGAGTGACACTGGAATGTATAGATGTGTCGACAGATACTCAGCCAACCTGTTAATTATAGTAAACAAACGTCACTTTCCAAATATTCGGTCAGGCTTTGGGATCCTCAAAACTTTGCCCACATATCAAGTAACATAGCAGTTGGGGCTGCTCCATTCTTTCTTTCTCTGCCTTATTTCACACTTGTTTTTCCTTTTAAATTACTATCTCTTCTCTATCACTCCGGAGCAAGGGCTTTGCTGGTAAGAGGCCACCTTCACTACACAACAATAACAGTCACTTAACTGGTCAACTGGCTCTATGCTATCCAATTTGAAGAAGAAAGAAAACGAAGAAAAACAAGAACAAAATGTTATTCCTTATCTTTAACCTGAAGGTGTTGATGAAACATTATCTAATGTGTGTGAGTGTGTGGGTGATTTGTCTTGCATTTTAATACATTTATATGTATTCGTTAATTTATTATTATTTGTTTTATAAGTGGGGACTCATTTTTCTGTAATTCCCTTTACCTCGTCTGAATTCTTCCTAATGAACACCATATTCTTTGCAAGGTTGAATTTCAAGTCAATGGCCCCTGTGGGTTTGTTCCATATGAATAGGTTTCACCTTCTGAATAATAATAATAATAATAATAATAATAATAATAATAATAATAATAATAATAATAATAATAATAATAATGTAAGTTATGGATGAATTATATGAAATGTGGACGGTTTCTATGTGCAATTTTAATACTAATCTAAGTGATTAAATTGTTTAGATCTTAGATGACATCAAGCTGGTTGCTAACACGGTAAATAAAAATGATTTCCAATGAGGTTTATAATACAAGGAAACATGTTTGCAAAAATTTAACCATTTTAACGCAAGTTAGAATCGGCAACTCTCAAACCGCCATTTTAGCACGACTATTCTCAAATTTTTCTCTGCTTACGTAATCAGCAGTTACGGCATCCAAATTTGTTATATATTCGATACGTGCACAGTCTTCTTCAACATTGCCTCATCCAACATAAAAACACTTCCATTAAAATTGTCAATATTTTGTATGTAAACTTTTTTTATGTGGATACCGATTGGACTTTGCGTCCGTCAGTGATATAACACAAGTAAAAAATAGATTTGATTTATATAGATTTTTGGCATTATGCCAAGTACTGGGGCAACTAAGGCCATTCAGCGCTGAAACGGAAATTGACAGTAAAAGGTTTGAAAGATGTAACAGGAGGCAAACCTCGCAGTTGCACTCTGAAACAATTGTTAGGAGAGGGTGGACAGTAAGATGGAAGAGCGAATATGAACGGAGGTACAGTAAAAGGAATGAACATAGTTGCAGCTAGGGGACGCTGCAAAAACCCTTAAGTAATGCCTACATTGCACCGAATGAGGTGCACTGACAGCATTACCATCCCTCCTACGGGGAGTAAAAAATTGAAAAAACCTATTCATATCCATTTACACTGGATACCACCTTAACACGTGGATCGTAAACCAGGTTCGAGGAAGTGGCTGGAAGCTACGGAATGACTTCATCAATAAAGTCGATTATCGTATGACCGTATGGAGGTAGGTACGAGCTCACCTAATAGCAAGGTGTTATCAAATTACCCTTGACAAATTAGGGTTATTTTCATGTGTATGAGGTAATTTTATGCTCGTTCTTTTACGTTTCTGTTTCATACTTTTTTTTCTGTGGCAGCAAAAAGAACGAAGATAAACTAGACAGTCTAGTATTAAGGAAAAGGGTGTGAAATTGCAACTAGTTAATTGCATCCGTAAAATCAGCAGCTGGTAAGCCATCATAATTCATCATCATTAAGCAAGCAAAGGTAGCCTACGTAAGTCTCACCTTCTGTTTACTCTTAATTACTGGATCTGTTGTGGCTTTTGAGATCTAAGACTCATTGTTAACGACAGAAATGTTTGTTGTTATCATTACTGCTCTTACGAGCTGCTCGTCAAATCCAGCCATTTGGTTTTACAAGATACGAAACGATTTCATCATTCGACATTTTGTCGAATAACCGCTAGAGTCGATCTACTGACCTTTTAGGAAAAACAGGAAAGTCAGAAAATTATCGGCAAATATTAATTATTTGAGCAAATTGACTGAAGGGACGTTAAAATCGATAATGTTTCACGTTTCCTGTGGCCTAAGCCTTCAACACTACATTACTAGTGCTGACAAGATATAGAAAGATCTACGACGCTGATAAATTGACTGTAATGGTCGCAATGGTGCCGATGATGGAAGAAATTGATGTAATGATTACGCTACACTTCAGTTTAATAAATATATTTAGGGTAAGTGTTCCCATTCCTAATGATTTGTTTATATTTCTCCATACTCTAAAAAACTAAACTGCAATTATGGCGATATAAACGAAGAATAAAAAAATAGATTTTAATATTATACATTTTTGTTGTGTTCTATATATTCAATAGTTTATACACACGTACACACACACACACACACACAAACACACGCACACACACACACACACATATATAGTTATATGTATATGTTATATATATATATATATATATATATATATATATATATATATATGTATATATATATATATTATAAATATATAATATATATATATTATATATATATATATATATATATATATCCTATATATATATATACCTGATGTGTCATATGCAGAGTAATAAGCCCCTGCAGTCAGCATAATTTGCTTAAGCACAATTTTCTCTCGAAACAAAGTAACGTTAATGAAGCACACGCAAGGTCACCACTGAATAAATCATCCCTTTTTCTGCTCCCTTTCGTTTCTTAGTTTTTTCCTCCATGCAACGTGGTGACTGCAGAGGAGTCGCTGAGTAACCACGCCCTTAGCACAAACAATCCAGCAGCCAAGTGTTATGGCTGGTGTGCAAAAAAACGTGCCAGACAGGACGATTAAGAAGCGTTTGGACTCGTCAAACATCGATGTGGGGCACTGTGTTGCCCCTCACGGGCAAGGTTATCTTTATAACGTTGCCTTGAGGATATTCATTTATTTCCAAAGGCTGATAGCTCGCTGGAATAGGGTAAGAACGCTACTGCACTCATCTAGCGCTGTCACGACGAGACTTGAATCGGAGAAGGGAATGAACTTTTTTCATTATGCCCTACAGGAATTGACCTAGTTATCCACCGTCTCTTTTCTTTTCAGCCTTAATTACGAAATATGCACAAACCTGTAAATTTGACAATCCATTATTATTAACGCGATAAGAATCTTGAAGTAATGAAAGAACCAAAGGTCAGTACAACTCGGATCGAGTTCTTCATGACCGTTGGGTAGTACTTCTCTTACACGAACACACACACACACACACACACACATATATATATATATATATATATATATATATATATATATATATATATATATATATATATATCACATATATATATATATATATATATATATATATATATATATATATATATACAGAAAAGAGAGAGAGAGAGAGAGAGAGAGAGAGAGAGAGAGAGAGAGAGAGAGAGAGAGAGAGAGCCGTATGTAACAGAAATCGCCGTAGACGATAAGAAATTGCGAAAATAAAATCTAGTTCTTTTTGAAGCCTAATAAAGTTCCCCTTTATTAGTATCATCAACTCACTCCCCCTCTCGACCGATTTTTTTCTTTCTGTCTGCTTAATATTTCTGCTGTTTTAAGAACATAATAGGATCCTGTGATCTTATATTCTGTATTATAAATGCTCTCCAGTGCATACTACACACATACATGCATAGTTTCCCTTGCGTCAAGCAAGCTCAGAAAGTGGGTCATGGATGCTGGTGGTTTAGCCAGGTTCCAGTTTTTCCACTTTTACTGTTATCCGACTTAACGCTCTCTCTCTCTCTCTCTCTCTCTCTCTCTCTCCTCTCTCTCTCTTTGCTCATTAGATCCTCTTGGATATGTAGTGATTTATAATATATGAATGACATAACAAGTCATCAGCAGGGATGCCAAATGAATGCCAAGGCAATTCTATTGTCATCTTCAATGACTCATCATTCCGTTGATCACTGACGTGATCCGTTTCGTTACTGTCTTGAGATAAAGGAAATATTAATAGCTCTTGGATAGCTTGGATCACTTTTAAGGTCAATTCTTTATGACTGGTGTGATATGAAATTTGTAAAACTACTTTTTTCCATATGTACAATTCATAGGCAAGTTCCAACTGTTCAAAGTGGGTAATGTTACCAATGCGCGCCAAATGTCAAGATTCTGGCCGTTATCTCGGTCCTGCCTCTTTTGGGCAATTTAACAGTTTTTTTTTTCCGTTTTATTTTTCTGTAAAGGAAAACTATTGAGATGGCTGGCCGTCTGCCCTTAGATCTTAAAATCTACTGGGGCTAGAGGGCTGCAACTTGGTATGCTGATCATCCACCCTCCAATCATAACATACACCAAATTTCAGCACTCTAGCCTCGGCAGTTTTTATTTTAATTAAGGTTAAAGTTAGACATGATCGTGCGTCTGGCTACGCTATAGGACATGGCACCACCGGGCCGCTGCTCTTAGAGCATTATACGCGGTACAAAAAACTCGATAGCGCCGAAGAAACTTCGTCGCATATTTTATTTGTTTCCTTGTCTTATCAAAAGCAGAACTGCCATTCTCATACTCTGGCTGCCTACAACTCAATCGCTTCGTTTACTCACTTTCACCATCAACCCGCGAGTCCTTCTTCGTCACCTTCTGCCTCCGGTTCGGTGTTTCGTCAAATCACACTGGAGTAAACAAGTTCACTCTAACAAAAGACATTCCTTTGCCTCATGGCCAAGATGACAAAATGATTCGCTCTCTCCCGCTCCCTCCAACAAGAGTCCCACGAACGATCACCCACCAAAGGTGGGAGGGAAAAAACCGTTAAGATCTCCGCTCAGGGAACTATAGGCCTACCTCTGGTTTCCTTGTTTTGTTCAGTGCCTCTTCAAACTTGTTTACTGCTTGCCTGCTACCTCGTTTGCCATGGTACTGCCTTATATGGATGCAAAATTCACAGGTAACTTTTTTTTTTAAAAAGTGGTAATGGAGGTTTAATCAAGGCAGCCGGTCTTTCACGAGCAGAAATCTTAGAAATCTGAGAACCTTGGTTGTAATAGCGTATTAATATGATCCTTCATTAAACTAACCGATGTTTATTGTATGTATGTAGTATGATTCTACAAGAAATAATCTTTGCTATTGCTAGTCACAAGAAAATAACCATTTTCATGATACTAATTTACGTCGAAGAAGAAACCATTCTGCTAAGTCCCTGAGGACTTCTGAAACATTTTATTTTGCTTTCTTTTGTGAAATTTCAGTGTGTACATTTTTTTTTATTTCATTGTATACCGAATTCACCAACTCCTTTCTTCCTTTAACTTTCACTGGTCACAGCGCTGCGTCTTGCAAATAAATCACTAAGGAGTAATTTATACCTATGTTGGCGCGTTATACAACGTAAGGCAGTTCTTTGTTGTGTGACAAAAAACCTGATGTCGTGAGTCAGTAGAATGAAGTAACATTATGTGATCATTCTTCGAGATTTATTCAGGAACTCTTGCACCGTTCTTCAGGAAGCATGACTGGTTAATTAGGTGTTATTTGGCGAAATTGATAGCATGTCCGGAATAATGAAGACTGCTCGAAATATAGTAGATAATTCCTTTCACATTTTATCCGTTCGCCATTCTTTCCTCCTATAGTAACTTAGTTATTTCTTCTTCTTCTATTTCTGTAATAATGATTTTCGCTTTGTTCTGTAGCTTACGACGAATTCAGGAAATATGTAGACGATACAGCCTGTCCTTCACTTTATATCTTTACCTGATACCAGTTAAATGACATTCTTACCCTAATGTCCAATAATGAAGACCAGACATACAACCCGCGAGTTAAACAGAAATAAAATTAATATGCTTCATAATAAATAGTGACTTTTCTCAAACGCCTAGGCTTGTCGTTCTCTTTGTATTCATCCTGGACCTGTATTCATCCCACACACACGGTCAAGGCATATATATTCTTCGTTTCCTCGTACCTACACTACACCCCCTATCCCGTTCCTCTGCTTCTTCTTCACTGCTTCCCATTCCCATAAACTCCTGGCCTTGGCCCGGGAGCAAGGCCTCCTAACTGCTTCGGGCAAAGTGAATCCTCAGTGTTCTGTTTCAGATTGGACAAACATATCTATGGAACGAAACGAAAAGGCATTCCTTTGTAAAGCAAGCTTCCAAGGTCCTTCAAATATCTTCTCAAAGCATCCAGAGACCAGACTGTTCATCGGATAAAAATGGGAGAAACAATCGAGAAGAAAAAATAATACGAGGTTTTGCGTCATGTAAACATGAGACGCACAACCAACCGGTTCTTTTTAATTTCTCTTCTTTTTTTTAAGTCCTTGGAACGTCTTCAAAGATGTAACCAAAAAAAAATA
Source organism: Macrobrachium nipponense (assembly GCF_015104395.2). Lineage (NCBI taxonomy): Eukaryota > Metazoa > Arthropoda > Malacostraca > Decapoda > Palaemonidae > Macrobrachium > Macrobrachium nipponense. The sequence continues at coordinate 15,762,928 of NC_087221.1, read as the reverse complement.
TGGCAAAAACAGGTTGGTCGCCTTTCTTTCCACACTAACAGCGTAGGCCGTAAGGTATCTATCGTATCGCCTGTGTGGTACGGGGTATGATACTGTTTGTTTGATGGTTTAAAGATACACAAATATCAATAAATAAATTAATAGATAAATTGACCGATATACATATGTATTTAAATATATGTGTATATCTACATATGTCTAGTAAACACACACCCATATTTATTATATATCTATATATATATATATATATATATATATACTATATATGTATATATATATATATATATATATATATAAAGGTTTTTTTGCCACGAAGGAAAAAAATGAAAAAAAAAAGAGTTAGCCGAGTACTTTCGGTCCTATTCGGACCCTTTACTGTCCGAATAGGACCGAAAGAACTCGGCTAACTCGTTTTTTCATTTTTTCCTTCGTGGCAAAAAAAAAACCTTTATTTATACATAGCATCACGTTTTATATACTTCGTGATCAAGTTATTCATATATATATATATATATATATATATATATATATATATATATATATATATATAGCTAAAGAGAGAGAGAAATTAAACAACAACAATCACTACTGTATTCATCCTTCATCTGTTGAATCAGTCAAGGCTTTTTTATGTATGTATATATATATATATATATATATATATATATATATATATATATATATATATATGTATATATAATTGATTCAACAGATGAAGGATGTATGCATAACAGTGACCGTTGCTGTCTACTTTCTCTCTCTCTTTCTCTCTCTCTCTCTCTCTCGTCTCTCTCTCTCTCTCTCTCTCTCTCTCTATATATATATATATATATATATATATCATATATATATATATATATTATATATATATATATAGTATATATCTATATGTATATAGATATATACACATGTTTGTATGCATATATATATATATATATATATATATATATATATATATATATGTGTGTGTGTGTGTGTGTGTGTGTGTGTGTGTGTCCTATATATATGTACATAAACCTTGACTGAAGGTAAAATGTTTACTGTTGGAAAAAAAATGATAAGCCATCATTTTCAGCGTCAAATTCGCCATTACAAGGTCGCTAATATTTCCCGTCACATGGCTCTGATCATTTTCTGATAATCAATATCATGTCTTTCATAAGTCTTTTACTGGTGACTATTTTAAGCCCAAGAAATTGATTCCTTTTGCTAGGGAACGAAGGTGGAAAGAGAGAGATAGAGAGAGAGAGAGAGAGAGAGAGAGAGAGAGAGAGAGAGAGAGAGAAATACTGGACAGGTAAGGCAAAGAGCATCAAGTTTCACGTGTATAATGCTGCTTGTAGACGTCTAGCTCACAAGGTAGTTCCTGGAAGCATTTCCTTCTCTCATACACAGGAGCACAAACAAACATACACACACATACACACACACACACACACACACACACACACATATATATATATATATATATATATATATATATATATATATATATATATGTATTACACAAATTATTTCAGAGCATGAAATAAACAAACGCAAAAACATGTCTTTTCACAGGATGGCGGAAAATTGTAGTCACAATCACCTAATAAATGCAATTTCAGATTCATTAAAAATTAACACGATTATTATTATTATTATTTTTTTTTTTTTTTTTTTTTTTTTTTTGCTCTATCACAATCTTTTAATTCGACTGGGTGGTATTTATAGTGTGGGGTTCCTGGTTGCATCCTGCCTCCTTAGGAGTCCATCACTTTTCTTACTATGTGCGCCGTTTCTAGGATCACACTTTTCTGCATGAGTCCTGGAGCTACTTCAGCCTCTAGTTTTTCCAGATTCCTTTTTAGGGATCTTGGGATCGTGCCTAGTGTTCCTATGATTATGGGTACAATTTCCACTGGCATATCCCATATCCTTCTTATTTCTATTTTCAGGTCTTGTTACTTATCCATTTTTTCCCTGTATTTGGTCATGACTTCTATAGGCGCTCTACTAGCCTATTTAATTAGCACGGAAAAAGCCGCTATTCATAAAATAGAGAAGAATCTCTACAAGTGTTACGCTGCTGAAGTAGCCATTACTTTTTATAAAGTATTATCATTATTATCATTATTATTATTATTATTATTCTAGAAGAAGGTGAACACTATTCATATAGAAGAAGCCCACAGGGGCCACTAACTTGAAATTTAAGCTTCCAAAGAATGATAATAGAAATAAAGAAAGAAGGGATCAGTTATTAGAAAAGAAAAAAAATTCATAAAAAATTAAGAAATAAACAGAGAAAAATAGAAGTCAAATTCTAGGAGAATTGTTTTAGAGTAGCAGTGCACAGCATCTTCGCTTGAACATTTGGGGTTCCAGTTGCTCATCCTCAATGTGACACTGTTCCACAGCCCAATAGTGTGAGGAATAAAGGACCTCTGGAACTGAGAAGTTCGACGGAAGTTCGACACTGACTGCCTACTGGTCGCTCTTGGCAGGAATAGAGGATCAGGGATTGTGAATGGGCATCTCTGCTAAAATACAACTTATGAAAAAGTGACAAACAAGAGACCATCCGTGGTTGGTTAAAGTCATAACTGCCCATGTTAGGAAACAGAACCCTACCACCACGAACCACTCTAATCAAAGCATTCAAAATTGACAGAATATTTTGTGTGTGTGTTAGACCTGTGGTAAAGATTTTAAGGTGCTACGAGGCCTGATTCCATCTCTAGACTTTGGCCAAACAACTGAGACGAATGGAAAATAAATGCACGTTTAACTACCAAAGCTTAAGCGTTCTTGAAGACCCTTTGTTTTAGTCTCCAAGGCCGACGATCAAAATAAATATATACATTAAAAAACCTATGTTATAAGAAAGACAAAGCAAAGATGAAATCGTTGCTACTGGCAGTACAATTATCATTCCTGTAATCATCCGCTAATTTCATCAATATCTCTTTGTTGTCACTACCTTTACAAGATTCTAACGACCTGCGCTGAAGTAAACATTATTATTATTATTATTATTATTATTATTATTATTATTATTATTATTATTATTATTATTATTATTTGATGGAAGGAGACCCTCTCTGAAACAAGTATTAGCTGCATTTAACTTGTAAATAGTCTTCTCTATTTTTCTAACAAATGCTTTCTCTCTGCTATTACAGAAAGTAAATAAATAAATCAAGGTAATAAATAAATTTTAATACAACAATATCCCTGAAATTAACTCCTCCTGATGAATCATATCGGCACAATACTCGCCAGTTGTAATAGCAGAGAGAAAGCAGTTATTAGAAAAATAAAGAAGACTATTTACACGTTAAATGCAGATGATGCAGCAATATCTTTCAAAAATATCATTATTATTTCAATGTCAGCCCGGCACTTCACATTTTGAGAACCTCTTGCTGGAATACTATCAGAGTCAAAACCGCCAAATAAGAAAAATGAAAACTATAGATGTCGCTGGAGACCGGCAAAAACGCAACCCTGTTTCCTGTCGACTGTTTTGGCAGCCCATAAAATCTCTTGAGTCCCCGAGCGAACGTCTCGCAAAAAGGACAGTTTCCTTCTGCAGCAGGAAGCTGGAACTCTCACAGCCTTGGGTGGGTGTTTGTAAGTACAACCTGCGGTTGTCGCCTGTCCCTGAAAGCCAATTAAAATGGACCTTCATGGGAGAGTAGCTACGTGCATTATTCGTACGATAATACGTTGATAATTATAAAAAAAAACAGATATTACAAAAGTTGAATCAAGTTGACACCTGTAAAATTGCTAATGGAATAAAAATTGTGCTGATTCGTAACTATAGTTATTTTGGTGTATCAGATAAAATAATAATTACAATTAAATAAAGAGCATGCCTTCACTTTCTCCTTTATGATTTAGGGTACTAAGATCAAGCATTAATCGATAAATATTGACTTCATAAATAATTATCATATAACGATACGTTAACAGCAGTAATTCATGTAATCACCATTCTTTACGTTTCTTTCCAATATGGCTACCTGTTATGACCAATATCTACAGAGCAATAGAAGGCGTCCTTCAGTAATCTGAGTATTTGTGGGTAATCTGAGTAAGTGGTTGTCGGGAGAGGTATTTAGAATGATTCCCTCATAAATTACGCTTTACTGAATCGCTCCAAGTGTTTGCAGCTATACTTGCGGTTACTGGTACACAAACACTGAGTTTGGGTTTCCTTGACTGGGGATCGCGCTCAGGCACATTTTGCTTTGTTCATTGTTTGTTAGGAATTGTTGTATATATTCAGTTTTTAGACATTATTGTTATCACATAAAGAGCGAAAAGTCTTGGAAGGAACTGAAGTGTTGGTATCTATAAAATTAGCAAAGTTTTTCCAAAAAGGTAAGTTTAAGTATAACAAGTAAAAAATGTGCATACGTGTCTTCGGCGCAATCGATTTTCTGTACAGCGTATAATGCTGTACGAAACTTTCAGCCACAGCCCGTTAGTGCCCTGTGTTGTTGGCACCTATAGCGGTACCCGACGCACGGTCATAACTAACTTTAATCTTAAATAAAATAAAAACTACTGAGACCAGAGGAGTGGAATTTGTTATGTTTGATGATTGGAGGATGGATGATCAACATGGCAATTTGCAGCCCCCTAGCCTGATTAGTTTTTAAGATCTGAAGGCGGACGGACAGACGAAAAGCCACGTCAATAATTAAACTTTTCTTTTACAGAAAAATAAAAAAACTAGAATGGGCGACACGATGGTTTGGAGTGTTCTGAGGTAGTCCGAACATGAGCAGAGAATGGAAGCACGGAAATGGGACGAAAAGTGGCATTATCATTATTTCGGCAGAATTTGGCTGTCGAAAATTTTGCCCCGGAGTATGAAACGGTCCAAATGCTGTGAAAGAGTTCTTTACAAAGAGGTTGACAGTCTTGATTCAGCAGGTACTACAGGATGACTGTGGCAAATGACACGCAGTTTTGTGCCACCACGATATAAGCTAGGAAAATAATAATCCTGCTAGCATTTAAAGCCACAGTAAGAAGGAAGGGAGGAAGGAAGGGGAATAAAGTAATCAATGAACTAGACTGACCAAAATAGCTAATAGAGACATGATTACGAAATGGTTTCCAAATATGGATTTACGAAAGGAATAATCACTGGTGTCGGCATCTTGGTCGTGGCGTAAATTTTGAGCGATGGAGTTGTTTTGTGCTATTAGAAACGATTTACACCGATTTATGGATTTTCCATTATGTAACAGCTGAGGGAAAAAAAGGCGGACGCTTGTAATTTTCTCAATAATATCGAAACGAAGCAAAAAGGAATAAAAACTAGAGATGAACTGTTTTTATACACTTTTATTTAGCTCGATTTTGTCTGTTTGTCTGGGCCAATTTTTGACCTGTTCCCTTCGTCCAATGGACTTGAAGTTTTGCATTGTTACTCCATCCCGGTGACAATACAATCCGACATGATCAGCAGTGACCTCTAGTGACACTACAGTGACCTCTCCCAGTATCTCACGATTTGTATGAAGTGAATAAGTCTTCGGATTTTTCATACCTTCTTCGACTTGGTAGAATAAGTTAATAACTCTACGGGGTTATCAAACCTTTTTTGGCTCGACAGGTTATTATTTTGTTAGCTGCAATCATGAATGGGTTACAATTTCTGTCAAAACTAAAAAGTATAAAATAAACAATGTATTTGTCAAAAAACAGCTTTTATTAAAATGCACTAAAGAGGAAAAAATAATTTTTGAGACAGCGGGATTTTCTCACAATTAATCATGTCTACAAAAATAGAAGCGTGGGCGCCAAACGTGGAAGGAAATGCTACATGAAAATATATATATATATATATATATATATATATATATATATATATATATATATATATATATATATATATATATATATATATATTTCTTTATTTCTTGTCCCATATCCTTCCACGTTTGGCGACCACGCTTTTAATTTTGTGGACATGATTAATTGTAAGAAAATCCTGTTGTCTCAAAAAATTATTTATTACTTTTTAGTGCATTTTAATAAAAGCGTGGTTTAATTTTTTTCTATTATATCTTTTAAACTATAAATTTTTTTAAGGGAAGCTTTGTTATGATTAATCCCTCGGGAACGATATTCAAGCGAGAAAATGACAATACACTTTTATTGTATGCAATTATCCCTCTCATTCAAGAACACAAGGCTTATCCTTTCATCTCAGACCCGTCTGCTTATCCAACATCAGATAACTATTTGCCCCAGTTCCTTTCAAAAGAAATGAAAGAGTAAACAATATTGTACCAGTGTTCATTAAAGTGCACTTATCCCAATTACGACAAGAAGACAGAGATGAAGACAAGAAGGGTGCGACGATAAGTAGCTAATGGCTTCCCCCTCCAGGTAATTGGGTGGGATGAAAAATGCACAACTTATAGATTGATTCGAATCGAAGGAAGGCTGACCACATGGAATAAACGTTATGAGCTACAGCGCATTCACAAAAGCGAAGTACGATATTATCTGAGGGTGCGTTCAGAGAGTCATTCTGAAATAATACAAGTTTCTTGTTTGTTTGTTTTTGTTTGTAAGTTTTTTTTTTACGTTGCATGGAACCAGTGGTTATTCAGCAACGAGACCAACGGCTTTACGTGACTTCCGAACCACGTCGAGAGTGAACTTCTATCACCAGAAATACACATCTCTCACCCCTCAATGGAATGCCCGAGAATCGAACTCGCAGTCACCGAGGTGGCACGCCAACACCATACCGACCACGCCACCGAGGGGCTAGAAATAATACAAGCACGAACGATTTTATTTAATGGCGCGTTCACAAAGTCATTCTGAAATGATACAACCATATACGATTTTATTTAGAGTGCGTTCAGAAAGTCACCCTGAGATTACACAACCACGAACGATTTTATTTGTGGGTGCGTTCACAAAGTCATTCTGAGATGATACAACCATGAACGATTTTATCGGAAGGTGCGTTCAGAGTCACTTTGCAATGATACAAACAGACGTGTTGCGAACGAAAGTCCCTTCTATCAATATTTGATTTTCCTAAAAGAGTTCAAGGAAATAAAACCGTGACGTAACAGAGCATTCAAAATTTTATGAATTTCCGATGATTCATTCCAGGTCCCGGTTAGTGATCGACGGAGCCACACGCAAAGTAACAAAGTTAGTTTATCGGGAAATTTCCCAATAACAGCGTGGCCCAGACTCGCCCAGGTAAAGGTAAAGGTACCGTGGAATCAAGTTTATAGTATTTTTTTTTTTTTTTCACCCGGTCACTGGGATGTATCGACCCGATAGTGACTCATTTCTCAGCCTCGTAGATTCTCGTAGAAGAGCAGTAAAAGCTCCTGCTTAAGCCTTTCGCGGGTTTATCTCATACTGATCAAACTGTGTTTGGATAAACTATAGGAATTCTACAAATCATCGGCCTTTTCCTATAGCTCTGATATTTCCGGTTAATATAACGGAAATTGGGTTATTTCTTCTACATGATTATTTTCTTTACTCTAAATATTAAGTTTGCATATTAATATTTTCATAAACTGTACATTACTTTAGTCACACAGACAACAAGATAACCAGAGAGAAACCAACAAAAAACAAATGGACATCTTCTAGACACAACAGATTCTGGAATGGAATGGAATATAGAATTTTCGGCCAAAGGCCAAGGTCTGGTAACTATGAGAACACTCAGCGCTGGAAAAGAAATTAGGAATAAAGGAAGTCTGAAAGATGTAACAGGAGGAAAGCCTCGTAGTTGAATTATGAAAGAATTGTTAGGAGAGGGTGGAAAGCAAGATGGAAGAAAGAGAATGTGAACAGAGGTACGGAAAAAAGAATGAAAGGGGCTGCAGCTAGGGGCCGAAGGGACGCTGCAAAGAACCTTAAGGAATACCTACAGTTCACCGCGGAGGTATACTGATGGCACTATGCCCGCCCCTCCCCCCTACGGAACGCAATAGATTATAATTTCCATTCTGAGTCATGTTCTCGTTACAAGAACAGATCAAGACTCAAACCTTCTGAAACGGCTCGCTAGGGACGACGACAGAATGACAAAGAAAAGTGTATGGAGTAGAATTCATAAGAAACACAACCAATCAATAAGTTCATCTCTGAACAGGCAGGTGAACGAGATGGAAGGGGTAAATGAACTTCCAGAAATGAAGTAATTGGTCTTCCTTAGAATGCTAGAAGCATTTACCAGTAGAAAACAACAAAGGACCAAGTCTAGGATGGAGACAATAGATCTCGCGAGAACACAATCACGTCCTTTAGAATTCTGGCTACTGAAACCTTCATCCGAGACAGAAGAAGAAGGAGGAGGATGAGGAGGAGGAGGAGGAGGAGGAGGAGGAGGGGAGGAGGAGAAAATAATACTAATCATAATATAATAATAATGATGAAGAAGAAGAAGAGAAGAAGAAGAAGAAAGAAGAAGAAGAAGAATAAGAAGAAGAAGAAGAAGAAGAAGAAGAAGAAGACGGAAATAATAATAATAATAATAATAATAATAATAATAATAGGGAAAAACTCTCTATCACGAGAGTATATATAATGTTCTAAAGGGTCCACAATAATACAAAGAGTAAAAAGTCCGTGTATAATTGGGAAGACTTTACAGACAGCTTTCGAACCCTTTCCTGGGTTCATCTTCAGTCCAAAATTTTTTTGGACTGAAGATGAACCCAGGGAAGGGTTCGAAAGCTTTCTGTAAAGTCTTCCCAATTATACACGGACTTTTTACTCTTTGTATTATTGTGGACCCTTTAGAACAATAATAATAATAATAATAATAATAATAATAATAATAATAATAATAATAATAATAATAATAATAATAATAAGAAGAAGAAGAAGAAGAAGAAGAAGAAGAAGAAGAAAAAGAAAAAAAACATAGCAGTCCTTCCTTAGGTAGTTGAAATAAATCCGAAACAAATCCTTACCTTGATAGGCGAAGCTGGCCAGACCTTTGACCCCCTCAGTGCCGATTGATTCGTCTTCGCCAGCTTGCAAGAGGATTCACCAATCACTCAGGAAGTATGGCTACCGCCCGATTTTCTCAAAGGAATTCGATCAGTTTATGGAACACGAATACCTTTTTTTTTTTTTGCTTTTTAGTCTCAGTGAAGGATTAGGTAAAAAAAAGTTCAACTAGGTGCTGGCTACTATAAATGTGTAATAAAAACTATCCTCGTGATGTCTGTTCTTCTTAGCCAGCTAACAAGAAAAGCTCCGAGTTGTTCTTCTGCTTTCTTAATGATGGAAGACAATGATGGCAACGACGATGATGTATCTCAATTCATCATCCCTTTGGACAGTTCATTGGCAATATTAACATAAAAAATAACATTAAATAGATGCTGGAGCTGACTCTTGTCATTTAAGACGTATTTCCTAAATTTATCTCGATTTGCACTGCTTCTTCATTGACCCATAAAACCTATGGAAAATACCATCACCAATTACCGAATCTTTGGGTGAAGTGTATCGACGTTTGCTGGAAACTAATTGGAGTGTGAGTATCAAGTGCGATATGGGAAACTAAAATTTCACTGTCACTCCCCAAGAAGGAAAGGAAGTTCTTCGTAATAGGAACTGAGTCTTTATATCTAGACTTTCTTCGGCGCCTGTTCCCACTCTTCTTTCGTCGTTTACACGTAGAATAGCAGCGCGATTAAAACTGGCCCTTTCTTTGCAACATGGATAGCAACAACGATTTCAAGTTAGGTGCTGTCTCTCCTCATGTAGATCGTAGCCTCTCCCTTCGCCAACGATCAATGACAATTAACTTACAATGACTTGAAGAGGCTGACTGTGTGCCGCTATATTAAGATGATAAACACATGCACACTGCAGGATAGATTTCTTGTTACTTTGTTTGTTTTTTCTTACGACAACGCTGAGAAAAAGACGAAGAAGAGGAAGAGGCAACGCCTTCTTAGATTACCGTGTCACGCAAGCGGGCGAGATGGTTCACAACTCTCTCAACCTTTTATATAGGTTTTTCACGATCGAAATTTGTTCACTAGTATCTCAGTCTACAATACACAGTCACCAGATCGAAGTGGGAATGTCCGTTATCAACTTCAAAACAACGCAGGCGAATCAGGAACACTTGGCGTTCTGTCTTGAAAGAGAAAACACAGAGAAAGCGGATCTTGCCTGATCAGACACACGACGACAGACCGCAAACACCTCCGTCTCTTGCAATCAGCTGACCAGCACTGTTGGCTCATGAACCAGCCAAGTGAGGTAATGGTGAACAGGTGAGAGAGAGGCAGTGGGCGGAGCTAAGGACAAGACACCACCACGAGAGGATTTTCCCGTAACAAGGGAATTCTTTCGACGTTCTACTATAAATAGAACTTCCGTTGAATGTAGCCATCTTTTGGATATTCCCAAAACCGTGTTTAGTAAAGAAAATACATCGGCGTTAGGGTAGGAAACTTTATAAGTTACGAAAATCTTGTAGGTGAAAGTTAATTCTGGCGTACACCTGTTTGCTATAATAACGCGACTGCTACATCTGTATGACTTATACCATGACTTCCGTACACTTGCACACATGTTAGTAACAAACAGAGAGTTCGTTGCACTTGTATACGAGATTTGTTACATCAATCAGTCGTACAAAGTGATCAACAATATTTCAGATTTATCACTGATGGTGTAAACTCATTTGTGTTGGTACACACACTCACACACATATATAAACAAACAAATGTGGGTATATTATATATATATTATTAGTATATATATATATACATGCATGTATATAAACACAAATATATTCATATATGTATAATGTATATGTATATGTATATGTTTATATGTATATGTATATGTATAAGTATATGTATATGTATATGTATGTGTGGTATATATAATAGTGTATAGTATATATATATATAATATATATATTCATAGAAATATAAGTGTGTGTATCTCAAGTATAAAAGGCCCATTAAAATACTCTGGTTTAAAGCTAAGGACTGTATTTCGGTGGACTAACTTCCACACTTATCAAGCAGTGAATTCACTTCTTGATAAGGGTGGAAGCTAGTCCACCGAAATAGTCTTTAGCTTTAAACCAGAGTGTTTTAATGGCCTTTTATACTTGAGACGTATCCTGTTTTAACAGAAGAATTTATTTACATATTACATATATAATATATATATATATTATATATATATATGAGATAGATAGACAGAAGGATAAATGGCTAGATAAAAGAACACTTATTATTGAATATTAAATCAGATCGTTCCTGTAACAATCATTTTCAGGTATGCACGATAGGCATGGCCATTTCGTCCTTCACGAACACAGCGTAAAAGTCATGAAACGTTTAAACATATTTTCCTTCCCTAGAGTTCACAAATTTTCTCTCATAGTTGACACCACCGGAAGGAAGTCATGACTTCTCTCTCTCTCTCTCTCTCTCTCACACACACACACACACACAAAATATATATATAATATATATATATATATATATATATATATA
>NC_087221.1:15726394-15746394 GCF_015104395.2 Macrobrachium nipponense | reverse complement strand
CAAAATTCAAAACTGTTAGGCAATAATTGAAAATCTGAAATTAATTCACAAGTGCTAAACAACAATAAAACTTGAAAAGAATTCTAAGTAAATGCAAATCAATTCACAAGTGTTAAATTCAATTAAATGTGCAATGATAAAGCAATGAAAATAACTAAGTCAATTAAATTATGAATGCAAATGAAAATATAAAACAAAAAGACACACTTCAATAAGAAAATGAATAAGTGCACAAACAATGGAACAGACACAAACACAAAAAATATCAGCAATGTGTAAAAGTGTAAATCTTTTTCATTCAAAACACTGTAACCAACAGTTTTTACCAAACCTTCGTAACAGACAACAGTTCCTATCAATTATTAGTTAAACACAATTCCTATCCGTTATTAGTTAAACACACTCCCTATCCATTATTAGTTGCAACTAATAAAAATATAACACACTTTACCTTTTTTGGTATACCAACTTCTTTCTTTCTCTTTTGCTGCAGCTTGTATATTACACTTTCACAAAAAAACAGGCGCCGTTACGAAATGTTTGTTCAGATTCCACAAAAGAAATTAAATAAACTAAATAAATTCTAAGAAATATCAAATATAGAATTCTCACAAGTTATGAGTGACCAAATTTACGTTACGTTAATATAATCTCGATGTCGAGTGAGAGAGAGAGAGAGCGAGAGAGAGAGAGGGAGATCTAACTGCCTCGAGGTCTTAAGATCGAATGAAAACTCTTCCTTGCGGAAATTGGGCAAGTAGATGACAAATACGTTCTGGGTACGAAAGCTTCCAGAAAGTTCTGAAATCTGACGCAATCTTACACACATAATGTGCAACATCCACGTGGGACTTGACAAAGATATACACGTACCATACAAGTCTGCTCAACAGATACGTACCCGATTGAAACGGAGGGTAAACGATAATTAAGATTGACATGTTTTTGATGACAACGAGCTCGCTATCAAACGCGCTGACAGAGCAGGGAAGCAAACGGATCTCGCAGACTCTAATCTTAAAGTGCTGACATAAAAGTTAAACATTTGCAGCTTTGAAAAGACAAGGATCTCTCTCTTTACGTTATATATATATTCTTTTACAAGACGTTAATGCGAAATCTGAACACACATTTTAAAACATCCTATTCTAAGCTATCTAGGAATCTGAAAAAATGTTGCACAATCTACATGACATTTCAAAGAGGGGAAAACATGCATTTTGAAAGTAGCAATATATAATATACCTCCCCCCAGAAGATTTTTTATCACGGTGTTGAATCCAACGATTCGCAACGAGATAAATAATCAGCAACTACATTGTTTTTGCCACTAATGTGCTGCACTCTTAAGTTATACTGTTGCAGGCACAAAGACCACCTGGTCAGTCTTTGATTATGGGTTTTCATTTTCTGGATAAATGATAGTGGATTGTGATCGGACAACACTAATATTTCTTCATTCCTAGGTCTATTCACATACACTTCAAATTTTTTCAATGCGGTGATTAAGGCTAAAGTTTCCTTCTCGATTGTCGAATATACTTTCTGATGTTTTTTCAATTTTGTAGACATGAAGCACACAGGATGGTAGATATTATCTTCATCTTCTTGAAGTAGAACAGCTCCAACACCACAGTCTGACGCATCAACTTGTATCACAAATTTCTTGTCGAAGTCTGGAGCTTGAAGTACTGGTCTTGAAGTTAAAATGGCTTTTACCTTCTCAAAGGATTCTTGACACTCTGGAGTCCAAATAAACTTGAGCTTTGGGACTTAGTTAAAGTTCTGTCAAGGGAGCTACTACGGCTGAGAAATTTGGGCAAAAACGACGATAGAAACCAGCCATCCCCAAAAATCTCTGTAGCTGTTTCCTGGTAGTAGGTGGGGTAGCCTTACGGATACCTTCTACATTAGCATTTACTGGAGCAAGAAGCCTTTCCCAACTTCACCCAAGATACTGTACAGTTGCCTTTCCAAACTCACTCTTCTCTAAGTTGACTGTTAATCCTGCTTCTTGTAGTTTCTTGAAAACTTTCTTCAGAATCTTCAGATGTTCTTCCCACGTTGTAGAGTAAATCACGATGTCATCTAGGTATACACCTACTCCTTCTATTGATCCTAGCAGTTGATCCATCACTCGTTGAAATGTTGCGGGTGCATTCATCAGACCAAACGGCAGAACAGTATACTGATATAGTCCAAAAGGAGTAATAAAAGCTGACAGCAACTTCGCATTCTCATCTAAAGGAATTTGATAATATCCTTTCAACAAGTCTATCTTGGAAACAAACTTGGCTTGCCCAATATTATCAAGTAACTGATCTATAAGAGGCAAAGGATAATTATCAGCCACACTGATAGAATTCAGCTTCCTATAATCAGTACACATCCTAAATGAACCATCTGGTTTCTTCACTAACACACATGGAGAACTAAAGTGACTTGAACTGGGTTCTGCTAATCCATGTTTGCAGCAAACTCTCAACTTCCTTCTTCAAAACATCTCGATGATACGGTGATAAAGCGATAGGCTCTTTGCTTGAAAGGTTTTCCATCTTCTTGAATCTTGATTTCATGCTTGGTCAGATCAGTACGTCTAGGCACATCTGAAAAAATTTCTGGAAAACTTCTAATTACGTCACTTAAGTCTTCACCTTGTTCAACACTCAGATGTTTCAGTTTATCCTCCAAATTTTCCAAAATTGAAGAATTATTCATCTTGCTTGCAGCTCCCAATTCGTAGCCATCATTGTCTTCTGTAGATAAAGTTGTCTGGGTTACTGTACAACAGTTTCAGTTTTAGTTTCTGAGAAATAAGGTTTCAAGAGGTTCACATGTATCTTCCTTTGTTTTCTTCTTCTTTCTGGTGTTTCAATCACATAAGTTCTATCACTTAACTTCTGAATTATCTTGTAAGGACCTTGAAATTTATTAGTGAGGGGAAATCTCTTGACAGGTAAGAACACTAACACTTGTTGACCAACACTAAAACTTCTTAGCTTAGCCTTAGCATCAAATCTCCTTTTCATTTTCTCTTGACTCATTTTCAAGTTTTCTAAAGAGAATTTTCTAATCTCTTTCAACCTCTTCCTTAAGTTCTTTACATACTCTCCTTGGCTTTCCTCTTGATTTTCTTCCCAATTTCTGCAAGAATCTTCAACGGTCCTCTCACTTCTCTTCCAAAAATCATCTCATTAGGTGAACATCCCATACTTTCTTGATAAGCACTCCTAACTTCAAACAACATTAATGGTAAACCAACATCCCATTCTCTTCCTGACTCAGAACAATACTTTGTCAGCATACTTTTCAATGTCTGATGGAACCTTTCCAAGGCACCTTGAGTTTCTGGATGATAAGCGGTTGATAACTGTTGTTTCACCCCTAATAAGTTCATCACATCCTGGAACAACTTGGAAGTAAAGTTCGTTCCTCTATCACTTTGTACAATTTCTGGTATTCCAAACTTTGAGAAAAACTCCACAAGTTTTTCAGCAACTATCTTGGCAGATATGTTCTAACAGGGATTGCTTCTCGGATACCTTGTCACAGGACACATTAATGTCAACAAATACTCATTTCCTTTCTTTGTCTTTGGCAATGGTCCAACCATATCTATAATCACTTTGCTAAAGGGTTCTCCTCTAACTTCCATAGGTTGTAGGGGGGCTTTCTTGATGGTTTCATTCGGTTTTCCAGCTATCTGGCAGGTATGACACTCACGACAAAACCTGCTAACATCTTTGTGAAGTCCAGGCCAGAAAAAATATTTCATGATCTTCTCCACAGTCTTCCTGATTCCCATATGTCCAGACTCATGAGCTACTGCAACCACTTGCTTTCTCAATGGATATGGAATCAAAATTTGATGATATTCGCCCCATACAGCATCTCCTGGTATATCTGTAGGTCTATACTTCCTCATCAGTAAACCTTCCTTCAGATAGTAACAGGTAGGAGTTTGTTGCATCTCTTCTCGATCAACAACTCTGAAGAACAAATCAGTTAACGATACATCTTTCTTCTGCAAGTCCATCAGCTTCTCTCTTGTCACTTGACCAACTTCAAGGGTTGAATTCTCAATATCTGCTAACTCAGCTACTGTAGTTTCACTACTGTCTTCAGCAACACTTTGACTACTCGGAGTCTCTTCAGGAACATCAGGTTCTTCTTCTTCGTCGTCGTCTTCTTCATCATCTTCTTGGGAAATCTCTTCTTGGTCAGCACTATGGGAAACTTCACTTCCCTGGAACAATTCTTTAAGCACAAAGATCCTTCACTTGATCCTTCTTGGGTGTGTAAATCCTCAGTTTCTTCACTTACAGTCGTAGTCATCTTCATACTTCTGGTAGTTACACAACTAGGAAACAGGTGGGGGTTATTCTTCTCCAACTCTACTGTAGGACTAATCCTCAATGGTTTGTCTGTCACTACAGGACAAGGAATAAATGGCACACCACCAACTTCATTCCCCAACAGAACATGTATACCTTCCACAGCTAGTGAGTCCTTTACAGCAAAATCAACATTCCCTGTCACCAATTCACATGACAGGTGTAAGCGGCATATAGGAGTTACTTCCTCTCCTCCTATACCCTTCAAAATAACTGAATCTCCTGTGAGACTCTTCTCCAACTGAGGGTGAGAACCACGTACTACCACACTATGGTTACTCCCTGTATCACGTAATATCTTGACTGGTACCTGCATACTTCCTTCTTGAGTTGACAGCATACCCTCATAGATATATGGCTTAAAAGCCTCCACACTGCTTAGCCACTCACTTCTTGAGGTAACATTTCCACTGGTTGCTAAACATTCAGCTTGTTTAGTTTCATTCTTGTCTGGAGTTTGATTCTTTCCCACACTGCTCTTCGTAGTTTGTTTCACAACTTGACTAACTGGCTTTTGACTGCTGTTGATTCCGGTAACACTCTTGACTGTAGTGTCCTACTCTTCCACACTTGAAACAGACAACATTAGGTTTCTGTAACTGTCTTGAAAAACTGGATGAGGATTTCACATTAGTTTGCTGAGCTGTATTACCTTGTGTACTCTTAGTAGTATCACTTGAAGGTTTCCCATTAAATTTGTTCCTGTTATTTGGATAATACTTAAAACCTGGGCGTTGTTGACTCTGGTACTTGACATTGTAATTACGTTTACTGCTGATTATATTGTAATCTTCACTAAGGGTAGCAGCTTTGTCAAGTTTCTTCACTTCTCTCTCTCTTAAATAGGCTCTTATATGTTCAGGAATTCCTTAAGATACTGTTCAAGAACAAGTAACTCTTCTAACTCATCAAAAGTTTTAACTTTAGCAGCTTCTACCCAACGTTTGAAACACCTTCTCACCTTGTAAGCATAATCTAAAAATGTTCCTTTCTCATCTTTTCTTAAATTTCTGAATCTCTCTTTGTAGTATTCTGGGGTCATCTGGTAAACTTGTAGCACACTGTGTTTAAGTACCTTGTAGTCTTTACACTGATCAGCTGTTAAGGCTAGATAAGCACTTCTCCCTTTACCAATCAAGACACTTTGTAGCAAAACTGACCATTTATCCTCTGGCCATCCCATACCTGAAGCCACTTTCTCAAAGTGATCAAAAAACTCATCTGGAGCTTCTTCAGTAAACTTAGGGATTAATTTCTGTACTCTCACTACATCAAATACAGGGTCTTGATTACCTTGGTTAGGGTTAGACTGTGTTACAGGTAATGTGGATCTAGCTCTTATTAATTCCATTTCCCTTTCATGTCTTGCGATTTCTCTTTCCTCTTTTATCCTTTCTCTTTCCTCTTCTGCTGCTTTTTCTTCTTCTTCTCTCTTTCTCTTTCTTGTTTTTCCCTGTCTATTCTTTCTCTTTCAGCTTGCATTCTCTCTCTTTCAGCTTGCATTTTAGCTTAATCAAATTCTCTTCTGCTTCAATGCGTCTAAGCTCTAACTCTGCATCACTTTTCTCTTTCTTTTCTGCTTGCTTATTTATGAGATCAGCACGTGCTACATTCAACAACTCTTGAGCCAATTCTAACTCATCTTCATCAGTTATTCTACCAGAGTTTATCAATGATTCCATAGCAATACATCTTATTTGTGCCTTTACCATACTAGTAGACACATAACCACCACATGCCTCTGCTAAAGCGCTCCACTGTGCTCTAGACAGAGTGGTTTCAAACAAAACTTGGACGGAAGGAGCTGCTAAAAATTCCTGAACATTGAACTGAGCCATTTTCCTCTAAGTTATCAACTTACAATTCAATACAATAAATGCAAAACAAAACTATATGGTCACTCTCCTAACAAAATATATCCCTAATACCACCAGTATATTCTAGAGTGATAATGAAATCTGCTTTCCCGGGTCTCTGGGCACCATTAAATAATAGGTACTAAGTGCCAAGTATCTGGTTACCATTTATCAATTATTACCTCACAAAAGCCAGACACCTGAACCCTCATAACACGTTTAAACGACTGAATACACTAAAGGCAACAGTGATCCCTTAACACTTACCAGTATTGCAGAAAATCAGACTAAGTTTCATCAAAACAGGTGTGAGGTAATCTTGTAAGTAATTAAATTAATCAAAGGGCATCACTCCTTCAACGACTTTAAAACTCTAAGTATTTCCCTGATTTCAGAATCTAAGTACTTCCATGGTTCTAAGTCACTTCAAGAAAATTGAAGGAAAGCAAATCAATTACCACTCTATGTTTCTACCTAACATAAATATAATCATAATTATATATACTTATAACTGTTGTAAGATAAAGAAACACGTATTAAAAATTTTAAATAAACAAACAAAAAAATTTATTATTAAATTCAAAATTTATAAGTGAAATTCACAATATCAGGGAAAATTACTGTTACTTGAAAACAAAGTAAAGTTTAATTAATTCTTGAATCAAATTAAGTAAAAATTAATCAAAATTAATTTATCACAAAATTCAAGAAAATTAACTCAATCAAAATTCAAAACTGTTAGGCAATAATTGAAAATCTGAAATTAATTCACAAGTGCTAAACAACAATAAAACTTGAAAAGAATTCTAAGTAAATGCAAATCAATTCACAAGTGTTAAATTTAATTAAATGTGCAATGATAAAGCAATGAAAATAACTAAGTCAATTAAATTATGAATGCAAATGAAAATATAAAACAAAAAGACACACTTCAATAAGAAAATGAATAAGTGCACAAACAATGGAACAGACACAAACACAAAAAATATCAGCAATGTGTAAAAGTGTAAATCTTTTTCATTCAAAACACTGTAACCAACAGTTTTTACCAAACCTTCGTAACAGGACAACAGTTCCTATCAATTATTAGTTAAACACAATTCCTATCCGTTATTAGTTAAACACACTCCCTATCCATTATTAGTTGCAACTAATAAAAATATAACACACTTTACCTTTTTTGGTATACCAACTTCTTTCTTTCTCTTTTGCTGCAGCTTGTATATTACACTTTCACAAAAAAAACAGGCGCCGTTACGAAATGTTTGTTCAGATTCCACAAAAGAAATTAAATAAACTAAATAAATTCTAAGAAATATCAAATATAGAATTCTCACAAGTTATGAGTGACCAAATTTACGTTACGTTAATATAATCTCGATGTCGAGTGAGAGAGAGAGAGAGGGAGATCTAACTGCCTCGAGGTCTTAAGATCGAATGAAAACTCTTCCTTGCGGAAATTGGGCTAGGCAGATGACAAATACGTTCTGGGTACGAAAGCTTCCAGAAAGTTCTGAAATCTGACGCAATCTTACACACATAATGTGCAACATCCACGTGGGACTTGACAAAGATATACACGTACCATACAAGTCTGCTCAACAGATACGTACCCGATTGAAACGGAGGGTAAACGATAATTAAGATTGACATGTTTTTGATGACAACGAGCTCGCTATCAAACGCGCTGACAGAGCAGGGAAGCAAACGGATCTCGCAGACTCTAATCTTAAAGTGCTGACATAAAAGTTAAACATTTGCAGCTTTGAAAAGACAAGGATCTCTCTCTTTACGTTATATATATATTCTTTTACAAGACGTTAATGCGAAATCTTGAACACACATTTTTAAAAATCATCCTATTCTAAGCTATCTAGGAATCTGAAAAAAAATGTTGCACAATCTACATGACATTTCAAAGAGGGGGGGGAAAACATGCATTTTGAAAGTAGCAATATGTAATAATATATATATATATATACATATATATATATAAATGTGTATATATATAATATATATATATATATATATATATATATATATATACGTAAACATATACATACATACATATATATGATACTATATATAATATATATGTTTGTGTCAGTGCATGTATAAAACTTTAATATCAATATCAGTAACCAAGTTGACCTCTCAGGTTAACTTCTATTTCCTCATTCTGGCTGCACTTTCCCCTGAAAACCAAATCTGAAGGATGAACAAGAGAGAGAGAGAGAGAGAGAACGTATTGTTCAGTAGTGTATCTGTATGGCCTACTTGGTGGGCCCTTTTAATATTGACAGAGACGAATGACGGACTTACCAGCTTTCGTAATATAGACTTCTACTGTGATTCATTGGAGGAAGAGAAATCATTATGCAACTCACGTCCGGGGAACGCTTGGACGCATAATACAAGCACACACATATAGTGTATATTATATATATATTATATATATATATATATATATATATATATATATATATATATATTTACACACATGTATATATGCATACATACATATACATACATACATACATATACAAACACAAACACACAATCAGGAGCAAACACAATAAAACGGTACATTATAATTCGATGGTCAAACAAAAAATAAAACGGGAAGAGAGAGAGAGAGAGAGAGAGAGAGAGAGAGAGAGAGAGAGAGTTTATTCTCCTGAGAGTCTAGTGTTTTGCGTGGGACCATTTTCGCTAAACGCAAAGTTCCAGGCTTCAACTTCCGTTTTCTATGAGAAGGTACCCTTCGGGTGGATAACATGCCTACCGCAGGAAATGCCGTGGCTGCTCTGACGTGCTTCCTCTCCTTGGTTTTTCCCAAACAGCTATAAAGTGTGACGTTGAATAAACGTTTTAACCAGTATTAACCAGAATCCGCTGTTTTCTTCACAGGATTTTAACCAGAATCCGCTGTTTACTTCACAGGATTCGGCACATATAAAAAGTGTATCAAATGGAAGACCCCCTCTCTAGGTATGAGTAACACTATAGTAACTGGAAAGGTTTACTTTTTACTGAGCATTTATACTTTGATTACAAATCTTGTCGATCTGATATAATGATTAGCGTGGACAACATGCAATCAGATTTAGATCATGTTTCAAAACGGATTACAATTTACAAATCATGTTAGTCATTATATTCTGCACTGATATGTAGATCGCTTCAAGACTCGAACATTTCTTCATCCGTTTTGAAACTTGATCTGCCACCTCGGTGGCTGCGAGTTCGATTTTCGGGCATTCCAATGAGGGGTTAGAGATGTTTATTTCTGGATAGAAGTTCACTCTCGACGTGCTTCTGAAGTCACGTAAAGCAGTTGTTCCCGTTGCTGAATAACCACTGGTTCCATGCAACGTAAAAATACCATACAAACAAACAAGAAACTTGATCCAACTCTGTATAACCAAGGTTAAGCTGTTTTTATTGTTTTATATAATTTTCAAAGCAACTGTTGTTCGTTCGATCTGCAAATGAATAAGTTCTTAGCCACGTTCGTTCATGTCTGAAAGCTCAAATGGACGATATAGTTATAAAACCGCGGTTCGAGGTAGCCAGACAAACTTTTAAGCCTACGCACGCTACTGCGACTAAATGCATGATTTAGGTCAAGCAATGTAGTAGCATCTGAAATGCCCAGTTAGGTATGACAGGAAGTAAAGCACAGCTATATTAATTATTTTCCATCTTTTTTTAGAAAAGCTGGATTGTTACGTCTTATCCCAGTTACCCTAATTTCCGGCTCTCTTTCCGGGGGACGAGGCGAGTGTCCGGTGAACATATGAGACTGTACGTCTGTGCGAATAGTTTAAGTACCTTTCATGGAGATGATCTTCATTTTCCATGAGAGCTCAGTCATTTCAAGAATGCATGATAGTTGCATTTTAAACATGTTCATCGGTAGAAAACTTCTGACAGAAAGTCTTTTTCCTGGGTAAGGCGTTAGTCTGCAAACCTGTCTCATCAATAAGCAGTCATCTTTTTTAAAAATGCATAAAGATATATCCTCCTTTGCACACACACATATATACTCGTATATATATTTATATGAAATATATATACTTGCATATATAATATACTATATATATATATATATATATATATATATATATGAATAATTATCACATCAAACCGTGATCCATTTATATATCAATTCAAGCTACAAATGTCCTTTAATATCTAAATTCACTTTACCTCCCAAATGATATATTTTCATATATGTACCGAAGGGGAATTTTTTAATTGATAATAATTTCGTCCCCCCATGGGATCGAACCACCGTCCAAGTGGACGGGGACGAAATCAGGACAGTCAGTTGGCTGATTGGATAGCGTCACTGACTGTCCTGATTTCGTCCCCGTCCACTTGGACGGTGGTTCGATCCCATGGGGGGACGAAATTATTATCAATTAAAAAATTCCCCTTCGGTACATATATGAAAATATATCATTTGGAGGTAAAGTGAATTTAGATATTAAAGGACATTTGTAGCTTGAATTGATATATATATATATATATATATATATATATATATATTATATTATATATACTATATGTGTGTGTGTGTGTGTGTGTAAATAAACACCATGTCATGTTAGTACCTGAAAAGAATTTTGTTATGAGTAGTCAGCTGACAGCCCACACGATCCACTGACCACCCCCACCCTACAACAACCTCCTCACCCCACCTGGTTATCGTGCACAGGGAGCGGATGGCGAAAGAGGAATATTAAGTTATAGATTAATTATAGTCAGAGTATCATAGCAAATGTTATATATTAAATTACTAAATTAAAAAATCAAAAATAAATAATATGCAATTAAATTATTAAATATAGATAATATACATACTATATATTATTAGTTATTACTATTATTATAATATTAATAACAAAATATAGTAAATGTTTGTCCAAGACCAACATCGTAGCAAATACTTTCTCAATTTGATCCGGTCTAGTTGCATAAAAATACATTTCACTGACAGCGATAATCAACAAAGAAAGAAACAAATAAATAATTAAGTAATATATATATAGATATATATATATATATGGTAAATAAGTGACTGCTCAATTTATAAGGGTGAAAATAATATATTTTGATATTAATGCTAAAACTTCTCTGTATTGAAGTTAAACTAGACTCTCGTAGCCTTTCACTCATGAAAAACGAACAAGATTTATTTATTTATTTACTTTTTGATTTTCGCTGTCAATAAAATGCATGTTTATGCAACTAGACCGGATCAAATTGAGAAAGTACCAGTCGTAATAAAGGCTTGCAAATTTTATTATACTGTATATTATAATATATATATATATATATATATATATATATATATATATATATCGAGCTACAAATGTCCTTTAATATCTAATTCGCTCTACCTCGGAATTAATATATTTTTCATATATGTTTAACCGAAGGGGAATTTTCTAGGCGATAATAGAATTGCCGACCGATAATAGAATTGCCTGGAAAATTCCCCTTCGGTTAAACATATAAGAAAATATATCAATTAAGAGGTAGAGCAAATTGAAATATTAAAGGACATTTGTAGCTCGATATATGTATATGAATCACGGTAAGTGGTATATGACTTATTTATATATATATATATATATATATTAGTATATATATATATCATATATAGTATAGTAAATTTTATATATAGTATATATACACATATGTGTGTGCGAGCGTATATGTATGTGTTTATATGTATATGTATGCGCTTCCTTCATCTATATGAAACTGCCGACCTAGTTACAGCGGCAGATCGTAGCGCAACTAACCACCTCTCGGTTACGCGGCTGCAATTTTGAGCAGAGCTGCAGAAAGGAAACCATTTCTTCACCCAGTCTCTTACGACAAGATCCGTCCCAACGAGTGAGCGTGATTCTACAAGTGGGGCTGACTTACTGCTGACTTACTGCCTACTTGCACGCTGCGACGCCTTCTGAATTTGGTCGAGCGTGGATGATGGAACCCACTGGAGGATAATCTACTTCCTCTCAGAATCCCTGGTTGAAGAAGAATGATGACGTCCTTTTGGAGGTCTGGTTACAGGAGCGTTGTGTTGTCTGTCTAAGAGTCTGGTTACAGGAATGGAATGGAATGGAATATAGTGTTTAGGCCAAAGGCCATGCACTGGGAAGGAAATTGACAGTGAAAAGCTTTGGAAGGTGTAACGGGAGGAAAACCTCGCAGTTGCACCATGAATCAATGGCTAGGAGAATGTGGACAGTAAGATGAAGAAAGAGAAAATAAACGGAGGTGCAATGAAAGGAATGAAAGCAGTCGCAGCTAGGGGCCGAAGAGACGCTGCAAAGACCTTTAAGTAATGCCTACACTGCACCGCATGAGAAGCACTGTTTCTCTAAGGGTCTAGTTGAAGTAGCATTACGCTATCTCTCAGAGTCTAGTTAAAAACAATATTAAGTCTTCCCTTGAAGGATGTGATTAAATGAGCATTATTCTCTCAGTCTAATGGTCTGGCTTATGTGGCTACTATAGGTTACCTCTATAATTCTGATTAAAGAACTGCGTTTTCTCTCAGACTGGCCAGAGTAGCATTTTGGTGTCTCTCTATGACTATGATGTCTCTTCAAGTGTCAGGTTAAAGGAGCATTAAGCTGTCTCTGTAAGTCTGGTTAAAAAAAGAATGCTGTTGTCTACGAGTAATACTAAATTAGTCTAAGACAGTTCAACTTCATTTCACTATACATCATTATTGGTATACTTTACTACGTTGACTCGTTTTCCATGAAGAAAAGATACTGTGAAGGTCAAGAAAGAAGAGCTATAAAGACCCTGTAAAAATACTGGAGGGTAATATAAACAAAGGTCAATATACTATTTAAACAGGAGGATTCAGATAGAATTTCATAATGAACTTATTCATTGCATTTTGGCATTCTCCACTATTCTGCTTTGTCGATATCAAACGGCTCCGCAGAATCAGGAACGAGGTATTCTTATATTTTTTGCTTGATTAAGCTGGCTGGCACTGTTTAGCAAAAGACCTAGCATTCTGAACGTCCGTATGTACGTATGTATGTTTGCATGTATGCATGTATCAGTAGGTCCTGGTATGTATCAAAGATCCAACAGCAGATATTTGCTCAACGTGGTTTATTTTCCTCATACTGATATGTAAAGATATCTTGCAGGTATTTACCAACACAAAAATATATAACTTCGCTATTTGTTGTTATAGTATATCTTACATCATCTCTTGGGAAGACTGAAAATGTATCGAGATTTGCCTGAATCGCAACTGACGGCGATGTCGACATTTCACGAAGTTTGTCTAGAATGGAATCGAAAGAATCCGTAAGGATTACCCATCATCTGCGGTTGAATGGAACTTTATCACATTCTCCATCACATTTTTGTTATTCTAAAGTGAAAGTTTTAGTTATCGGATCTTTAATAGATAGTAACTCTCTGGGGTTTTAACCCAGTATGTATCCACCTTTGCGGCGTGTTTAGTACAAGCCCGGTGGGGATGACCGTAAAAATATAAACAAAAGACTGTAAATATGATGAAGATGATGACCCCCAAAGAAATATTAGTCCTAAATTAACGACCCCGAAAACCCTTGGTGTCATTACCTAGGAAAGATCCAAACAATGAAACTGATGTTATTATTCTATAGAATTTTCTGCGGGAGATTCAGAAACTCTCATACAAAACCTAACAAAAACCTAACACTGGCTGGAAGTAATTACTGCTGCTTGATTTCTAGGTGATTTTAATTTTTTTCTTACTGACAATTATTCTGATGTGTTTTTTTTTTCCAGAGGCATTTTGGACAGGCAGTCGAACATTCTAATGGCCTTATCCAGCCCAGTCCCCCACCCCACCCTCTTTCTCTCCTCCGGGAAAAAGCATGCTGAATTGAGTTGAACATAGAATTTAGGCCAAAGGCCAAGCACTGGGACCTATGAGGTCATTCGGCGTTGAAATGGAAATTGACAGTAAAAGGTCTGAAAGATGTAACAGGAGGAAAACCTCAAGCGTTAGGAGAGTGGAAAATAAGATGAAGAAAGAGAATATGAAAGGAGGTACAGTAAAAGGAACGAAAGTGGTTGCAGCTAGGGCCCGAAGGTACGATGCAAAGAGCCTTAAGTAATGCCTACAGTGCACCGCATGAGGTCCACTGACGGCACTACCCCTCTACGAGATAAAAAAAAGCATGCTAAAGAAGGAAATTGTGGTAAAACATATGTAATCTACCATCTCTTTTTGCTGTTACATCGTATTATTCCATTCACTTTCGTTACCTAGGTTTCTAATTCCGTCGTTCCAAGTTACCGTTGCAGTTCACGTCAGTCAAGCCAGGTCAAAATCCTCTATGATAATTAACAAGTCTGGGCAACATACAAAAAATTCAGAGCCATACTGAACTGTCTCATTCAGTTGTGCCACATCAAAATCCAGAGATCACTTAATCACTAGACCAGTGTTTCTTAACCTGGGGCGCCCCCACCCCCCCAGATGGGAGCGTCAGCAATTTCCAGGGGAGGCGTGAGCCCTAGGTAACAAGAGTGAGGAACTAATATTCAGAAGTTTATGAAAAAATGCAAAAGTATCGCCTTATAAGGTTACTTTCCTAGAGTCTATACTACTCTAGTTAGGCTCGTTGGGCTGACCATGTTCTGTCATTATTGACCTCCCTCCCGCTTCTCTTTCTCTTTTTTTTCCCCCCCTTTAAATCTGGGAATGATTTACTCATATCGATTCTAATTACGAAAGCATCCAGATCGAGGGTGATTTGTAAGGTCAGAATCGATATGAACTTATAGCGTCTCTGTTGGCTGATTGGATAGCGTCACTGACTGTCCTGATTTCGTCCCCGTCCACCTGGACGGTGGTTCGATCCCATGGGGGGACGAAATTGTTATCAACTTAAAAATTCCCCTTCGGTACATATATGAAAATATATCATTTGGACGGTAAAGTGAATTTAGATATTAAAGGACATTTGTAGCTTGAATTGATATATAAATGGATCACGGTTTGATGTGATAATTATTCATAACAAAAGGCTACGTTCTGTCAAACGCTCGAATTGGCCAACATGGTAGACGGGGTTTCATATCGATTCTAATTACGAAAGCATCCAGATCGAGGGTGATTTGTAAGGTCAGAATCGATATTGAACTTATAGCGTCTCTGTTGGCTGATTGGATAGCGTCACTGACTGTCCTGATTTCGTCCCCGTCCACCTGGACGGTGGTTCGATCCCATGGGGGGACGAAATTGTTATCAACTTAAAAATTCCCCTTCGGTACATATATGAAAATATATCATTTGGGAGGTAAAGTGAATTTAGATATTAAAGGACATTTGTAGCTTGAATTGATATATAAATGGATCACGGTTTGATGTGATAATTATTCATAACAAAAGGCTACGTTCTGTCAAACGCTCGAATTGGCCAACATGGTAGACGGGGTTTCATATCGATTCTAATTACGAAAGCATCCAGATCGAGGGTGATTTGTAAGGTCAGAATCGATATGAACTTATAGCGTCTCTGTTGGCTGATTGGATAGCGTCACTGACTGTCCTGATTTCGTCCCCGTCCACCTGGACGGTGGTTCGATCCATCCCCAGGGGTGGGGGACGAAATTGTTATCACTTAAAATTTTCAAACCCTTCCCCTTCGTACATATATGAAAATATATCATTTGGTAGGTAAAGTGAATTTAGATATTAAACGGACATTTGTAGCTTGAATTGATATATAATGGATCACGGTTTGATGTGATAATTATTCATAACAAAGGGCTACGTTCTGTCAAACGCTCGAATTGGCCAACATGGTAGACGGGGTTTGGGCATATCGATTCTAATTACGAAAGCATCCAGATCGAGGGTGATTTGTAAGGTCAGAATCGATATGAACTTATAGCGTCTCTGTTGGCTGATTGGATAGCGTCACTGACTGTCCTGATTTCGTCCCCGTCCACCTGGACGGTGGTTCGATCCCATGGGGGGACGAAATTGTTATCAACTTAAAAATTCCCCTTCGGTACATATATGAAAATATATCATTTGGGAGGTAAAGTGAATTTAGATATTAAAGGACATTTGTAGCTTGAATTGAGATATAAATGGATCACGGTTTGATGTGATAATTATTCATAACAAAAGGCTAGCGTTCTGTCAAACGCTTGAATTGGCCAACATGGTAGACGGGTTTCATATCGATTCTAATTACGAAAGCATCCAGATCGAGGGTGATTTGTAATGGTCAGAATCGATATGAACCTTATAGCGTCTCTGTTGGCTGATTGGATAGCGTCACTGAACTGTCCTGATTTCGTCCCGTCCACCTGGACAGTGGTTCGAATCCCATGGGGGACGAAATTGTTATCAACTTAAAAATTCCCCTTCGGTACATATATGAAAATATATCATTTGGGAGGTAAAGTGAATTTAGATATTAAAGGACATTTGTAGCTTGAATTGAGATATAATGGATCACGTTTGATGTGATAATTATTCATAACAAAAGGCTACGTTCTGTCAAACGCTCGAATTGGGCCACATGGTAGACGGGGTTTCATATCGATTCTAATTACGCAAAGCATCCAGATCGAGGGTGATTTGTAAGGTCAGAATCGATATGAACTTATAGCGTCTCTGGTTGGCTGATTGGATAGCGTCACTGACTGTCCTGATTTCGTCCCCGTCCACCTGGACGGTGGTTCGATCCCATGGGGGGACGAAATTGTTATCAACTTTAAAAATTCCCCTTCGGTACATATATTGAAAATATATCATTTGGGAGGTAAAGTGAATTTAGATATTAAAGGACATTTGTAGCTTGAATTGATATATATATATAATATATATATATATATAATATATATATATATATATATATATATGTGTGTGTGTGTGTGTGTGTGTGTGTGTGTGTGTAACATAAAGAGGGGAATTTGCTATGAGATATTTAAATACTATAATATGGCATGATATGTATGAGACATCGTTGTATGTCACGTGCTTTGACATTCCTCAGAAATTGGGAATCATCGTTTTTAGCTTCCCATGGAGACAGAGAACATCTCAGCTTAGAAAATGCTGATAGGTCCTTTTGGGTAGTGTGACATTAAAATCCTTACCTATACTCTGTTTTTTTTTCATCTGTTCATCCGCCTGTGGTGTTTTTGTACGGTAACACTGCGTCCAGGGCTTTAGATAGTTACATTCAGCGATTATAATAATATCCTGTTTCGAATATTAACGGTGCAATTCGCATACAATAAATTATTAAAACACTTTTCAGTTGCAAATGTACACCCAGATATCCTTTTATTTACCTAAAACTTACAAATAGCGTAACTATCTAAAGCCCGGGACGCAGTGTTACCATACAAAAACACCACAGGCGGATGGACAGATGAAAAAAAACAGAGTATAGGCAGGTCAACGCTCGTCAGTCGTTATGGGCGTTTGTCAAAGGTACCTTTGAAACTGGATATAAGTGGTTTCTGGGCGTGAACGATGGGTGTGAGCTTGTGTGTACGTGTGAGCCTCTTTCTTACATAATGAATGTAGACTTATCATGAAGGGACTGTTACGGGAAGAGAAGGCAGAGCCGGGATGGCTCTGCCAACGTGTTTCTGTTTAGTGAAGTGAAACTGGCTGAAATGGGTGAGTGTATTTATATCTATTTTAGCCAAAGTGTGGCTGGATTGTATTTGAATATTTATTTTAGAGATAAACTGTTTATGTGATCTTTTGATTATGTTCTTGGGCTTATCAGTTTGTTCTCCTGTCCTTTTAACAGGCGATTCTAGTAGAGGGAACTATTCTGGTAGAGGGAACTATTTTCTGGAGAAGAGTGGGATTATTCATTGGAGAAATGGTGTTGACTAATTACTGTGTTGACTAAACTAATGTTGGTGTTAGATTACCGAGGGTTAACAGAGTTATTTGGACTTTAAGTTAACATTCCATTTAATCATTCTGTTAAGAATCTGAGTTATTCAGTTAATACTTTGCTTTTAAATAAATGCATATTTTTATAATTCACGACTCTGATTTGATGACCAAGATAATGGAGAGAGAGAGAGAGAGAGAGAGAGAGAGAGAGAGAGAGAGAGAGTATTGCCAGTTGTCTGCGCTCTGGCCTATCGCTACCAAAATGAATAACGAGATAATTGTCGTCTCGTTATTATTATATATACATACTATATATATATATATATATATATATATATATATATATATTCAATTGTATTCCACATAGGAAAATGAAAAAAGGTATATCTCAGAAAATGCCCAACAGTTTCGTCCTCCAATGGACCTCTTCTCGGAGCGTTTATTATGAATTACTATATCTTCGTGCTAAGAAGATTACCAGTACTATATATATAGATATATATATCTATATATATATATATATATATATATATATATATATATATTACCATTTACAGGGAATAAGTTAAATCAGGGATTTCATTAAATCACTAGGGAATGTGTGAAATGACCAATTCGCTTAGGGACATTTGAACCCCGAAGGCTAGTGTTAATTACGGTGAAACAGTGGTTCATCTACACTGTTTCGCCATGTTCAGTACTGGTCCCTGGGGAGTCAAATGTATTTTGTCGTGTTTAGTACTAGACCGTGGGGATTAAACGTCCCTAAGTGCATCTGATCCCCCAGGGGCTAGTACTAAACATGGCAAAAGACATTTGACCCCCAAGGGACTAGTACTAAACACGGCAAAACAGTGTAGATAAATCACTATTTTGCCGTGTTAAGTACTAGCCCTCGGCGATCAAATGTTCCTAAGCGAATTGGTTTTATATAATGACCTAGGGATTTCGTGAAATCCCTGTAAAACACACACACATATCTATACAAATATATAAATTATATATATATTATATATATATATATATATATATATATATATTATATATATACGTGTGTGTGTGTATATATATATATTCAAATGTTAAGCCACAAATAACCCATAAATATCAATTTCACTATTCCTCGGGTTTAACTAACAAGCAAATGAAATTATACGTCATGAATTTTACCTGCACTCACCAGGATTTGAACCTATTACTTTTTTGTACGGCATATGAATGACGTAGTAGTGATGCACATAATTTCCTTGGATTCTGAAGTAGTGCGTACTGTTGTCGAAATCAATCCATCTCCATGATGACAGCCAACTTCCAAGTTTGTAAGAAGTGGCTATGTACTACATGCACGATAGTTTATCAATAATTTTTCACATTAAAGGAATGTTCTGGTTAATAACATCTAAATAAGTGCGTATCCCATTTTTATGACCCTGACTGCTCTAAAAATGTTCTGCCTGCTTTTAATAATAATAATAATAATTCTATTGAGCAAAATATATTTCAAGATTCACTGAGGAAAAAGATAAAACTGAAAATAAAATATACTACTGCAAAAAGAATGAGTTGAGAAATATACTAATATTAATATGCAAAAATAGAAATTCTCATACAATAAAAAAAAAAACCTGATCGATGGTGCAAGGCCCCCAAGATAGCGCGTCTAAAGGCTTCAGTACAACACCCTGACAACCTACCAGTCAACGGAACGATATTCATAATTGTGGGTAGTTTATAGAGACAGGCCGCTACGACAAATTCTGAGCACCAGTCAGAATTACGAAGACCATTCTTGAATTGAATATAGAAATTAGCCCAAAAGCCAAG
>NC_087221.1:15646394-15721394 GCF_015104395.2 Macrobrachium nipponense | reverse complement strand
CATAGCCACCACTGATATGTTATCTTGAGCAGAAAACAGCTTCAGCATGGCGTGAATAAACTCTGGAAAACCTGTGGCCACCAAAGCTTGAAAAGTTTCACAGCCTAGCTGCGGTATGAGTACTTTATTTATTTTTTTTTTTAGCGGAAAAACAGCGGAAATGTACCAGGAATTTCTAATGGCTGTTGGCTACCAGTGGTTTTGTGCTCCATAATCTTCCTTGAATTATCCAGCCAGTGGAACTCTCCTTTGATATGCCAAATGATCCAGTCATTAGTCAGTTATTTTAACCTGCTTTTTGGGATCTGTAACACATATTGTTAATAACAGAACGACCTTAATGTAGTACTCGGACACTGAGCCTCATGGGATTCCTAGTATATGGACGCTCTGGTGAGTCCCTTCACAGAAAAAAATGAGGGATGCAAGATATGAGAGACTGAGGTGCCACATAAATCCTAGCTGCAGTTGAACTATGATTATGATCTTTATTCTCAAGAGCAGCAGAGTAAATACTTGATGGCACAACAATGGATGATGTGCCATTTTCTTGATTTCAAACTGCTGACGTGTGTGCCATTCAGTCTACAAGTTCTTTATATGTGAGTAGGCAACATTCGTCTTCGTATAAAGGAACTGGTATCTCTTGAAAACTGTCTCTAACCAGAGCTCTTATACTTGGTGCCTGCCACTGTTGGATTTGATCATCTAGCACATCATAAGCGCTGCGTGAGATACAGCTTCTGCCATCTGATCACTGATGACGGATCATGCTATAATCATAAACACCAGGAAAAGTAACAGTGCAGTAAGAGTCCCTGTTGACTCTTTTCAGGGAAAGCATTAAATGGTTTAGCCTTACCAAATATGTGATGGTGTACATTCTATGCAGCATGCAGTATCTTCCAGAACATGTTTCTTGTCCTACATACAGGCTCTGGCATTACCAGTCATAACTTGTTCAAACACCATCTGGATGTTTCTGCCCTTGTATGCGTGGTTGTGTCAAGGTGGAACTAAGCAAGAAGACTCATTCAGTCATGTTCAGTGCACTGTATCATCAACCTCTACTTCTCCCTATCTCATTCATGACTTGTAAGCTGGGCAAGTTCAGCTAGTTTGAATAATGGTGCAGTCTCCTCATCCTGCTGGGACTCATCTGTGTCAATAAGCAGCTCAGCTAGCGCACCATCAGAGGATGATCTGGCCTTTCCCAGTCTATTACCATCAGGCCCTATCCTGTGTGATTGTGGAGAGTTACTAGGCATATGTCGAGAAACTTTGCATCGAGTGCCACCAGCATTCGTAGTAGGTCTGTTTCTCCGAGATGGTTTGTCCAACTTTGGTGCTAGAGCAACATGAATGTCATCATGGTCAGCAGGCTCTTCGCAGAAAAAGCAGGTGTCTTGTCTCATTTCATGGGCGATCCCACCTTCAAAATGTGAATTCTGCTTCAGAAAAAATATATGATCTGACACTGAGATCTTTCATTTGAACTAGACCGTGTAACTATTTGTATATAAATCATGAGTTTCATACCAGTCGCGGACGCTACTTACATTTTCGATGATTTGCTTATATAATGCGAAGGGCAATTTCCAAGAAATCTGTAATGTGAACATTTTTTTACCTAGATATATCCTTAATGCTCTACTTGCTACAAGGAACCGTTTTGAAAATGGCTGCCATGGGCTACTCATTAAAAAATTCCTGATGGCTCCACATCCGGTGTTTTGGAATGCCTTTGGGCGAAGTCTATCAATTTTGGTATTTCATCACCCAAAGCATGAGTGTCATGATTCGCTGACTAACTATAAAGAAAGACTATGTCCTTTGATATGCCAGCTCCAAAGGCAAACGTGTGTCTGATTCTTTCTTTAATACAGCGCTTACTAATTTGTTTTGTTGTTAATCTTAGTTGACAGCTTATAAAGGTAAATTGAAGATTACTGAAATATGTCATTTTAAAAAGAGATTAATGTTATTTGAAAAGTAATGAAGTATGGAAGTATGTTACGTTACGGAGGTAAGCAATTGATCTTTAGATTGTCAATACAACTTTGTAATAGCTTTTGTCCGAATATTATTGGCAACGCTGCACATTTTACTATAGGCCTACGGTAACAGATTGCTTGGTAGATAAGAAGACTAGTTGTAGAGAGAGAGAGAGAGAGAGAGAGGAGAGAGAGAGAGAGAGAGAGAGAGATTGTAAGTTTCGTCGAAAAATGAAGCATTTATAATTTATAACTGGACACATCGTGTCCCTGTTACCTTAACTGGAATCATTATGACTCTCCTTTAATAGTCAAATTAAAATACAAATTAACTTGCCGAGAAAAGGGATAAATGACTTGTGAAATTTAGGCTGCCAAGCCCAGCACTGGGGCATTTCCAGCCATTCAGAGTTTAAGACAGTTGGAAAGAGAGAGTTGGAGTGGTTGAACAGCAAGATCAAGAGATCCAGAAACTATATGAGATGAAGTATGTACAAGGATCGAAAGGTGGAACTGGGGAGAAAACGCTAAAGTGGTTCTAAGAGTAATAGTTAGTGAAGTTGGGAGGCAAGTTGGGGGAGAGGAAGCGGGAATGGGGGTTAAAGAAAAAAGGGGGTAAAAGTAGGTGCATCTAGGGGCCGACGGCAATTCCCCTATAGTCCAGTCCACTGACGACACTAACCCCAAACAGGAGTGGTGGGGAAAGCACTAAATACAAAACCAGTAAAAAGTCGAGTTTTCTGTACAGCATTATGCTGTATGAAACCTTCAGCCACGGCCCGGTGGTGTTCTGTGTCGTTAGCACGTGTAGCGGCGCTAGACGCACGATCATGGTTAAATTTAACTTTAATTAAATAAAAAACTGCTGAGGCTAGAGGGCTGCAATTTGGTATGTTTGAAGATTGGAGGGTGGATGATCAACTTACCAATTTGCAGCCCTCTAGCCTCAG
Organism: Macrobrachium nipponense; assembly: GCF_015104395.2. NCBI lineage: Eukaryota > Metazoa > Arthropoda > Malacostraca > Decapoda > Palaemonidae > Macrobrachium > Macrobrachium nipponense. The sequence goes on along the minus strand of NC_087221.1, from coordinate 15,718,450 downwards.
TTTTTAAGATCGGAGGGTGGACAGAAAAAACGCGGACGAACAGACAAATAGCCATCTCAATAGTTTTCTTTTACAGAAAACTAAAACTGAATCACATTAAGATATATTATGCAATACCCCAAATTGCAAGTCAATATAGATATTGATTACCAGACCCCTTAACCTCCTAACGTTGATTGGGTCAATAAGTCTGCTAACCAAACTAAGTTATCTTATTATTTGGGAAAATGGAAAGGAAATGGCGCCAAAGAACTTGTTATGGACTTTGAATTCAGTTCATATTCTGGTTCGGTGGAGCCCTTCACGGTAGCATATTGATTAGTCTGTCTACAGAAGCGAGTGAGAAGCATTTAAATTTTTTCTTAATGTTCAGTCACGCTAAGAAAGCTAGCGGACTGCACACTTTTCAAACGGAAGTACAAAACACATAGATCCGTGTGCGTCAAATCTGATCACATATACGGACACGTGTCTGTTACACGCGCGTTTCAGCATGGTTGTATGCAAGGTCTATAGACCTCGGTTGTATGAATATTATATATGTAAGGCAGTGCGTTTCCATGCATACTAGCCTAGTACTTAACCTGAATCTAGGTTTATATGGCTGGTAGTAGATAAGTATGAATGTCCAACTTCGCGCATATGTAAACCCGTGGTAGTGCGTCTATTTAAATAAATATTGGATGTTAACCTACACGCTTTTGATGTTGAAATGCCCCTGTACCTGCGCGTTCTCGTTAGTGCAAATATATGTATATTAGTCGATTTCGACTCGGTTGTAAAGCAGAGCCGATATGAACTTACATTAACCTTGGTAGCCGAATGGCCAAAATCGACTATCTATAACTGTATCTAAACTAATGGCCCAGATCCAGATACTGGCCGGGGCAGATGCACGCGTATCATATATATATATATATATATATATATATATATATATATATATATATATATATATATATATATTACCGTCCCTGTTTTAACCAAAGATTTTTGGGCGAAGGTTGCTACACCTACGCTGTGTCCCACTATTGTTCAACGGTTGTTTCCATCCAAGTACAGACCAGACCCATGTTACTCAACTTCGTTGATCGAAACACGAGAGATCTAACATGTGCCTGATATCGCACATAGAACGCATGAAACCATTAATGACAAGACAGGATCTCCGTGCTCTGAATATCCCGGTAAGCGAGAAGAAAAGTAACAGTGCGACTCTGAGTACGACTGAGTAAGTATGAGTATGAGTAAGGCAGCATACATAGATCAACGAACGCCCAAAGTAAAACGGAATATAAAGTTGACATGATCGTTGCGTGCAAGCCAACAGAAACCATTCGCCGAGTCGTGTGCTTAGTACTATATGTAGCTACCTCGGGGCAGGTTCATTATAGTAGCTTGATAAATAATACATTTCTACTGGAAGTCGAGAACTTCTATCACGAATCGTAGGCTTTTGGTTGTCGTGGGAATTAAATTGATAGTCAAGATTATTCGCGGATGTAAAGTTGCAATAACTTCCTTTGATAAGCCAATCAGCTAGAAAACGCGAGAAACGATTAGAACTTATATGAAAGTCACTAGCAATTTTCTTCGACAGTAAAGCTCCTAGCTGAAAACTCCGCTCTCTCTCTCTCTCTCTATCCCTCTCAATTTTACATCCGTACAGTTTGTACCATTATTTTACGCAGACAAATACTGACTGTTATTTTAAAGCAGGCAAATACTGGGCCATTACTGAAGGTCCCGAGGCTAAATTCAAGCAGAGCAGTGATAAGCTTATTGCGATGAATTCCCTATGACTTATGAAGCCCTGTTGGTCGAGGATGCCATATTGGCGTACGATGACGTCTCGGTTTTAGCGGTGTGTGCGATGATGATGGTTTTGTTTCTTTTACGGTCAAAGATCCCCTCCTCTACAGTAGTTTGATTAATTAATACTTGGAGAACACCATGCGTGTTTAGACTGCGTAATTCTCTGAACAAAGATGAAAAGGAATAAGAATAATAAACTTTTAAAAAATAAATAAATACACATCCACTGTAGCCTCAAAAACGCGGGAAATAGAAGAGTAAGGAAGGCATTCTATTCTAAATGGACAGACACTGACTATAATGACAATTGATATAGTCAGTGAATGAGCGAACTCAATTTATCAGCCGTACGAAGCCGTAATCATAAGTTCAGGGAGAAGGTCTTTTTCCTTGTTAGGCAATAAAGACAGCGGTATTGTCCCAGAGAATTCACGAAACCATAAGAAGAAAAATATACGAATTGGAGCGGAAAAGTTGCTTATTTTCTCTTCCATTGTTACACAAATAACGAGGAAAAAAATACGCATAACTGCTTCCCAGATTATGGGAATTGGTTTTGTCCGGATGAGTGATTCAGCCGCTCTTCCTTCCCGCTATATATTCATTCCTACGCTCAGGAGTTCCCTCCCTCCCTTCCTACTTTGGGTTTTCGGACTTGTTCCTGAAGGAGAATGTTTGCCTACTCCACCTTTCCGGAGAAGCCCCGCCCCATTCGTCCTACGTCCGTCTCATTTTTTCTTCATTTCTTCGAACCAGACCTAGGGCTAATAATAATAATGTTTCTCTGAGCCTTGAGTTTGTAGATGAAGAATTCAAAGACATCAGAAAAATAGGAACAGATTTGTGCTATGCATCCCATATAATACGCAAAACGGATCCTCCTCAGTGTTACCAGATATCAACGCAGCAACCTTTCTGCCTCGAGAGAGCAAATCAAGCAGGCTGCGCTCCGTGCAAGGTCGTGTGACCTTGGTGAAGGTCAGTTCAGTTGTCCTGTTTGACAAGGTTGTGCAATGCACATAGGAATTATTGTGTGTAATCTTATACCTGGCAGCGCTCTTCACGTTACCTTGGCTGTCATACAAGCTTCCAGCAGTTACTTTTAAATTAAGACAAATTTTCTATATTCTATTATGATATATATATATATATATATATATATAATATATATTTATATATATATATGTATATATATATATATATATATATAGATATATATATATATATATATAATATTATATACATAGTATATCGGCTATATGTATGTGATGTATATATATATATATATATTTATATATATATATATATATATATATATATATATATATATATATATATAATTCTTGCAATAGCCACAATGCCCTGTTAACTTTTCAAATTCGTTGCTTTTTTGATACGCTTGTCACTACAAAGCCTTGAGTTCCAACTTCAAAGAAATATGAAGAAATCCTGATTTCCGGTAGCGGGAAACAAACCCGCGATACCATAATCACGTCGAAGTCACCTTGCCGACATGACGACCATGAGAAGGTAAAAATGACCGGTAGATTCTACATATAAAATTCTTAATCTCGAAAATAAAACATGATGACTGGAGAGAAAGCAAATTCAGGGTCTTAATGTTTCCTAGCAGTTTCCATCTGGCCTCTTCCGGGGAACTTGACCGACTAATCAGTTTAAGAAAAATATACATCGGACATAGTATAAGCTTACAATTGACAAGAAGGTCTGCATAGGAGATACTGTAGTACTAGATCATATTCTGTAATAGTTGTCAGCACCATTTACCATATGTAGTCCTTACTTTATGCAAATCAACATGTCAAATTTAAACTTCTGCCCGTTATTTATGTATGTATGCATATATGTACGTAAATATAACCATATAAACTTTATATCTATATATATATATATATATATATATATATATAAAGATTACATATATATAATATGTGGATACTACTACTACATACATACATACATACATCATACATACATACATACATACATACAAATATATATATATATATATGATAATTATCACATCGAATATATATATATATATATATATCATACATCATAAATACAGGCAGAAGTTTAATTTTGACAAGTTGATTTGCGTAAAGTAATGAACAAGGAGTGCATATAATAAATGGTGCTGACAATTATTACAGAATAAGATCTAGTACAACATAATATAATATGCGTAAGCATGTAAACTAAAGAGGTGGACTGACGATAATTCCAAAAGAGGTTTACCTGGACACGCACTGTTGGCACGTATTGTTATAATAATTTACGCAAGGACCATGTATCATAAAATGAAAAGACGCCCGGCAAGGCACAATTTGTGCAACCTACGACAACAGTCTCTCTCTCTCTCTCACTCACTTCCATTTCTCGTCGGTTGTTTTCTATGACTTATTCATTGTCGCTTCAAATCCTTTATTCATGCCAGGGCGATGGAGGCAAGTAGCAATACCTCGGCACTTGTGACATTACGTATCATAGTCGGTATTCTTTGTGTAGGTGACACGCACGAGATCGATAGTAATTGATAAAAGGCAATGAGAACTCTTGCAACGGACTTCCATATTAAGTATATATATATATATATATATATATATATATATAATATATATATATATATATATATATATATTTGCTCCCCTATGTGAGAGAGCAATAATTGTGGGTGTGGCGTTGCGGTTAATAATTTATCGCGACAATGATAGAAAAAAAAAATATTCCACTCAAGCGAAACAAAGACACAAACGATTCAGCAAAATTATCGCCCGAAAGTTCCTTAAGCATTCAGCTCCATATCTAACGCAGAAACCGCAACTGAGTTTGATGTTTAATGTATCTCAACATATGGCAAAAGTATCCGTGAAAATACACTGAACGCACTATTTGAAGAAAAAAAAAAAAAGCATGTATTCCTGAAACTATCAGATATAATCATCTAAGATTTTCCCGCAAAAATTAGCACCTAAGCGTGAAAAGACAGCTTATTAAACCATATACCTATAGACGTAAGTTTCAGAACGAACATATGTTCCGATAAATATAAGAAAAGTCCTTTAACAGTAAGAAAAAAATGCCAGTTTGTTATTTGTTTTCGCAATCACCAAGAAAAAAAGTACGAATGTCTACAAACACTTGTGTGGATACTATGTGACGTCCATTGTATTCGATGTGTTGTAAATCTGAAGAGAAAACAAAACGTATTTTCAAAAGCCAAACCCTAAAGAAGCAGCAGTATGCCATCTTTTTTCTAAAACAGCACGCACACGACATGAGATTATCATTCAATAATGACCATCTATCATCTTCATGCCCAAAACATAAACCAATTTCCTCGTGTGGATTGGAATTCACATATTTATCGCGAGGGTAACTTTTCGTAGTAATGTCAACAAAAGAGCTGAGCGCTTCTTGCTTCTATTATCGTTCTATTTTAGTCGTCACAGCTATAACGCAATTTCAGTCACTGTTTGCTGTGTGCCGTTCAGCTACCTACCAATCGAAATCTATCTTAACAGTATTTCCTATGCATTTGTTTGCTATTTGCGAATCATTTCTACTCCGGTTTTTACTGTTAGCTAGTTCAATTTCTTTCACATAATTCATTTACTAGAGCGCTTGCACGCTTTATGGAATTGACATGCTTCTCAAAATTGGAGTCACTGATGTATATATATGCATATATATATATATATGTATATTATATATATATATATATATATATATATATATATATATATATACTATATATATATATATATATATATATATATATATATATATATATATATATATATATATATATATATATATATATATATATATGTATCTAATCACGAATCGAGATGAAATTCAAGATGGATTATTGTAGCCGAAAGGAAGTACCCGACTTCAAGAAGAAAATTACGAATTTGTATTTGCGTTCCAAACGAAATTTTCACTTTCCGGAATGAAAGTTGGCTTCCAGCCGCCAGGGGTAAAGTAATGCTTCTCTAAAACAATTTTCAGATGTATTCAAAATCTACAAAAAAGAGGTTTCCAAAAGGAAATTAGTTTCCAAATAATATCAAGTTTCCAGCAGAAGAAATTATTTACAGGGGTAACGTACCGAAAACTGAACTCCCTTACAAGCTATTTCTGGAAAATAACAAATCTATATACTTCAACGGTCTTCCCGTCACATTTTGGGTTGGGAGCCAATGAAGACTAAGAAGAATGTTATCGAAGTTTTAATTCACGAGAAGATACGAGAGACGCAAATTAAAATCTTTTTTGTTTTCTTGACTGGCAATAAGAAAAACTACGAGAGAGAAGAGAGAGAGAGAGAGAGAGAGAGAGAGAGAGAGAGAGAGAGAAATAATTCTTATATAAGACACAACAAAATATGGATACATGAAATATCAAAGAAAAATGGACACACCCATAAGCAAGGTAACTACTCATACTATATGGGATCCCCGATGTCGTGACTATAGACTTTCTTATTCAATAAATCAACTGGCTACAGAACACGCCTTTGGAATGAACACTGAGTCATCCGCTTTCGTTCGCCACTTATCAGCGACAGAGGCCATTAGAACGCGCCACTTATTATCCTTATCTAGCCCAGGTCTGAAGATAAAAAAAAAATTAATGAGGAGGAATGTCCCTCTTGAGCTGGACGGAACATAGGCCTAAATAATACGTACAAAACGTGAAAAAGAAGCCATCTTCTAGCGAATCGAGAACATCAGAAGGTGAAGGCAGGACGGGGTCACTGATCTAGCGAACTGCCCATGACTTCAGCCACTGGAGGCAGATCACAAAAGAAGCATCCTGACAATGAGATGTATTCCGCAAACAAGAAGTAGTTAGAATTGAAAAAACTATCTGCATTTAAACAATACACTTACTTTTTCGTAGCTAGACGTACTCATTTGAACGAGGTCACCACTCGAAGACAGCAATGGGCTCATTGCTCCAGCACTGTACTAGCCTTGCTGTTCTCTGTAGCAACGCAGGCTATATCAGCATTGCCTTGCAAAATGAACCCCAAAGCTCGGGTAGTACTATTCCCGTCCAACTCAATCTTTGGATTAGCAAAATAATTATAATTCAATTCAAGGACGTTATCGGGATTCGTTTGTCCGGAGGGATTTACGATCTTAATTCTCTCAAAAACGGTAGTACATATATTTTTCAGTAAGGCCTTTTATGGGTGTTATTAAATTGATTATTATACAAAAAATAACAGCACTAGTTGAAAAGATACAAAGGCCCAAGGAACTGAAGCGTTTATATGTCTCCAAGAACAAACATACTAATTTTATGACTCCTTACATGTAATAAAATGAAATATAGAAGTCTGCCCAAAGGCCAAGCACTGGGACCTAAGAGGTCATTCAGCGCTGAAACAGAACCTGACTGGTAAAAAGGTTTGAAGGGCGTAACAGGAGGAAAACCTCGCAGTTGCACTATGAAACAAATGATTGGAACGTGGAAAGTAAGATGGAAGAATGAGAATATGAAAGGAGAGTAAAAGGAATGAAAGAGGTTGCAGCTAGGGGCCGAAGGGATGCTGCAAAGAACCTGAAGTAATGCCTACAGTGCACCACAAGAATTGCACTGAGGCACTAACACCCTACGGGATCCACACACGCAGTATAATGAAGTTTCAGAATCCGACACTTGTGCCCAAAGTGAAGAAGCGACGATGATGCAAACTTGATTTAATACCGATGTAAATAAAAACAACAGAAGGGAAGCAATATTTCCCCCCCAAAACTATGAAACTTCAAGTTCACTTGAATTAATTTTTTTACGGTTTGTCGTTCCCGTCTCTACGTTTCTCTGGACAACAGAAACTAGAACGCTAAGTCGCACTCGTCGTTCTCCTGCGCCTTTCGGTCTGACAGAGCAGCAGGAACATGCAAATCGACCGGCTGAGCTGTTCAACTTCCAGGTACTTGGAATTAAAGTCAATGGGTAACGAAAGTCAAAGTTATGGTATAATTAATAATTATATATTATATATTATATTATATATATATATATATATATTATAATATAATATATATTAATGTGTTGTGGTGTGTGTGTGTGTGTCATATATATATTATATATTATATTATATATATATATGTGTGTGTGTGTGTGTTATTATTTATATATTGTGTTGTATATATTTATATATATATATATATATATATATAATATATATATATATATATATTATATATATATGTATATGTATGTATTGTCTGATCGCATCACCGTTATTCATATATACGCACTAAGCTACAAGTTAATGTCCTTTAATATCTAATTCGCTCTACTCGGAATTAATATATTTTCATATGATGTTTAACCGAAGGGGAATTTTTTAGCCGATAAGAAATTCGTCGGTTCATGGGCGTGAACCATCAAAACAACAAATTCAGGACGCACATTGAAGCATCTTATCGGCAAAAAAAATTCCCCTTCGGTTAACATATACGAAAATATATTAATTCCGAGGTAGAGCGAATTAGATATTAAGGGACATTGTATATGAATCACGTAATGTGATATGACTTATATATATATATATATATATATATATATATATATATATATATATATATATATATGCATATCTACACGGTAATTTTTACTGTATCTAACATTGCGCTCAGAATTTTAAAAACCCCATAAAAACGATATTTACAAACTATTTATAAGTTAAAGCTATATATTTCGATTGGTACTATTCAATCCTGAGATATATATTATATCATATTATATTATAAGTTATTATAAATATATATTACTTATATTATATAATATAATTATTAGTAATCTATTGACTATATATATCTATATATTATATTAAGTTATAATATATATATAAGGGTATATATTTATATATATATATATATATATATATATATACTATTTTATATATAAAAGGGAAAGTGTTGATTTCCAGAAAGTCGGATACGTAGCTACAAATAGGACGATGAAAAGGTGATGCATCTTTCAACTTTATTTCCAGCTAACGTTCCAAAGCATGACTTCATCGTCAGGGCAAAAATAAAAAAGTGGCAACAATTAGAATCAATACATAAGACTCAGTAAATTATTAATGTTAAAATATAGATATTTGAATCGTAACATTAAAACCACTTAACACCTCAAAGAAAGACAACTGAGTGACCAAGAAGACACCAAAAGGACGAAGAAACGTCTTATGCTATGAATAGTGTGGCAGAAAAGAGTAACTGACTACTCATCGATGGAACAAGTTTTGATGGTTTTTTGAAACGTTGGCTGGAAATATAGTTGAAAGATGCATCACCTCCTTTTAGAGTCCCTCCATATTAAACAACAATCTCCAACACTCAATAATCAAACCACCTCTGTTCGTTTGTTCATTGCATAATTTGCTTGTTTGTTTGTTTGTTTGTTTTTTTTCTCTCTCCCTTCTCTCTCTCGCTCTTACCCACACCACTTCTGCTCATTTCATTCGCAGTTTTCTAACTCTCCCAGTTGTCATTTGACTACGACATGAACAGTAGGTTCTCCAATATTTTTGTATACAGTATCATTATTATTATTTTTTTTTTTTACTCTGAATATTCATGTATTTATTTTTCGCTCTCAGTATATTTCTGCATTTTTACGTAATCTCTTTTACTTGTCATTGCTCTTTTATGGTTTGCAGTTAACTTACTTTTTTATGTTCTTATTTTTTTTACTGTGTTATGTATTTTAAAGTATTTTAATGTTTTTAGATATACTTAATCGGTACAGTTCTTAATGTTTCTTTTTTTTTGTATCATTTTATAGATAAGTGACCCTGATGATGGGAAAAACAATGTATTCCCGAAAGCTCGGCTGTGCCCTTGTTTAATTTTAAAGAAATAATAATGTCTGGAATATCACCACGTCTTCTGGCTATCCTGTTCCTGCTTAAATTAAAGTTTTCTAGAAACGACAACATACCTAATTATATATATATTAATATATATATATATATATATATATATATATATATATGTATATATATACTGTATATATTAGATATATATAATATATATATATATATATATATATATATATATATATATATATATATATATGCATATCTACACGGTATTTTTACTGTATCTAACATTGCGCTCAGATTTTTTAAAAACCCCATAAAAACGCTATTTACAAACTATTTATAAGTTAAAGTTATATATTTCGATTGGTACTATTCAATCCTGATATATATATATATATATATATATATATATATATATATATATATATATATATATATATATATATATATATATATATATATATATATATATTTATATATAAAAGGGAAAGTGTTGATTTCTAGAAAGTCGGGTACGTAGTACAAATAGGACGACGAAAAGTGATGCATCTTTCAACTTTATTTCCAGCTAACGTTCCAAAGCATGACTTCATCGTCAGGGCAAAAATAAAAAAAGTGGCAACAATTGCAATCAATACATAAGACTCAGTAAAATTATTAATGTTAAAATTAAGGATATTTGAATAGTAACATAATGGTTAAAACCAACTTAACGCCTCAAAGAAAGACAGCTGAGTGACCCAAGAAGGACACCAAAAGGACGAAAAAAACATATTATGCTATAAATAGTGTTGGCAGAAAAAGAGTCAAATGCACTCCATCGATGGAACAAGTTTTGATGGTTTTATGAAACGTTGGCTGGAAATATAGTTGAAAGATGCATCATCTCCTTTTCGTCCTCATATATGTGCTATATATATATATATATATATATATATATATATATATATATATATATATATATATATATATATGATATATATACAATATATATATAGTATATATATTTATATATATATATATATAATATATTTATATGTGTCTTCGTGCGTATAGTTCTAGCAATCTTTCTAGACGTGTGTGAGAACGCCAGCCATCAGCCACACGTGTTGAACGACTGCCATTATACCAATTAAAGCCAGAATCATAAGGGCCGTCCTTCAACGAATCCAACTACAACGTTAAACCAGCTGTCATCATCTTCACCTCCGACTGAACCTAATGATGACTTGTGTTCAAAAAGAACCACCAACAGGAGAGAGAGACATTCACTTTATTCTCGTGTGACTTTGTTCTCTCTCTCTCTCTCTCTCTCTCTCTCTCTCGCCTCTCTCTCTCTCTCTCTCTCTCTCCTTTCTTTTTTATAGCATAGGCTAGTAGGATTTCGTTTACAATTTCTTAATTTAAAACTACATGGAGTACTGTTAGGTTAGTTCAATTTGATATCACTTACTGTGTCTTCAAATTGTTATTTATGGCTTATCAATAAACCGTTTATTATTTGATCTACTAACAGACTAATTCTTTACAATCTAACTGGAGTTATCATTCTCTGTGGAGTTGCCTTTTGCAGGCAAGGCACCAGTTTTCTTATGATATTTCTTATATATAAATTTAATAAGATAAATATATATATTTTTACCGATTAATTTTATATATATATACATATAATATATATAACATATATTTAGATATATTTCCGAGGAAGAGCGAATCGGAAATTATACGACACCTGTAGCTTGATGTTTTGTATATGAAATGTCAATGTGATGTGTTGAAAATTTATACACACACACACACACACACACACACACACACACACACACACACACACATATATATATATATATATATATATGACTGGTAAAAGTGTTCTGTAACAACAGAATTCCATCTAATAAAAGGAGCCCATAAAAACACCAAAATGTAGAGAGAAAGTACTATATTTCAGAGACTGCTGTCTCTCTCTTCAGGTATATGAATGAGAAAAGTTTACAGAAAAGGTGGTATTTATACCAAGAGATTCGTCCACAAGTAAGCCAATTTAGGTCACCCCCGCTGATAATCTTCCTTTAATCTTCTTAAGCGTTGGTTGAATGAACACTGCGTCGACGATGTCCGATGTCCAATTCCCTTTTGAGATGTTCATTACCTGCTTCTCTTTTATTAAGGCCGATTCCATCATTTGACTCTTGTACCGGCAGTTGCTGCTATAAATTACACGTGACATATTCCAGTTTATTCTATGGTTATGTTCATTTATATGGTTGAAAATAGCCGAGTTCTGTTGTCCATACCTAACTGACCGTTTGTGTAATTAATCTCTGGGGAAGTGATTTACCTGTAAATCTGATTTGTAAGATTGGTCACAGTCCTGGCATGGGATCTCATATACCCCAGAGTCTTTGGGCGATGTCTTTTGTTGGACGTTAATCAGGGATTTGGCTAAGGTATTTGGGTAGGTAAATGCAAAAGGGTTGGATTTTTCCCAAGGGTGTGAGTTACTCTCTTAATCGTCTCCAGGTGGGGAATTTTTATTTTATTGTTGGGTGTGCTCTGGTCTTGTCTTTAGGGGGTCGGTAGAAAATTACGTTTGCTTTTTGAATTGCTTTCTCAATTATATGGTCAGGATACTTTAAAGATGCAAAGTTGCTTGCGAATTAGTTCAAATTCTTTTTCAGGAAATCTGGGGAACAAATTCGTAAGGCTCTTAAGAATAGGTTGCTAGCTAGACCTATCTTGATAGTATTGTCATGATAGCTTTTTTTTTTTAAAGTAGTGAATATATGAAGTGAGAAACGTTGGTTTTCTGTATATGTAAAATTTGTATTCTGTCGTGTCTCTGATTATTAAAACATCAAGAAAAGGAATTTTGTTGTCTGTTTCCCATTCAACTTTAAATTTGATGCTGGGCACTAATGCGTTTAATTTTGAGAGGAATTCATTAAAATTACCCCACTTATTATCCCAAAATGTTAGTATGTCATCCACGTATCTCATCCACAGCATGTTTTGGGTTTTATTGCATTTATTACTGTAGTTTCAAAGTATTCCATGTACAGATTGGCTTAAAATAGGACTTAAAGGACTACCCATACTACACCCGAATTTTTGCTTGTAGAATGATTCCCCGAATGAAAATACGTTATTAGATGCACATAATTCAACTAACTTTATTATTTTGTCAAGTGCCAAAGGGAAATGATCTGAATAGGGGGATAATTTTTCCCTTAAAAACTGAAGAACGTCCTGTACTGGTACTTTTGTGAATAGGGAGTCAACGTCAAGGCTTAAAAGTTTTATGTTGTGAAGTGGTATATGTGCTTTCGCTGGAATTTGTGACAAAAAGTCTTCCGAATGTTTGATGTGACTGGGAGAAAAAGTGCCTAAAAAAGGAGAAAGGAGGCCAGCTAACCATTTAGAAATTTTGTAATTGAAAGCTCCGGCGCATGAAACGATGGGTCTGAATGGAAGATTGTCTTTGTGAGTTTTTGGGAAGACCATAAAAGTAGGGTAATTTAGGATTAATTACTTAAATTTCTCTAATAGTTCAATACTCTTTTTGTCTTGGCCAATTAATCTTACTTTCAAAAACGAAAAATTCTGTGGGAACGTTCTGGAGGGGATTTTTCGTCAGTTTTTTCGTAAGTATTTGTGTCGCTAAGGAGCTGGTTGATTTTGTCGAGGTAGACGTCTTTGTCCATTATTACAATTTTGCCGTCTTTGTCGGATCTACTTATTATAACATCTAACTTTTTTAGCGAGTGGATGGCTATCATGAATCTGCGGGGAACAGGATATTTCTTATGAAGGTCAGTTAAAGCATTTAGTAACACTCCTTTTAAACATATCTCTTCACGGCTGTAGTTTTTGTCAGATATGAATTTATCAAAAGCCACTATGAAGTCTAGGTTGTTTTTGCGGTCTGGCATAAGGGCAAAGGATAAGCCTAAATTTAAAACTAAATGTTGATTTACAGTAAGGGGGGTGTTGGATAAGTTTAAAACTTTGTCTTGTTGTTCAAGATTATTCCATGCGCTATTATCTATTAGGTTATTTAACTTGCGTAAAGTCTGTTGGAATGAGTCACGCTATTATAGGCAGCAATGTCGGAACAGAATGAAATCAGATACCTGTATACGTGGTCCGAAGTGAGGAGGCGAAGATTAGATTGAGCTCCATATATCACTCTGCGTAGCACGAAGATGTCGTTTCTCGTATTGGTGATTCTTTCTTCCAGGAAAATCTTGTGTGATAGAGGGAAGGGGTTTGATTGCAGAGTCCATCTCCCGAATCCGTACATTTTTGGAAGTACTTGTTCTTTGAGGCATTCTTCCAAAAAGTGTTTTTGGTTTTTCAGCCGGTGTAGTCTGTTCAGTTCTTTTTCAAACTTGCGGAAAACTGGCTTGACTTCTGGAAGTGAGTGAAGAATCGTGGAAAGGCGGTTGAATTCCATAATGGGCTGACAATGACTGGTAAAAGTGTTCTGTAACAACAGAATTCCATCTAATAAAAGGAGCCCATAAAAACACCAAAATGTAGAGAGAAAAGTACTATATTTCAGAGACTGCTGTCTCTCTCTTCAGGTATATGAATGAGAAAAGTTTAAAGAAAAGGTGGTATTATACCAAGAGATTCGTCCACAAGTAAGCCAATTTAGGTCACCCCCGCTGATAATCTTCCTTTAATCTTCTTAAGCGTTGGTTGAATGAACACTGCGTCGACGATGTCCGATGTCCAATTCCCTTTTGAGATGTTCATTACCTGCTTCTCTTTTATTAAGGCCGATTCCATCATTTGACTCTTGTACCGGCAGTTGCTGCTATAAATTACACGTGACATATTCCAGTTTATTCTATGGTTATGTTCATTTATATGGTTGAATATAGCCAGTTCTGTTGTCCATACCTAACTGACCGTTTGTGTTGTAATTAATCTCTGGGGAAGTGATTTACCTGTAAATCCGATGTAAGATTGGTCACAGTCCTGGCATGGGATCTCATATACCCCAGAGTCTTTGGGCGATGTCTTTTGTTGGACGTTAATCAGGGATTTGGCTAAGGTATTTGGGTAGGTAAATGCAAAAGGGTTGGATTTCCCAGGGTGTGGAGTTACTCTCTTAATCGTCTCCAGGTGGGGAATTTTTATTTTATTGTTGGGTGTGTCTCTGGTCTTGTCTTTAGGGGGTCGGTAGAAAATTACGTTGCTTTTTGAATTGCTTTCTCAATTATATGGTCAGGATACTTTAAAGATGAAAGTTGCTTGCGAATTAGTTCAAATTCTTTTTCCAGGAAATCTGGGGAACAAATTCGTAAGGCTCTTAAGAATAGGTTGCTAGCTAGACCTATCTTGATAGTATTGTCATGATAGCTAAAGTAGTGAATATATGAAAGTGAGAACGTTGGTTTTCTGTATATGGTAAATTTGTATTCTGTCGTGTCTCTGATTATTAAAACATCAAGAAAAGGAATTTTGTTGTCTGTTCCCATTCAACTTTAAATTTGATGCTGGGCACTAATGCGTTTAATTTTGAGAGGAATTCATTAAAATTACCCCACTTATTATCCCAAAATGTTAGTATGTCATCCACGTATCTCATCCACAGCATGTTTTTGGGTTTTATTGCATTTATTACTGTAGTTTCAAAGTATTCCATGTACAGATTGTGCATCTAATAACGTATTTTCATTCGGGGAATCATTCTACAAGCAAAAATTCGGGTGTAGTATGGGTAGTCCTTTAAGTCCTATTTTAGCCAATCTGTACATGGAATACTTTGAAACTACAGTAATAAATGCAATAAAACCCAAAAACATGCTGTGGATGAGATACGTGGATGACATACTAACATTTTGGGATAATAAGTGGGGTAATTTTAATGAATTCCTCTCAAAATTAAACGCATTAGTGCCCAGCATCAAATTTAAAGTTGAATGGGAAACAGACAACAAAATTCCTTTTCTTGATGTTTTAATAATCAGAGACACGACAGAATACAAATTTACCATATACAGAAAACCAACGTTCTCACTTTCATATATTCACTACTTTAGCTATCATGACAATACTATCAAGATAGGTCTAGCTAGCAACCTATTCTTAAGAGCCTTACGAATTTGTTCCCCAGATTTCCTGGAAAAAGAATTTGAACTAATTCGCAAGCAACTTTCATCTTTAAAGTATCCTGACCATATAATTGAGAAAGCAATTCAAAAAGCAAACGTAATTTTCTACCGACCCCCTAAAGACAAGACCAGAGACACACCCAACAATAAAATAAAAATTCCCCACCTGGAGACGATTAAGAGAGTAACTCACACCCTTGGGAAATCCAACCCTTTTGCATTTACCTACCCAAATACCTTAGCCAAATCCCTGATTAACGTCCAACAAAAGACATCGCCCAAAGACTCTGGGGTATATGAGATCCCATGCCAGGACTGTGACCAATCTTACATCGGATTTACAGGTAAATCACTTCCCCAGAGATTAATACAACACAAACGGTCAGTTAGGTATGGACAACAGAACTCGGCTATTTTCAACCATATAAATGAACATAACCATAGAATAAACTGGAATATGTCACGTGTAATTTATAGCAGCAACTGCGGTACAAGAGTCAAATGATGGAATCGGCCTTAATAAAAGAGAAGCAGGTAATGAACATCTCAAAAGGGAATTGGACATCGGACATCGTCGACGCAGTGTTCATTCAACCAACGCTTAAGAAGATTAAAGGAAGATTATCAGCGGGGGTGACCTAAATTGGCTACTTGTGGACGAATCTCTTGGTATAATACCACCTTTTCTGTAAACTTTTCTCATTCATATACCTGAAGAGAGAGACAGCAGTCTCTGAAATATAGTACTTTTCTCCCTACATTTTGTGTTTTATGGGCTCCTTTTATTAGATGGAATTCTGTTGTTACAGAACACTTTTACCAGTCATTGTCAGCCCATTATGGAATTCAACCGCCTTTCCACGATTCTTCACTCACTTCCAGAAGTCAAGCCAGTTTTTCCGCAAGTTTGAAAAAGAACTGACAAGACTACACCGGCCTGAAAAACTGAAAAACCAAAACACTTTTGGAAGAATGCCTCAAAGAACAAGTACTTCCAAAAATGTACGGATTCGGGAGATGGACTTTGCAATCAAACCCCTTCCCTCTATCACACAAGATTTTCCTGGAAGAAAGAATCACCAATACGAGAAACGACATCTTCGTGCTACGCAGAGTGATATATGGAGCTCAATCTAATCTTCGCCTCCTCACTTCGGACCACGTATACAGGTATCTGATTTCATTCTGTTCCGACATTGCTGCCTATAATAGCGTGACTCATTCCAACAGACTTTTACGCAAGTTAAATAACCTAATAGATAATAGCGCATGGAATAATCTTGAACAACAAGACAAAGTTTTAAACTTATCCAACACCCCCCTTACTGTAAATCAACATTTAGTTTTAAATTTAGGCTTATCCTTTGCCCTTATGCCAGACCGCAAAAACAACCTAGACTTCATAGTGGCTTTTGATAATTCATATCTGAAAAAACTGCAGCCGTGAAGAGATATGTTTAAAAGGAGTGTTACTAAATGCTTTAACTGACCTTCATAAGAAATATCCTGTTCCCCGCAGATTCATGATAGCCATCCACTCGCTAAAAAAGTTAGATGTTATAATAAGTAGATCCGACAAAGACGGCAAAATTGTAATAATGGACAAAGACGCTCTACCCGACGAAAAATCAACCAGCTCCTTAGCGACACAAATACTTACGAAAAACTGACGAAAAATCCCCTCCAGAACGTTCCCACAGAATTTTTTCGGAAAGTAAGATTAATTGGCCAAGACAAAAAGAGTATTGAACTATTAGAGAAATTTAAAGTAATTAATCCTAAATACCCTACTTTTATGGTCTTCCCAAAACTCACAAAGACAATCTTCCATTCAGACCCATCGTTTCATGCGCCGGAGCTTTCAATTACAAAATTTCTAAATGGTTAGCTGGCCTCCTTTCTCCTTTTTAGGCACTTTTTCTCCCAGTCACATCAAACATTCGGAAGACTTTTGTCACAAATTCAGAGAAGCACATATACCACTTCAAAACATAAAACTTTTAAGCCTTGACGTTGACTCCCTATTCACAAAAGTACCAGTACAGGACGTTCTTCAGTTTTTAAGGGAAAAATTATCCCCCTATTCAGATCATTTCCCTTTGGCACTTGACAAAATAATAAAGTTAGTTGAATTATGTGCATCTAATAACGTATTTTCATTCGGGGAATCATTCTACAAGCAAAAATTCGGGTGTAGTATGGGTAGTCCTTTAAGTCCTATTTTAGCCAATCTGTACATGGAATACTTTGAAACTACAGTAATAAATGCAATAAAACCCAAAAACATGCTGTGGATGAGATACGTGGATGACATACTAACATTTTGGGATAATAAGTGGGGTAATTTTAATGAATTCCTCTCAAAATTAAACGCATTAGTGCCCAGCATCAAATTTAAAGTTGAATGGGAAACAGACAACAAAATTCCTTTTCTTGATGTTTTAATAATCAGAGACACGACAGAATACAAATTTACCATATACAGAAAACCAACGTTCTCACTTTCATATATTCACTACTTTAGCTATCATGACAATACTATCAAGATAGGTCTAGCTAGCAACCTATTCTTAAGAGCCTTACGAATTTGTTCCCCAGATTTCCTGGAAAAAGAATTTGAACTAATTCGCAAGCAACTTTCATCTTTAAAGTATCCTGACCATATAATTGAGGAAAGCAATTCAAAAAGCAAACGTAATTTTCTACCGACCCCCTAAAGACAAGACCAGAGACACACCCAACAATAAAATAAAAATTCCCCACCTGGAGACGATTAAGAGAGTAACTCACACCCTTGGGAAATCCAACCCTTTTGCATTTACCTACCCAAATACCTTAGCCAAATCCCTGATTAACGTCCAACAAAAGACATCGCCCAAAGACTCTGGGGTATATGAGATCCCATGCCAGGACTGTGACCAATCTTACATCGGATTTACAGGTAAATCACTTCCCCA
The DNA here is from genome assembly GCF_015104395.2 of Macrobrachium nipponense. NCBI lineage: Eukaryota > Metazoa > Arthropoda > Malacostraca > Decapoda > Palaemonidae > Macrobrachium > Macrobrachium nipponense. Next base: position 15,699,680 of record NC_087221.1, on the reverse strand, counting down.
GAGATTAATACAACACAAACGGTCAGTTAGGTATGGACAACAGAACTCGGTTATTTTCAACCATATAAATGAACATAACCATAGAATAAACTGGAATATGTCACGTGTAATTTATAGCAGCAACTGCCGGTACAAGAGTCAAATCGGCCTTAATAAAAGAGAAGCAGGTAATGAACATCTCAAAAGGGAATTGGACATCGGACATCGTCGACGCAGTGTTCATTCAACCAACGCTTAAGAAGATTAAAGGAAGATTATCAGCGGGGGTGACCTAAATTGGCTTACTTGTGGACGAATCTCTTGGTATAAATACCACCTTTTCTGTAAACTTTTCTCATTCATATACCTGAAGAGAGAGACAGCAGTCTCTGAAATATAGTACTTTTTCTCTCTACATTTTGGTGTTTTTATGGGCTCCTTTTATTAGATATATATATATATATATATATATATATATATATATATATATATATATATATATATACCATGACATTTTATATACGAAACATTAAGCTACAAATTCGCTCTTCCTCAGAAAAATATATATATATATATATATATATATATATATATATATATATATATATATATATATATACATACAATACAATACATCATAAAACCATTAAAAAAAACTGCCAACTGCATTGGATCGCATCATATCTTAATTCGGTTTTCGCAAATAATTTCCGGTAGGGTTCATCCACTGTCCGCGTATCTCCGGAGGCCAGTCCCAAACCCTGTGGGAGAGTCAGCCTTCATCCGTGTCTATTTTGCAAAATATCCCGTGAACGGATGAAAAGATTTAAGAAAAATTGTAATAATTCTTACTGGGTGACAACCACAGGACCCCTCTTTATATAATGTAATTCAAGAAGAGGTACACAATTGAAAAAGAAATCGAGGAGAGAGAGAAAGAGAGAGAGAGAGAGAGCTAATAATAGATTCATTGGTTCCTGGTTAATGTTTATAGCAACGGAATTCTGTATCTGCTTCATGAGCAACGACCCGGTCCCCTCTCCCCCTCCCCAACCCCCCCCCTCCAAGACTCCGCCCCCCAACAACAAACATTCAATAACCCTTTAAAAGACTCCTCCCCCTCCGACGAGTGGCTTTTCAGTCTCCCCCCACTTGAACACCCCGCCGTGCCCCTCCCCCTCCACACCGCCCCTTAAACATATAAATTCACCGAGTCTTGCGTGACATCGCATTGCACCTGCTCAGCAACCCTCTTTCACACATTGTAGATGGCTACGTCCGGGCCTTAAGTTCTGTATTCTGGCATACACAGTATTATCATTATTTTGCTTGCGCATGCATACTACATAATCAGGAAAATTATATTTTACACATGGGTTCGTCAAATAAATCTTTACGTGGAAACTGTATATGTATGTGTAAGTATATATATTTATACGTGTATACACACACACACACAAACACAAATATATATATATATATATATATATATATATAATATATATATATATATATAATACCATTTCTCAGTTCAATTAACAGAACGATCTATACATGACATGACAAACCTGGTGGTAAAACGATCATTATTACTTACCTCGTTCCCATTGGCTATTCTTGTGGTTGCCTCACGCACACGACGAAGTAAAGATCCTGTTGGGAGAAAGAAAAAAAAAATTAATTAAAGAGCCGTTACAAAAGTAAAATCCTTACTTCTATCGACACAACAAGTCAAACTCGTGGCGACGTAAACACTAACCACATAGGGTCATTGCATTATTTATGGCACTTTTGAAAATAATGGCCCCAGTCAGGGTTGTGGACGTTATTGATATTTATTACGCTAATAGATGTCCGACAATTGGCCAAGTGATGATACAGTTTGTGGGCCTGTGTAAGCAAGCTATTTATTGAGCCGATGATATCTGTTTTACCCGTAGATACTTGAGCAATAAGGGAGTAAAGGATGGCAAAATTAGACCTCAAGGATACTTCTTGATGAAGCCATTACGGCTTATACGCGATAGTTTCACGATAGTTTCACCACTGATTGATAACATCACACACTTGATAGAATTGTACATACATTGCACGAGTTACTTGGTAATCCAAACAAAAGAGCCTCAAACCCTTCCAGGTGTGAGGTAAAGAAGCAAAGTCTTCTTATTAAATTTCAAAGCAAATACTTGAATACATACATACATACTACATACATACATATATATATATATATATATATATATATATATATATATATATATATATGTATATATACATAATTAAATTTCAAAGGCAAAATTACATATACTATAACCTATATATATAATATCTATATATATATATATATATATATATAATACTATATAACATTCTGGATACATTTAATTGTAGAAAGGCATCTTAAGCGAAAAATTAAATTGTTGATAATTTTCATTCCTCATTATAAAAAAAGACCATTAAAAAATATACTTATTTTATGAAAGATGTAAAAGAACAAGTCTTGAACCAGGGTCATCATTGACTGTTAAGAATAAAGTGACGCTTAGCGTTGTGTCTGTAACTGAATTCTAGATGCAATCTACTGGAGATAATAAAAGGGAAGTTCATAAATTCACTATGATCGATTAGCACCTCGTGAAAGAAAAGTCCCTAATTGACAAGTAGTTACACGACAAATAGACTCTCTCTCTCTCTCTCTCACACACTCACACACATACAGCGCCTCAGTGGCGTGGTTGGTTTGGTGTTTGCTTCTCACCTCGGTGGTCGCGGGTTCGATTCTCGGCCATTCCATTGAGGAGTGAAAGATGTGAATTTCTGGTGATAGAAGATCACTCTCGACGTGGTTCCATGCAACGTAAAAACACCATACAAACAATCACACACACACACGTATCTGCTTGCCTCTTTGTTTCTCATTCAACTGTCTATTTGTCTGTCACACATACACACCTTTCGATCTGTCTGTCTGAGAGGCTTGCTAATTTCCTTGTCGTACTTCCCTTACAGACACACGTATGCGTAACTTTTACCATCAGGTATGTCTCCGGTGATTTTGTGTGTGTGTGTATCTAATTCGCATTTTAGTTTTTAGTTTTAAATATTCTTGCTTGCATGAGCGAACTGCCTTTATATAAGTAATGTGCTGGCTTCATACAAGAAAAAAAAAGTTGTACCAAGCGCTTTCATGTTAATTCAAAACATTTGAAATAACACGAAAGCACTTGGTACTGCTTTTATTTTTCCAGAGGCATGAGCTGACACACACACACACACACACACACACACACACACATATATATATATATATATATATATATATATATATATATATATATTTATATTAGTTTAAACTGAAAGCTTTGTCAAATTACTGTTAACATAACAGTAGTATATATTGAAAATGCTCAGTTGTAATTCAAATAGAATACGTATATAAAGCCACAAATAAAATTTAATCACCAATTCACTATTTCTAAAGAGAATTATACCTGATACGTAGTTCAGTATTGGGTGGTTAAAGCCACTGTCTTTTTGTTGTTTCTAAATCAAGCCACGGTTCGAATCCTGGCTGGCAATGAATCACTTATCAATCATAATTTTCTTTGAATGTTTTTCCCAGCTATAGTGAATTTGACTTTAAACAAAATATTTGATTTTATACTATTTGTGGGCATGTGACCAAAATTCATACACTACGTAAATAGAGGAATATATATATATATATATATATATATATATATATATATATATATATATTATATATATAAAGAAAGACTTATACCTTTATTTATGGATTTATCACGTTCCAAACTTTCGGGATTCAGTTATATACACACACACATATATACTTCTGTATAAATACATATATTATTGCTGTGTACAAGATAAAAAACCTATGAACATACAGTAGATTCACACTAAAATACAATAATTCTCCAAGATCAAGATGACCTAACAACAGCTGATTCCTCTTGCACTTCCTGGTGAACATCGGAGGAACTACCTCACAAACCTGCATAAAATAAGAAAAAAAAAAAAAAAAAAAATCAATCTAACCCAAAAGAAGAGCACTTTTCGTGGCAGAACCATTCATTTGCGTGCACAATTATGTAGAAAAGGGATGTTTTGTGGGTATGTGGAAACTTAACTTAGTTAAACTTAACTGGCATATGCCGTGCAGGCACTGTAACAAATACGGTTTAGGTTAGGCTGTAAGACCTAATGGTAGCACAGACCAAATTTTTCACAGACATTCACCAAATTAACGTAAGTGAAATACACTGTATTGTTCTCATACCTTATTTGTTACTATTTTGCAGACTAAATGTATGTGAATAAGATAGGAAACACGAACTGCAAAGCCCCAGTTCCGGTTTTGTGGCTACAGTATAGAACATGCAGCTTTTGCACACTCGCTGTAGTGCAGAAGATAGTAGATGTATATATATATAGATATATATATATATATATATATATATATATATATATATATATATATATGTGTGTGTGTGTGTGTGTGTATATATATATATATATATATATATATATATATATATATATATATATATATATATAGTCAACATTAGTTCCTCATCTTTTGGACTTAGTTATTTTCTACTTGTGTAATATCTTATTTCTGCTGCTAACTTTTCTAAGTCACTCTATCCAAGAACACAATAAAATCAAATTGTAAATCACCAAACAGTACCACCTCTAAAGAACTTTGATTTACAACTAATAAGCATACATAACATTAAAGTCGCTGAATTTGAGGACTTTATTCAACTAGAGTAGGTTGCTCAACAATGGATAGTATGAAGCGGGTATAAATATAAAGAAGACGGCCTCACGAAGATATTCTTATCAATATAAAATTTTTGGGTGAAACAATATAGAAAATGGTGTATATAATCCAGTGCAGATGAGGTAATCTTTGAAAATTACCGAGACATTGAACATTTTGCCTTTTTTGTTTTTCACAGTAATCCCCAAGTGGGTAAACATGACGGAAGGTTGGCAAAAAGCCATACTATTTAGCTAGTACTAGCCCCTCGGGGATTAAAGTAAAAGTACTATACACAAAAGACGGCGAATTTCTCAATATCTCTGTAAATCTCTCATATTACTCAATATACTGCATTAGACTTTACACCATTTTCTACACTGTTTAGCTGGAAAATTATATTAAATAATACTAGCCTATCGTGTAGCCCTCTCCTTTACATTTACCAAAAAATGTCGATCTAGAGAGTTCAGGTAAAAAACTTTGCTATAAAAATTACGTGAATATTTACTCTGACGCATGTTAGTGTCTTTGCAGTTAGGCTGTTCCGGGTTCCTCGTTGCTCACCCTACAAGCTCAGAGACTCACGAATCTCAAGTCCTCGACCAACCAAGAACCAAAGTCGAATGTCAACATTTACAACTCTAACGAACAAATTAGCACGTTTATATTGCTATTGTACGGCTCCTCTTGTTATTCTTCTTTCTTCCTTTACTTAATTCTTTAAGAACCTTTAGTCACCAGAAACAAACCCAGCTGATTTGTATTAAGTCAAGTACCTCAACTAGTTTCCCGTTTCTGCTTTTACTGGCTAGCAACAATTATCTCCTTAATTCCTCTTTTGAAACAGATTTATTTGCATTCCGAGTTATCTTAGTGTCCGTCTTTCTTCAGGCAATCACATTTTGCATGTTTATTTCGTTTTCCACTCCAAAAGGATTCTTTGAGCTTGATTTTTCCTATTTATGTGCTAAGACTATTGCCCCTAAACACAGAAACTATTGTCACTGGTTTCGCCGGGAATATTTCCATATTATGAGTACGGGTTAGACGAGAAGTCCTTACCCGACCCTGGGAGGCGGGAGCTTCATGTAGTGTACTACCATGCTATAGTTCATACCACGCGGTACTTTACCGCCTACATGTTTGTGCATGGACTGTGATAAGAGATGCTGTAACTTGTTGAATATTCGTTTCAATAACACAAAATCAACCACTGTATTCTTCTACTTTATTTTGTCATTTAAAATCACAAGACCGGTTTCTTTCCTGCCTCCCCTTATTTTCTTTCCTCTTTCATGTCTCGTCAGATGTTTTCAATCTTGCCGCGTATATTGATTAAAAACTGCACAATCTTTCAATGCGTCTCCATTAGCGAAGGCGCCCTTGTTCGTCATCTTGCGGCTAAAAAAAATCGGCATCTTCGCCCAAACGACGACTGTCTCATTTAAATCTCTGCAAAAGAAGCTTAATCAACTAGTGCTACCAGATCTATACTTTACAGCATATTCTGAATGCGAATTGTTGCTTTACTTTGTTGCTTTACTGCAAAACAAAACCTATATCTTTCGGTCATCAGCTAGACCTATAGCAAATCTACGGAAAGCTGACAGTTGCCCCATGATGTTAACTTTCCAATCGCTAAACTCATTCGATATACGTATAAGTATGCTACTTGCTTAAATTCTCCATGGAGTGAGAAAATGTCATCTTACGGCATCAAACGGCCCGTTGTGATAAGAAAGAAAAAAAAAAAGTTTTTAGTGACCTTTTACTGATGCTTCGAGATCCCGAGAAAATCGTCCTTGTGGCAGCTCCCTTATTAATACACACGTCAATCTTTGCTCCCTTTTTACACTACTCGTTCTCATTCAGTTGGTTCTGTATATTTATTTGGTATTTATTCTAACCACAACTGGTCAATCCAGCTGCGGGTAGTGGATTAGTATTGGCAGAGAGTAAGAAAAATGGGTGTTGGACTTGCAGCCTCGCCCCTAAAGACGTTGAAAATCGCAGGACGCAATTAGTCACTCGTATACTTTCAAAGGGGGCAAGGTGTGTAGCCTATATATATATATATATATATATATATATATATATATATATATATATATATATATATATATATATATATATATCTGTATGTAAATATCCCATGAATTTACATAAGTATGTGCACGTTCGGATATGTAACATGGATCCTTGCTTTCACACAGTTGTTTAAAAATTGAGTTATAACATCACTCGTTTAATAGTGCGTGCTGAGACGTAGGGCAAAGTTGCACTACTATTGACACATGTTGCACGTTGATTTCTACAAACGACCAACACAGCAAAATAAAAAGAATAATAAAAATAAGTCGACATTGCTACCAATTCACAACTTGATATATCACAAAGTCAGCAATGAAACGATACTGTATAGGGTAGCTTAGTGCAATGAGGATAATAATGTTTGGCATGATACTAGAGAAAGTTATAATAATAATAACAAGACAACAAAATTATATAGCCTATAATAATGATGAAGGGAAAATTATAACAATTATCGTGGCGTTGGTGATGATAACTGAAATATTCATGATAAACAACAAAATGACAATGAAGGTATTCCCATAATATACATTAAAAAAAATCTAATCCTCTTGATACTATAGGCTACATAAGCATTTTTTCGTTTCTTTTGAAGAATTCCAAATACATTTTACTCAGTTAAAGGAAAGTTTGACCAGCGCCAGCTAAAGAGTTTCAGCAAATGGCGTTGCATTATGTTCTGCAACATTTCTCCCAGTAGCACTCACCGGACGGTCTCAGCAATTGCATTCGACATTTACATGCAATCAACATACTTTACATTCCTTTCAGGCGCACACACGCACTAACGATAAACAAACGAAATGTGTCGATTTACCATCATTTTCGAAAGCACAGAAACGCATTTTATTATTATTATTATTATTATTATTATTATATATATATATATATATATATATATATATATATATATGTGTGTGTGTGTGTGTGTGTGTGTGTGTGTGTGTGTGTGTGTGTGTGTGTGTCCATCTCGAGGTCCTCGAAATGTATATATATATATATATGTATAAATATATTATCATTATTATTATTATTTTTATACCCACTCATTGCATGTCCTTTACCGATATCAAAGCGTCACCAAATGCCAGATCTTGCGCTATACATACAATTTTAGATATATCAGACTACCGGTTGATTTAATAGGGCGCTTAAACTGTCATGTTAAGTTAGCTACAAGATGGCTTTTTTATCAAGTTTATCTGAATAATAGTTGAAAATAATTAAGATGCGGCGTAACAGAATATGATACTAAAATGTATACGAGGAGAAACATTCTCGCCTGTAGCCTCGTACAGTAGAATAACTCCTTTTACCCTATCATAACCTCCTTCGATTCCAGTTCATAGATCGAGCAAATAAATAAATGCAAATAAGTTTAGTACAGTCAAATTTGGTATATTAATGAAGAAAAGGAACACTTTTTTCCACATACAAATGGTTGAAAATATGAAAGTCTTAATTAGCACAACATTAATTGTAAATTTAGTCCAGTCAGATTTCAGTTTCCGTATATAATTGAAGATAAAGAACATTTTTCTCCACCTCTACCATTGGTTGATAAACTAGAGTACATCTTAATTCTAACCCATTATAATTTTGGTTAACGACAAAGTTTATCCTCCGAGTTTTCCCATAAAAGTACTTGGAAGAAAGCTACTGTATATTACTAACCACTTCATATTTACTTAATGAATTTATGCAAATGAAAAGCTGAAAATTATCAAGATTATAGACATAAATGTAAATAGTTAGAGCTGAGAAATGTAAGCCTTATATCTGCCTAGATGTAAAATAAAACTTCCGGTTCCGGCCGGAAGTAACCGGCCCGAACCAAGTTCCGGTGCACCTCTAATGATTTCATTCTTCTCTAAATTTTCCCCTTCTGAGGGGTCTGGAAAAATTGGTCCGTTTGACATCCAGAAACATTCCAGACACAATGCGTTTCATAAGGGATAGGCCACTTCAGAATAACTATCTATATGTTCGTTAACCCATCTCCCTCTCCGCACACTCCATTTTAGGACTATACTTTTTTATCAGTTTTTGCTCACCCACCCCCTGTTATTTTTATCACTTGGATTCTTTCTCGCTTACTTATTCTTTATTACCCTATCTAATCTAGTCTTTACTTGCTCTTTTTGATCTATATAGATATATATAATATATATATATAGTTAATATATGTTATAATATATAGATATTACATGCATATATATATATTATAGATATAGACTATATTATAGTATATATATATATATATTATTAGTTTATTTCTACAATTAATATTATATAGTATATCTATTTTTGTTTATATATATGATAGGTATAGTTTATAGATATATGTATGAAACAATTAGCAATTATCCCATAGAGGGATGGCTTCAGAAAAATTATACAACAGTCCCCGACACGCTCATCCATTCACATTCATAAAGTAGCAAATTGTTTTCAAAGGTTGCAAACTACAAGCCTGGAAATAAGGAAGCCTTGAATAGTAATGCCCAGTGTCATGGGCCACAGGAGGGCTTAGAGGAAGGTTGTGGACCCGTTGGTAGAACAAAATGACCCCTTCAGTGATGGACTAACCTTTCCTGTGGCTGACGGCACTCTACTTTACCAATCCTGCAGGATACCGGAAAATAAAAGAATAACATGCTCGCAGCTCTGGATGGGGTGGAAATCACCAAAAATCTGGGACATGGGCTCGCAGCCTATACGCAGTACCTGCTCTTTGTTACAAAGATGTGAAGTGTGTGTATATATATATATATATATATATATATATATATATATATATGTGTGTGTGTGTGTGTGTGTGTGTGTGTGTGTGTGGTGTACGTCCATGTGTGTGCGTGTATGTGAGTGTGTGTGTGCGTGTGCTCGCGAGCTCCTTCAGTTAAAGAATTTTGCGGGTTAAAAGCTCAGTCCAGTAGTTACCAGTTAAAGTGCATGTATTGATTTTACCCAGTGCTTTTGATCTTAGCATTCAGCGAAATAATCGAGGGAGTGAGTACCTGTTCAGTCTGACTTTTCGAGGTGACATTGAACGCATGAACAGTAACTGGAGATAAACTAAAATCAAATCATTCAAAATATATTTGCTACATTATCCTAAGCATCGCCGACAGAGAGAAAAGGCAACATTTCGAAAGGTTAAACACGGAAGAGAGCGACCAGTCGTTCTTTTGTCGCCAAGGACAGTTCGACGAGCGTTTTCACGGCCAACTCCCAAGATGCGTTTTGAAACCACGAACTTGCTAAAATCGTTCTTCTCTCCTCGACGCGTCTTTGACCCAGCTTTGGCGAAAATACACTTTTCCGAGTGGTATAACTGAGAAAAGACTAAAGAGAAAAAGACTCACCAATGTTCCCGGGAATTGAGTAGCGCGCTGGCGATGGGGAAACTGACCCTTGCCTGGTCGTCGTCGTTTAGCCCATCCAATAAGGTCGTCACAACACCGTTGCTAAAGCCCGGTTGCTTGGCCACTACTACTACGTCACCTGTCGTATCCTCCAATCTTGTGCCGCGTTTGGTCACATAGAACGATGATGCCATGTGCTCGCTGGTGAGTGCGCAGGCGTTCTTATGCACAACTTAAAACGCCACAGGTGAAAAGTATCTTCAATTGCTACGTCTGCCAGCGCAAGTTTCAAATTAAATCATATGCAACTGCTTTCGTTTATGTAACATAAGATTAACTCGACAGATATTGTCGATGGTAATGATATAACTTAAAGGTTGTTAACTGGCGGTTATCCCGGTGAATATTTCATGGAGGGCTAATTAGCGTTGATGGCCCACATTAAACTGTTGTAATGCGTGACAGCTCATATATTGATTTCAAATTATTTATTGCGGTATTGTGGCCTGATGAATGCCGTAGCATTTCTCTTGGCTCTTTGGCATCTAAAGACCCTAAAAGTCATCATCCACTCGGCAAATAGTTTGAAATAAAACTCATGAACACTTCCAAGGCATTAACCACTTAAATTCAGACAAAAAAGAAAAAAAGTTTGTTGCCTGATCGTGCAAACCCGATCCACGCCATTTCTCTCCTTGATAAAATTCTTGCTTAACTGCGAATTGAAATGTTGCTTGCGCCTTCTGTGCCATGAGTTACTTATTCATTGAAGTGTAATGAAGTCTAATGAATAAGAAAAGTTCAGTCCTTAATTCCATCAAATGGGACTTTTTTTTTCCCGTGTCTGGTTTATAATCTTAAGCTGAGGTAAGTTTGAACGATTTTCTACTTGCAAAGAATCTACGTTTCATGAAGTCTTTCAAAAAACGGATAAACCACAAACACACACCCACACATAGTGAGGCAACGAGTATGTAGAAGTGTCCAGGTTCAGTCAAACAACCGCCACAATAATCAAGCGATTTTCCGTGGACCAGAAAACTAATACAGGTGTGTCATGCTTGTGGTTTTCATACGCAAAAAGATGAGGAGATGGAGAAAAATGAATAACAAAATGTTAGACAGAAATCCTAGAAAACATCTTAATACAAACATTGCATTAGATAAAAAAAAAGACCATTATACCAAGCGGAGAGGATGTCTTTCTTATTTTCTTCATGATCTGTGCATTCCATGCACTCCTAGACGCAGTTATGCAGTTACGCTCGCTCCCTCGCCAATTTTGGCTTCGAGAACTTCATTGTGGTCCATTGTGGATTGGTTTGACTGTAACATCATACTTTATTCGGCAGAATATTAACAAATTGACTGAATATAGTCGTGAATAACCTTCTTGAATTAGCATTTTCACAAAAACATAGAAACATGGGTCATCCAATCTCTCTCTCTCTCTCTCTCTCTCTCTCTCTCTCTCTCTCTCTCTCTCTCTCTCTCTCACTGTGACGCAAATGAAAGTGAACGTTAATTATTTATTGTTAGAAAAACCACAGAAAATTTAAGGGACAGGTAAAAAGGTAGAGCTTCTAAAACTGTAGTTTTGCTACCAGTTAATGCAGGGCTGCCCAACAAGTATATGGGAGTTGTACTACAGTTTTCACCCTGTATGCTGCTCTACCGCCTTTAATGTTATACATATTTAGTATATAGTATATAGTATATACTATATATATAGATATATATATCTATATATATATATATATAGATATAGATATAATATATATATTATATATATTATACATTATGGGGTCTCTGGCAAACACGAAACCCATATCAGGTTGAATTCTATATCTCGTGTTTGGGTCCTTTTTATCTATATAACAAGAAGGAGTAAGAACAGATTTCACTTAATGAGTTTTCTCATAATATTAACTGGAACGTGATTATCGATATTCATCAATAGATAATAATAATAATAATAATAATAATAATAATAATAATAATAAAATAATAATAATAATAATAATAATAATAATAAGAATAATAATAATAATAATATAATATAATAATAATAATAATAATAATAATAATAATAATAATAATAAATTGAGAGACGAGGTTGCTAACTTCAAAAATAACTGCAGTCTGCTGTCTTTAAGCCCGAAATATGGCCGTATTAGGCAGGATCCATACTGGATCCTGGTATTAGGTTTTTTAATCAATCATTCTGTCACCCGGTGGATAACTGACAGGCAGATTAAATATGCTATGTCCGTTACGTTTTGAAATACAGCATCTAGGTGCTATTGTTTTCTCTTGTTTTCATGTCACGAAATTGCAGTCAGCTAATTTTATAAGTATGTTTATTTGCAGGGTTCAAGAAACTGATAACCTTGATGCCAGCTAGCGTATATTTATAGCCAGGTACCTCAACGAGAAATCTATTCCTTCTCATATGTCAGGTTTTAAAAGTATCGGTTCGATCCTGAACATAACTCATTATTCAACAGCGCTATTCTACGTCACATTGTCTCGAATAAAAAGCTGTATCTCCCGTTTACTCAACCTTTCGAATTGCTGAGTTTTAATTCATCCGGGTAAGAGCAGATTTATATTCATGACACGCATTTCAATCTAAATTGCTTCTGTCTATGAAATTCCAAACATTACATCATGCCTGATGTTAACGGAAATCTTTTTCACAATGGATGATGTCAACAAAAATCTCATTCTCTGCATCCTGCGGCTTAGTGGTCATGATATTTGCCTCATAACCAAAACGGCCAAGGTTCAGATTTTCAGAATGCAGGCTTAGTGATTTAAGCGCATTTTGTTAAATCCTAAAGTGCCACAGGTGACAGAAGCAGTGTGTTCTGTACCCTGTAGTCAGATGACTGTTGTTGGTTACAGCTACGCCCGAAAGAATTGCAGGCACTCGAAGGGTTGTACCTACATTTTGGAGCCACTCCTTATAAGCAGGAAAGGCATATGAGTCACTTCGTATGGCCGCTCTGAGGGCTCATCAGCACTGAGCCACCCACCATTATTTCCCATGCATTCTCTTACATCCTGAAAATTAAAATCTAAATAACCAGCCTAGATTTAAGGTATTATCCAGGTTGGTGGGTGGTGATGATTACTCGAGAATCACAAGAATACAGGTGAGGAAAGCATCGACTGAATGTAAGGACTCGGTTGAAATTTACGACATAATGAAATGAATTGCACATTCCTGCTTGTTTTTCTAACTCATTTGCGGTTTGGGTAAGCTTTATCGCGAAAAGGAATGAAAAAATGAACATCTAGTTCTGATGACCGTCAGGACTTAGGGTGATAACCATCGCTAATAGTTGGGATCAATAATCATCAATGATGCGTTGATCAGGGCGTTCAACTCTGAAGTTTGCGTTTATAATTAATGAAGGACGCAGAACACAGCCAGTATTAGCGCTGCCTTCATTAAAGTTCAAGAGGATCAGCTAGGCTTTCCTTTAGTGTCCTTGATAATACAATAGATCGCAAATTAAAGCCAGTTTAACAAGCAACAGGCACTACAAATTTCAGAAAAGAACAGTTTTCAGTGACAAGGTATTCCTAGATAACACAAGTGAACATACTTTTGACGCTTTAAGAATGCTTTAGGAAAACAAAATGAATTCATAACTATTAAAAAAAGCTGTTGAACACACGAGTTTTAAATGCGACTTATAATTAGAGTTGCTTTCCAATGCTTTCTGCTGCATCAAAGTTATTTGGTTAAAAGATGGTAAACATAAAATGCAACGTGCTTAAAGTCACAAAGTTAGCAAAATTCTTTCATAACTTTCAAAAACTTTCTGTATTTCACGAAGAATACATTGAAAACTTTGAGTTCGTTCATCGGAAACAAGTGTGCATGGATGACATTATAACCTAGCGGTTCATTAAATAAACTCGACACCTTTCTACTTTCTTAAGAGCTATGTGCTCAGATGTTTGTTTTGAAAATTGTATTCTGTCATCAATAAATTCTTCTTTCAAGAAAACATGCAACAATAATCTACCGATTTCAAACCAAGTAATGGCAAGACGTTTGAGGTTTGTTTCAATACTCCAGTCATGACATATCTTGCGTTTATATAGGACAGTGGATAACAAACAGGTTCATTACAAAAACAAATAAATAAATGAAATAAAGAAAAAATGAGAAGATAAATTAATTTTAGAATACAAGCGCACTTGATAAACTATACATAATTTCAGTAAATTGAACAAATCATCTCATATATGATCTTTTTCTCGTCTTGCCAAATGACAACTATATTACGATAAGATTACAGTAAGTTTAGCATAATATCTAGTTCATCACAGCTATCCTGATGAATAGAAAAATTAACATCTATGTGTGTGTGTGCGTGTGTAAAAGCAATTGTTGCATACTGCTTGTATTACTGTGGGTTCAACCCAAAATGTCATTCTTGACCCTTACACTTCCACATGTATCAGGTGCAGACTAATAGTGATATATACCAGTAAGCTTTCATAGTAATGAATCCTTAATATATCCCAAGATTGAAATAATCACACTTCTGCCACTTCAACGAAGTTCGATCATAATTACTGCCGAGTGGTGTTTTACTTGGGATTTTGACGCGTCGACATCGTTTATGTTTGTTGACATGTACAAAAATGAAGTGATCCACTTAGTATTTTTTTGTCTGTAAGAGTGAGAGTGATACAGAGTACAAGTGACATCTGGTTGAATATGTCCTCAGTCTGTGGTGAGATTACGAGCTACACAATATTATTTCAACGCATATATTTATGCCCGGATTAGAGGAAAGGAAAGAGGTGTTCATGCGCGAGGCTACTTTAAATTAGAATTAGCTACTAGGGCTAACTAGAGTAAGGGGTCCAGTGTACCTAGCCTAGCTAGTAGCCTAGATGCCCTTTAACAGGTATACCCACCTAGCTATAGCCGCAGATCTAAGTCTAGAAAACAGGACCGCACGGTTTATTAACTTGGGAATTAGGTAATATTTCCTATTGGTAGTACTTTTAGTGTTGCTGATGAAGGAGGCGCTACTAGGTACCTAGGCTACTAGCTATTGTTGTCAGTTAGCTAGGTATTAGGCTATTAACCTCACATCTTTATTAGGAACCCTTTGGGAACGGGGGTCTCGAACTAAGCAAGAGCTCTGCAGCAGATATTACTTTGGAAATTAGTTTTGGTATTTCTATAAACCTAAGCATTCCGCATCATTCGTCCCCGCGAATACCAAAGCCACCAGGAATTGGGGTGTCAAATGTATTTCGCCGTGTTTAGTACGAGCCCCTGGGGGTTAATTACAGTCGTCCGAATAAATATTATTTAAAATTCTTGTTCAGGAGGTAAAACTGCATAGAAAAACTGCAACTGCCATAGTGTAGGCCGCTGCAGAATAGTAATATAGATCTACCTTAGTTTTTCCTAGCCTATAGTAGCTATTTTGGTAAAACTTTACTTTAGACCTAGTTGCGTGGCCTGATTCCCGCCAGTTGTCGACCAGGACAGGTTCCTCAGACATAAATGGACATAACTTTCTTATAATGCCAGGTCCCTATAATGCCAGGTCCTGACCTAACCAGATCTTACCTATCTAACCTAACTTAGCTTTCTCTTAAGTGGGCCACATCCTCCCCCTTATGAGTAAACCCAGAAAACTGACTATGATCTTGCAGTTCTTTAACTCCGGTCAGAAGTCAGCGGCTGGATTCCCTTCCTTGCTCTTACGACCAGGGAGGAAATCTCAGGTAGGCTGAACCCCAGTCGGTTCACTCGAGATCACTCGGATTCCACCCACCAATCAGTGAGTCTTCCCTTCGTGAAGGACCGATAGTTTGTATATCGCGAAGGAACAAATCATAATTTTTGAAAGTAAATTGTATTTTTCCTAGCTATACAAACATGAGATCCTTTACACTAACTGTCCACCTCATGCCACCCCTCAATCTGCTACCTGGGCAAAAAGCAAATTGGAATGTTTACGTCCGGTCGGAGGGGCTACCAATGACAGGACCAGTAGTTAACTACTGAAGCACCTTGTTAAAGATTTCAGCGGCCGTGTCCAGGCTACGCCTTAAGTAATTCCTATCCTCAGGTTTGTATAGCTAGAAAAAGTACAATTTACTTTCAAAAATTGTGATTTTTTCCTATGTTTGATACTGGGAAAGCCAAGGTTTTTGAGTAGATTTAAGCCATCCAAGACTTGTGACTTGATCCAGCTTCTGTGGCATATTCACAGTACTTGCTCAGTGCATAAAGAAGAGGAGAAAGAATTGCTTCATAATTGGGTGTCATCCTAGAGTGGGGCTTACAGAAATTTGTCATCTGAAAACATATTAAATCTGTAAGGGCATAAAAATTATCATTAGTTATATGAATTAGTTACATGAAGTGTTGAACCACTTATTTTTGCAGGCTTACAATAGGATGTGCATTTAATGCACTGCATGTGCTACCCTCAGAAATGCAATTAGCCCCTAGACCTTTGTAGCTCATTTGCAAAATTAGCTTATTTAACCCACCCTTTACAAGTTGATGCTAGTCTTATCCCTATCTACTAATACTTGTACATAAGTGAAGACTGTAACCTGGCACTCATATCCTAATAGCCTACTTGATTTTATGTGTCCCCTGGAAAGTCATTCAACCAGTCATACATTGTTCTTCAAAGTACAGTATAATGTTTTGTACAGTTTCAATAATCTTTGTTGTTCTTATCTGTTGCATGTTGTCAGTAACCTTGAATAGACTTGAATGTCAGAAAAACATTCAAGAGAAGTTATTTATGGTAGAGCATTGTTCTAAATTGTTGAAGGCACACAAAGGGAAACGGCAGGAACTAGGTTATGTATTTCATACACTGTCAGAATTTTTTTCTTACATAGACAGCTTTTCAGACCCAACCTAAACTTTACAAATACCATTGATTAATTGATGTTACTGGGATCTTTATATGACCTGGGTGTTTGCTTCTATATCTTAAAGGTGTTTTTATCTAGGCATGGGACTAAGCTTTGTCCCATGGATTTCTGGAAGTGAAATATGATGGTAAACTGAACTGAATACTATTCCTTACAGAACCATAACCATATTCATTATCCAGAGGAAAAGAAGACATTATGCTGCAAATCACTTAATTAACTGCCATTTAAAATCATCTAAGGAATGCCAGTTAAACATGATTAAGTGTGAAATTGAACTATCATATGCTTTTAACATTCATGATGGATATGAACTCTTTTCAGTGCATTCCAAAAGGCCGTTTACTTCACCAGCGAGCTATCTCAGAGTTGAATGTTTTCATCATATTTTAAAAAATTTAAGAAATCTGGTAAAGGAGAAGAGTAAATTTAACTACAAAGAAAGTGTTTTGATAATATGAAACTGTAGATGATGAAAAATTAAAATGAATGAACTGCAGAAATGGATAGGAAATGTGTCCAACTGTTTTTCCTTTTGAGGAAACTCTTACCTATGATTAGAAGTACATGGTACAGAAATGTTAGCTTTGCCCTGATTTTGAGTAAGTTGGTTTTATGGTCATTTGCTAGTGTATGGCACCTGCATTTGTGGTATCTGAGATAAACAAGATCTCATAAACAGTGGCAAAGATGTTCCCTTCACCTATATAAAACATAGTTGAAAGGAATAGATAATGTTGACAACCCACAACTACATCCTTATTTGTGGAATTGTGGGGCACCAAGATTCCTTGTAATTGTGTATTTTCTGTAGGAGAGTAAAAGGCTGTCATGGGACTAGGAATCAAAGTTTGGAGGTAAAAGTGTTTCTCATTAAAGTCTCTATCGTTTCCTCCCAGCAAAGTGTAAGATAAGTTCATAGTGTACAATAAGCCAATGCAAGAAATATGGTAGGGAGACAAATTAATTGCCCTTAAGCTCAAGGTACATTTAGTAATTAAGAAACAAGTTTTTTTTGTTCATGTAAAAAGCAGTTGACAAAGTTATTAAACCTCTAAATTATCCTTGCAGTAATCACTATAGAGGTGGTTAAAACTGGATTGGTACATTTTTTTTTCAGCTCAATAAAACCCAGATTAATCTCCAAGATAATTATAGCCAGTACCTGCATAGTCTTCAGTGTTAGAGGTGCTGAATAGATACTCACTGTAAAACAGTGGTCTGTATTTTTTTATGAACTTAACACATTTTTTAAACATTTGCCTTTGAGCAGGTATTTTCCAAATTGTGTGACATAAGCAAGAGATGAACTCCCCATTAGTGAGGCTATCACTGTACATATACTGTAGTTGAGTACAGGTTTTTAAGATGAGGCAAGTGGAGCATTTTAGGGGGAAAAGTGAAAGACAATTTGGTCTTCAATGGATTTGGGTATTGATAAACTTTCTGATTGAATTCTATTTCTCAGAGGTTATTCAAACATATCATATTCTGTAGCTATTCTGTTTAGTTACACACACTAAATTGGTGTGTACGGTACTTGAGTTTTTTGTAATCTTTGTGTTTGCAAAAGTGACATATGCAGTAACCTCAGTTGTCAAAGATACTGAGTTCATTAATGTTTGATTTATGTAAATATATGATATACAATAAAGCATTTACTCTATAGCACAATATATTATTTATGTGTGCAGTACTACGTACTGATTTGTGAATAGAGAAGAAACTAATTTATCAGATACTGGAATGGAGAAATTTGAGAGATTTATAGTGATATAATATGTACAGTGATTGAGATATCTTATTTTGATGGGCTGTACCTGACTTACTTACCCATCTGATTTTCGTTTTATCGTTGAGCTTGAAAGGATGCTGTTGAATCTTATTATACAATATATATGAATAAAGTTATTACAGCCTTGAGTCTTTTTAAGTTTTCCTCATCAAGACATTTAAGCCCACTGTCTTGGAAATGAAGTTGTTCATAGTAAGACTATTTCAGAGCATGACAGAAAGTTGTAGAGCAAATTACTTTTTGAGAACAATAAAGTAGCCTTTTGATGTCATTTATATTTTCCAGATGGACGAAATATTGAGCAAATCCGTCGAGTATCAACAGTATGGAAATCTTATTGTAAGTAGTTATGCCTTTACTGCATTGCTACAGTGCTTTGTAGAGCCTGACAGAGATTTCATTGCTTTGCTTTGTGCACATTACCATTACTGGGGGATTCTGCTTCTCTTAGCACTGCACTATACTTTGTTGCTGTAACCTATTCTGGAAAATATGGGACATGCTCTGATGCATTTGTAGAAGTTAGAAATGCAATAAATATTCTCAGGGTGAATGATGCTCATTTCTATATATATATATTTTTTTTATTGTACAGCATGCAAACTAAAATACTACTAAGACATGCATTTCTAACAGTTAGACATTTCATTTAAGGAAAAGAAACTACTTATGGTGAAAATGCATCAGAAATGCAAAACTGACCTTTCAACATGAGAGGTGAGAAAAAATGTAGACCTAAACACATATAATCAGTTATAAAAGTTATAAAATATAATTGTTTCTCCTCTTTAACACCTATTATGAAAGGTACAGTACGTATACAGATTTTTGGACCATTTATTAAAGAAAAATTTTTTAAAGATATAAAAATCTTCTAACTGTCCTTTTGAAGATTGTTTCATTGTCTCAACTATTATGCTTGCAACTAAAAAATTTGTATAAATTGTAATACTGGGCATTTAATGAAAAATAGTAACTAACAGTATTTCTTTTCTTATGTAACATTCTTATAGTAGAGTAAACAAAGTCTATCTAGCAAATGTTGCTTTATGTAGTAAGTGAAAGTGGAGTGTGGCAAAAGCAAAATTGTAGGATGTGAATTCATAGTCTCTTCTTTACCAGGCTATTGTCCAACCGTCTCCAGACTCTATGGCTATTGTAGGCTCTCTACCTCGTATCAGTAGTTATTCCTCAGGATGCCAAAATGAGAATTAAGAAAATATTGCAATAAGAAATTAATGAAAATCTTTCCTTCAAACTTATATTTTTCTGCTTTTATTGTTACATATTCTTAGTTTCTTTCTTCAGTTACAGCACTTTATGTACTTCATACCATTAATTATCTACCATCTAAACCCATATGTTGAATTGAGTGATTCTATTTATGCTCTACTGTTATGAGTAGTAATTAGGGCTTTAATTTTTTTTTTTTTTTTTTTTTTTACAAAAGTGATGGGAGAAATTACAACAAAGAATGCTTTAAGTTTATTGTTGTTTTAAAACTGTTGATAAAATATCTCTTCTTAGGATCCTCTGTTTTCTCATTTTTGTAACTTTTACTTTTATAATTTCCCTCTAAAGGGTGTCTTCTCTAGCATTTGTTGGAGCAACAAATAAGTTGCCATCTTTAGTTTTAATGGTGGGACTGCTTCTGGGGCATCTCTAGCTCTGTGCTCACATCACCCCCATGTGACTTTTTCACTTTTGAAATTCTTTCTCTCCCCATTCCTTTTCAGTATTTAGTTTCACGACTTGCCCCTCATGTTGAGACATCAGGTACATCTGTAATAAATAGCATCTCCCTCTGCAATTATGTTATTTACTCATTCCTTTTTTAGTTCTTTTAGGTATGGTTTTACTTCAGTACTTGGAAAGAGAAAAATATCCTTGTGTTAACCAGAATATACATTATCATATTTTTACAAACGGTATATCACCAAGCCAATTTGAGTAAACAGATTGAATACCAAAAAGCTCTTGGAATATGCATAGCATTGGTTTTGATTGGCAAAGCATTTTTTGCTAAGAAGAGTTGCAATCCACCTGGTGACAGTTTCAGTACCAGATGTTTATTGAGTGTATATCTGGCTTTTGTTTGCTTTGACCTGCTTTGGAAGCTTGAATTTCAAGTCAACGGTCCCTGTGGGCTCGTTCCATATGAATAGGTTTCATCTTCTGATTAATAATAATAATAATAATAATAATAATAATACAGTAATGATAATAATAATAATAATAATGTGGAAATAGAAGGAATGTTACCAGTGGGACAAGATCAGGCCCTAAGAACCAGACACGTATGTCCAAAGAACAATAGATGGAAATAACATTTCACCAATATGCAGGAATGCAATATGAAAAACGAGACAATAAACCACATAGTAAGCGAATGTCCGGCACTTGCACAGAACCAGTACAAAAAGAGGCATGATTCAGAAGCAAAAGCCCTCCACTGGAGCCTGTGCAAGAACACCAGTTAGCTTGCAATAATAAGTGGTACAAACACCAACCCGAGGAAGTGATAGAAAACGTTCAGGCAAAGATCCCCTGACACTATGGTATCAGAACAGATAGGGTGATACATGCCAATAGACCAGACATAACGTCGATTGACAAAATTTAAGAAGAAAGTATCCCTCATTGATGTTGCAATACCACGGGACACCATAGTAGATGAGAAAGAAAGTGAAAAAATTGGTAAGTATCAAGACATGAAAATAGAAATAAGAACAATATGGATATGCAAGTGGAAGTTGTACCTATCATCATAGGAACACTAGGCACGATCCCAAGATCCTTGTAAAGGAACCTGGAAAAATTAAATGCCAAAGTAGCTCCAGGTCTTATATAGTTGAATGTGCTACTAGAAACAGCCCACATAGTGAGAAAAATGATGGGCTCCTAAGGAAGTAGGATGCAACCTGGAACCCCACACTATAAAAACCACCCAGTCAAATTGGATGACTGTGACAGACAAAAAATATATGATAATAAGTATGGTGTCTGGTAAAGCAACAGCCGGTGAGTCAGTTGCATCAGGCCTCACAAACTTTCTCCTCTCCCTCCCAGCTGCCTATTGCTCTGCCTGTAGCTTTTTTTCCATTGCTTTCTTGGAGACCACTTGGCATCACAGTTAATATGCAGCAAGAGTTTGTTCTCCCCATTGCCTACCCTTCCACCTTACCTGCTGCTATGCTTGAGGAGTAGGCGTTTGCTGCCCCGGCTCCTTTGCTGGCACTTGCAAAGCAAGAGTTTGAGGTGGATGAGTCATCTTTAATTTTTAGTCAGTTCATAGACAATTGTGCTTTTCTTGTGCTATTCTCTGCCTCATTTAGTTGAGTATTTGGTGATGGTATAAATTTAATCTTCACTTTCCTCCAGTAATTTGACTTTGTTAAAAAATGTTAAGCTTTATATTTTGGTTCACATGCACTTTGAGGAAATTTTGTGTTTTCGGTGCATAAGGCTTCCTTTGAAAATCTTCTATTTGTCTTCCTTCCTTTATGAGGTTGTGCACGGTCACATCATATGGTACCGCTTCTATGTCAGTTTTATGCTTAATAATGTGACTATACTTCAAACCAAAAATTAACCTGGGTTGTTGGGACTTATTAAGAGCCAAGCCATTTCATCACCTGTTAATTTCTTTTGTAAGCTCCTTTGGTAGGCACTGTGAGTCTTCAAATTCCTGGCAAAAAGGCCTGGGACTGTGGCGCTGTTATTAGCCCAAACACAGAGCCTCGAATTGGTACATTTTCCTGCAAACACAAACTGAAGGTACTTGTGAGACAGAGAGTTTATTGGGACGTAGATAAATGTCATGTATGTCCAAGGAAATCAGCCAATCATTCCACTGAATAGCTGCCAGAACTATGCTGGATGATTCATGGAAAAAGGAGTCTGCCAAATGAACTTCTTGAGGTTGGAGATGTCCAACAGTGGGGTCTAACCTCTGGATGCATTCAAAATAAGAAACAGGTGATTATTGCAATTTGGGGAGGCTACCAACACTGACTCTATAACCATCTCTCTGACAGAGTGCAATATTTCCCCAGAAGCATCTGTAATCACCCTGTCAAGGCAACCGAAGAACTCTAACGATTTGTTCAAAGTACATACTATGTACTTTTTTGCAAGCACAAAATATTTAAGCTGTCATAAGAAATAAGCAGTTGTGCTAAGAGAAATTTCAGCATATGATTACACTTCTACAACTCAGAAAAGTTACTTCATCAGATTTTTTGTCGCATGATTAGACCACAGAACCCTGTCCATCTCCACTGTTCTTCTGTTCATTGGGTCTGACAAGCAAAGGAGTCTGCGTCATAACGCATTACGGAACATTCCTGGAACTGATACGTGAGATCTGAAACGTTGTGCAGCTACACATATCAGTTGGTCATCCGTTACGACCCAACAGTTGATGGCAGCTTCCACATAACATCCTCCAGATGATGTATTTATAGAACAGTATGCTTTCATGCTTTTGGAATCGGTCATGGATTCCTATTCTATAATGAAATTAACCTTGTAATAAGCTCTTGATGTAGCTGGATTTCACTGTACTTGTAGCCATTCCAAAGTTTTTCAGCATACCTGTGTAATCATTGAGGAGGCTCTGTAGGCTGCAAAGTTCATGTTCCAGAACCACATTCTTAACATGTCTGAAGAACATCTCTCTAACTTCAGAGAGGTGGACATTTTGCAGATGTGGGTTGGGGGACGCAAAGGGGTCTGGTGTTGCATCAATGAATTTCAGCAATTGTTCTCTCATATCCAAGTCTTCAAATATACTGTGTGACTCTGGAATGTATATCAAGCATCCAGTTGTTGCATAATATGCCATTCGTCCCTACCACAATGTTTCACATCTCGTTTCATGCACCAAATGCACAGATTTTTGTCATGTATCACACCAATGACAGACCAAGTTTTTCTAGGGCCAGGTTGAGATTCAACTTTACTCGAGGAAGGTTCTGTTTGCTCTTTATGCTCACTTGATACGTCTGCCTGACGTTTCTGACTTCTCTTTAATGCTTGTTCCAACTTGCGGTGACCAAACAGCATCAATTTACATACAGGATTGGTGGCGGTAAATCCCAAGTGGGCCACTGTCCCAATCAATATCATTGTGAACAGAGGAAAAGGTTTCCAGGCCAGACCATTGCTTAGCATTGTATCTTGGGTTCTGCTATACATCTTTATGGGTATCACTCCGATCTTCTGCACATTCTTTATGAGACAGGGTACACTCACCCACACAATCAATGCTTCTCCATTTAAGACTCATTACATAACAGAATTCAGAGTACCTGTAAATATATTATACAGTAATAAGGTTCCAGATTATACCATGATCTCTTAAAATTATAACTTGACAAATTTCACTGTTTGATTCCCAAATGTTCTAGAGATATGAATGTCAATTTTTAACAATTATTTTAAAAAGAGTAGTTAGTATATTAAATATTTGCTGTTCTTTGTCTCTGTGGCTCAACCGCATGCCTGAAATCAACTAAATTACATGATATTATAGGTTATCATGGTGAGTAACATTAATAAAATTGATTTAGAAATGAAATAAAATGACATATTTGAAGTAATGTCAGAATAGGAAAGAATGAAAAGAAGAATGATATGCCAAAATGACATTTATTCATCAATTTTAATACCTGATATCAGTAATATTCTTATAAGTGAAAAAATGTTGTCATATATGTATTCTGATAGTTTGATTGGTTTCCTTTACCTTAAAAACCTACATTTAGACACCAAAAACTCATCAGTAGCAATGAAGGAACCAAAGTTATGACAATTTTAGGTTTGAAGAATCTCGTTGGCGGCCATATTGGATTTCGCCGCCTAGCGAAGTTAGCCCAAACTTTCAAGAGGGACATGGGGGCTTATTTTGTTTATTTTGACCCCATAACCAATAAACAACCTTCAAAATTGGATCCGGAGAGAATAGTCAAGGGGTCAATGGCAGGGTCCTCTACTATATGTCAATCTCACTAGAAACTTTGGGGAACTGTCAACACACACCTTCTGCAACAGCTTACAACAGGAGGTTGCCAGCCTACTTCTCCTCACTTCAGGACCCTCAGGCTTGGGCAGTAAATGTGTTACTGCAGTAGTGGTCAGATATGGAGACTTATCGCTTTCCTCCTTTTGTGTTATAAGAAAGGTACTCAGCAAGTTACCAGAATCTTGGAACTCATGGATGACCCTAGTAGTTCTGTGGAAGTAGTTTTTGAACTTCCTTTCTCTGTCCATAGATCTTCCTTGAACTTTGACATCAGTAGAGATCATCTCATAAAATCACACACTATGAAGTTTTCTTGAAAACTGCAGGCTTTAGTTAACCATGAGGAGATTATCAACTGTCTCTTATGAACATAAGGTTTTTCTTGAGCATCTCCTGAGTCTGTCCTCAAATATAGAAGAGACTGAACCACTAAGCTATGTCAAAGGCATTAGATATTGGTGTTGGTCTCGAGAGCTGCTTAATTAAGTTATTTTGTCTTCGTAGATACGTACATACGTACTCTAAAATGCTGTCTTCCCAGGTATTAGAGAATATAGATCAGTGCTTTCTTTTGCAGTATGTATGCTCAACAGGACATTGGTAATGACCCTGACCTCAAGGAGGTCTTTAGATCTTTTGGGATCAAGATGTCTAGGACATCTATCAACCTCTCTTGGATCCTTGATGTGGTTCTAATGATTTTGTCTTCAGAGCCATTTGACAAGTGAATCAAAAGTGTTTTTGCAGAATGTTGATTTTTACAATGGAGATACAAGGACAGCTCAAGGAACAGTATGGATATATAAGATAATTATATTTTCCTTAATCAGTAACTGAAGTTTCTGTGTAGGCTCTTTAGGGCTCATATTTTTACTTTTACATTATAGTTTAAAAATCCATTAAATACTCTATGAAATGGTAGTCATTCTTATTTCATCATACTAATCTCTGTTTTTTTATATATTTGTACAATAAAACTTCAAGAGTATTACTG
This sequence comes from Macrobrachium nipponense, assembly GCF_015104395.2. Classification (NCBI taxonomy): domain Eukaryota; kingdom Metazoa; phylum Arthropoda; class Malacostraca; order Decapoda; family Palaemonidae; genus Macrobrachium; species Macrobrachium nipponense. The sequence continues at coordinate 15,673,700 of NC_087221.1, read as the reverse complement.
ACAGAAACAAAAAGAATGAGGGAAGAATGTACAAAATTACATACATAAATAAACTAATTTACATATCAAAAGTAGAATTATGTATAAACTGGTGAAGGTAGGAAATGTACATTCAGACTGCATGTGAGTATTCTTACTTTTATATCCTGGTCTGGTTTTCAGTCTATTTGAGTGTTGCCTAATTAAGCCGACATCTTTGTCAACTTAATTTGGCAAAAGTAGTACCTCAACTTAACAGATGTTTTGGGTTCCTGGGTTCAAGATAAGTGAAAGTCTGTTAAGACACAGAGACCCTGTAGTATTGCATCCATTTGAATATTTTCTAGAAAGTATCTTACAGCTAACAGTAATTCCATATTGTTCCCAACCTAAACTAACCTGTACACTTTAAAGTTAATATTCAATATAAGATGTTTATTTAATAATGTATCATATTCATATTTGAACTGGTAGCATAGCAAACAATGAAAAAGGAGCTCATAAATACAAAAGTGTCCTAAGTTGAGGTGTTACTGTATTTTAATAACTCTACGTAGTTGGTTATCTAATGTCTCTCCAGACAATCCCCTTAACAACTAGGCAAGTAAAAATTCTCAAGCAAACAGGTAATTTGGTAAAAGTTGTATACATAATTACTTGTATTAATTTATTGTTTGGCTAGCTGCATTTTTGTCAGTCAGCAACACAGGATGTCCATTGATTGCATGGTTGTCTGTTGAGTCTGGCAAGCATGACAATATGAAGCAAGGGCAACACCTCAGCTGCCATTTTGTCTATTCATGAAAAGAAAGAGGGTTGGGGGGCAGGGGTATCATACCATTTGGGTGAGACGTTGTATTCAAGATAAAATTAAAAGGAATGACTTATGAATTAACACAGTTGCAGCTGTGGGCGAAAGAATTAATTTAAGCCCCAGCTGCTAATCCACATTGCCTTATTCCAAAGAGGTGGATGTCACACATGTTCTGGACCACCTGGCTGATTTAGATCCACTTGGTAGCTAGCAAGGGGTTTGGGAGAATAGTATACATCAAGAATAATAATAGGAGAAAGGAATGATGGAGAAGAAATAACAAAAAGTAGAAGAAAATGGGGTAAATACAAATTATTTTCTACATTTGGCAAACCTTACTACTGTAAATCATCTCTAAGCATTGTACTTACTAGCAAAAAGATGCTTGTACTTTATGCATCTTCCACATTAAGTCTGAAAACATAGAAATAAATTGTATTTTTATTAAATAAATAAATGGGTAGTCATATTAAAGTAAAACTTCAACTTACATAAAACAGCAAAACCTGACCACCCTTTTATGACAACTGTAACTTATATAATTGAATTAAATTTTATGGGACTTCAAAGCGTAACAATGACTTAAAGAACAACAGTCAATCTTGATACTATATGCAATATATATACAATACAACCAACACTTTATTTTCTCATGGTAACTGTATTTAATCTTCTTCATCAGACCTTGAAAGAGATAGCTTAAGAAGAGCGATTTGTAGAAGACAGTAACAACAGTCTAAGACTTCTGAGATCAGTGTTGCTTCCTTTGTATCAGAAAGCTCTTCAATGATATTCACAAGTGTGGGAAAGCCCAAATACACCTTCATAGAGATGTATTCTCCATATTTTTTATGGTTATCCAGTGTTGCATGCACTCCTCATTTTCCCAATGTTAAATTTGCCATGGCCTAACCACTTATATACTTTTTGAATCATTTACATAAAAGTGGGCGACTATAATTCCTTTTTTCATAGGTGTGTCTACCGTGCCTTGTGAAGAGAGCATGACCCTTCAAAGCATTCTTTTCATGATTCAGAAGATTCAGGTTATGCCACACAGCACATCTTTGGCAGCTCTGATCCTTCAGATGCCTCAAATATGAGCAGAATGTTTTCTTCCTGCATGCTTGACCTGCTTTTCTAAGAGTAGACCTTAGTAGAAAGCAAAGGAAACTTCTACTTGCAAACACATTTATGTATATTTATACTGTTGGGGCTTATCACTAGTAGTGTTATGTAGTATGTATATAGGAGAGTATTTGATCTGATACCTGGGTTATAAGGACTGTAACTCCACAGTCAACTTGAAGAATGCATACTTATAGGTAACAACTCATCACTCTTTGAGGAAATAACCTTAGATCAATGGTATGGTAAGGTTAGGACTCTATTTTTCAATGTTATGAGGCCCACATCCATATACTACAAGGGCCCACGTGCAATGTATGACGTTGGTGTAGTACTGAGACAACTGGATGGTAATAGACCTTCCAATGAAGATGCCAGTATCCTTGGACCTGGATGAAGACACCTTGGCTACCATGTTATAACAGACTGGACAGGATCCAGAGGTTTCATCATCTCATACTCTAGTTTCATAGTCTATCTGCTCTCCTTTACAATTATGATTAAGATTGAATCAGCCACCTCCAGCACTAGAGATACTGGTGCCCCTGTTGTTTTCATATAAAATCTCATTAGTTCCTTTTGAATGCGTAGTGGTTGGCACTAAAGAACCCAAAGTCCTGTCACACCTCAAATAGTGGCAGGATACAGTTGGACTTCTTGTATGATCCCCTCTAGTACCATCTGCTTCTAAATTAAGCTTAGTATATCTTAGTTTTACCAGACCACTGAGCTGATTAACAGCTCCTAGGGCTGGCCCGAAGGATTAGATATTTTTATGTGGTTAGGAACCAACTGGTTACTTAGCAACAGGACCTACAGCATATTGTGGGATCCAAACCACATCAAGAAATGAATTTCTATCACCAGAAATAAATTCCTCTGATTCTGTGCTGGCAGAGCGGGGAATCGAACCCGGTCCCTGAGGACGGTAGTTGAGCACGTAACTGACTCATCCAACAAGGAACTACTACCTGCTTCTGAGCTAGCACTATAGTATACCTCAAAATAGGGATGGGGTTGCCACTTGTTGAATTTACATTTTATTCATGAAGCTTACCTGTCAGATATATATACATATAGCTATTCACCGAAGTCCGACAGAATTTCAAAACTTACGACACACATAGTGGGAGTCAGGTGGTTAGTACCCATTCCCGCCGCTGGGAGGCGGGTATCAGGAACCATTCCCATTTTCTATTCAGGTTTTCTCTGTCGCCGGTACTGTCAACACCTGTTTTCAGTACCTCCGTCTTAGGATTTTGAAACTTCTTTGCTACTTAAGTACAGTGGACCCCCCGTATTCGCGTTCTCCAGATTCGCGGACTCACACATTCGCGGATTTCTCTGGGGAACGTTTCCCCTGCATTATTCGCGGAAATTCGCGCATTCGCGGTATTTTTCTACGATAAATATCCACAAATTCCTGTTTTTTTTTTTATGAATTTCATCATAAAATGCACTTTGTTCATGCAACTTACCTGACAGATATATATATAGCTGTATTCTCTGAAGTCCGACAGAATTTCAAAACTCGCGGCACACGCAGTGGGCGGCCAGGTGGTAGTACCCATTCCCGCCGCTGGGAGGCGGATATCAGGAACCATTCCCATTTTCTATTCATATTTTTTCTGTCGCCGGTCGGTAAACAACTGTTTACAGACCTCCGCCTAGGATTTTTTGGGGATGACTCGTTCTAAGTATCTGGATTGACTTTTTGGTTTTTTGATTTTGGATTGGCTTATCTGTGAACGTGATGTCTGGATCAAGTTCAGTGAGTTTCAGAGTGTGTGTGAAGAGTGATTGCAAGGTGAGGCTACCTAAATCATCGGTAGATCCCCACACAGTATGTATGGGGTGTAGGGGGCATGTATGTTTATTGGATGATCGGTGCAATGAATGCGAAGGTTTGACCGATGATGGATGGAAAGGGTATGATTCTTATAGGCGTAAATTGGAACGCGATAGGATCAGGAGGGCTTCCTCCAAGAGCGGTTCTTCGAAAGGTAAGGGAAGTAACATTTCACCTGTATTAACACCAGTAGAATTTGCTTCACCTAATCCTGTGTTGTTGCCTGCGGGCCCTGATGCTGTGTCTGGAGAAGGTAATGCCCTTTCTCTGATTCTAGAGTCGTTATGCACTCTAGAATCCAAAGTGTTGGCCTTGGAAACCGGCTCAATTAAAGTGTGTGATCGTGCCCCTAGTGTTGTGGAGGGGGCGTCAGATCGGCCCCATAATGCCTCTAGGCCTAGACCTCTATCGGACTCCCAGGACTCAGGGAGTGGGTATGTCGAAAGCCGCAAGAGGGTTACGGGGGCTCCCCACCGATCTGGCGTCCCTTCGGCAGGACCTGTTGTTAGTTCCCAGGCTGCCAAGGAGCGTGCACAGGCTCGCATCCTTAAGGACTGTTTTTCGTCCTCCGAGGCGCCCTCCCCGCGCAAGGGGTGGAGCGCTCGGAGAGACTCGCGTCCTTTGAAAAGGACTTTTCCGAGTGAGGACGCTTCACGTCCTCTCTCACCGTTATCGTTGCGGTCTTCACCTGCGTCGTATGACGCGTTTCCTCCGCAGAAGAGAGGTAGGACGTCATCTGAGGATGACGCTGAGAAGCGCTTCTTTCGCGCTTCGGAGAGGCAGGTAGCTGTACCTGTGAGAAGGAAGGAGGCGTCCCCTCGCCCCTCGTCTTCTCGCAGGTTCAGCCCTTCACCTCCTCTAGTTTCTTCTCCAACGAAGAATATTCTTGTATCTCTTCAAGACCAATTGTCAGCTTTAATGGCTCAGAAGACTCGCCCAGCAGCAGTCGAGCCTAAGCGTAGGAAGGACGTCAGGCTGCCTGTCAAGAGGACGAAGCAGTCCCCTTCTCCGTCTCCTCGTTCGTCTCTGTCTCCGCTTGCTTCTCCGTCGGAGCTTCCTCGATCTCGTTCTACTTGTAGGAAGTCTCGTGGACAGGACGCTTTTCTTCCCTCTCGACGTCCTGATCAGCCCGCGCGTCAGGACGCCTTTGAGGACGCTCGGCAGGACGCCTTGGAGGACGCTTTTGAGGACGCTCGGCAGGACGCTTTTGAGGACGCTCGTCGGGACGTTTTGCTAGACGCTTTGCCTTTTGAGAAGGCTTTCGAGAGCGCCCAGAAGGACGCTTTGAAAGCGAAAGCTAGACGCTTTAGCGGGAAGCGTAAGGACGCTTCTCTAGAGCGAGTTAGAGTAGCCTCTCTTGACGCTCAGCGCTGTCAAGACGCTCTTCGTTCTTCAAGCACTAAGGATCGACAGAAGGTCGGTCGCATTGAAGAAGCTGCTACACCTAAACCTCGAAAGTCTTTGTTGAAGGCTAGACCCGTTGGGCGCACGCCCTCTCCAGAGGAGCAGTCTCCTTTGCCTCTTAGGGAGGAAGGAGAGCTTAGTAGTCCGGCGGACTCAGTTGAGGAGGAGCAGCCTTCGGTTTCGTCTGTGTCGGATTATAAAGTGCTGGTACGACTGCTACGCTCGTCTTTTGGAGACAAGTTCCAGCCTGCAGCTCCCAAGTCTCCACCCTCTCAGTTTTCGTCATCTAAGTCTTGCAAGGTCCCGGAGTTTGTGGAAATGAAAACTTCGTTGTCCACCAAGAGGGCTTTTAAGAAGTTGCAAGATTGGATGGAACGTCGGAAGGATCAGGGCAAGTCGACTTTTACCCTTCCTCCTTCAAGACTCAGTGGGAAAGGTGGCATCTGGTATGAGACCAAAGGAGAAGTAGGAGTTAAGATCCCGTCGTCTTCCCAAGGGGACTTTGCTAGTCTGGTCGATGCTCAGAAGAGGTCCCTTTTGTCGACTGCTAAGATTTCATGGACGCCTACGGAGATTGATCATCACATGAAAGGACTGTTAAGGACTCTCGAAGTCTTTAACTTTCTAGACTGGTGCTTGGGAGTCCTAGATCTTCAATCTAGGAGTCCTGACTCGTTAAGTCTGGGGGAGCTGTCCAATGTGTTATCCTGCATGGACAAGGCCGTCAGGGATGGTTCGGAAGAGTTAGTGTCTGACTTCGGCACTGCTTTTCTTAAGTAGAGAGCGCTGTTCTGCAACTTTACGGCTAGATCTGTTTCTACAACACAGAAAGCGGAGCTTCTCTTTGCGCATCTTTCGAACCATCTCTTCCCCCAGACTATGGTAAAGGACCTGGCAGTGAGCCTACAGGAGAAGGCTACCCAGGACTTCTTGGCCCAGTCTTCAAGACGTCCCGCAGTCCCTACTACGTCTTCTTTTGGACGACCACCTAGGAAGGTTAAAGTCTTTCGTGGGGCTCCTCCCTCGAGAGCTGCTCCTCGAGGGAGAGGGCTTTCATGAGGAAGAGCTTCTTTCAAGCCAAAATCCTCTAAATGAAAATCAAGTCCTTCAGATGCCTGTCGGAGCCAGGCTGAAGTTCTTTGCGGGGCCGTGGAGAGAGAGAGATACAGATGCTTGGTCCCTCAAGATAGTGGAACAGGGGTACAAGATCCCCTTTTTGGACCCTCCTCCTCTATCCACAACTCCCAGAGATCTTTCCCCGTCATATCAAGGGGAGAAACGTCAGATTCTTTTCGATCTTTTAGATCAAATGATTGAGAAAAGAGCGGTGGAACAGGTCTTAGACCTGGGGTCACCAGGATATTACAACAGGCTTTTCCTGGTACCAAAGCAGTCGTCGGGGTGGCGTCCAGTCTTGGACGTGAGCAGGCTGAATCTTTTCATAGAAAAGAAAAAATTCAAGATGGAAACGCCTTAGTCGGTTCTAGGAGCCTTGAGACCGGGCGACTGGATGGTGTCCTTGGACCTACAGGAAGGCCGAAACTCTCTCTAAGCCTTGCAGCTGTCGTTCCTGGGACGGAAACGCCCGAAAAGCCACTGAATCCATCTGAATCCCCAGATACACGATGGACTGTGTTGGGGTCAGATGCGACTTTTCGAGGTTGACCAGAAGTCCCAGGGACCTCGCCAAGGCTAACGTGAAGTGAAGGTCCTTCAGACACCTCTCTTCTGACGATGCTCTGACAAGCCAATCGTCGAGATACAGGGATACTCTTATCCCTGCAGAATGTAACCATCTCGCTACATTCTTCATGAGCATGGTAAATACCATCGGAGCCGTGCTTAAGCCGAAACAAAGGGCTCGGAATTGCCAAACTTTGTCTTTTAACACAAACCTCAGGAACTTTCTTGAAAGAGGGTGGATTGGAACGTGAATCCACCCTCTTTCAAGAAAGTTTCTGAGGTTTGTGTTAAAAGACAAAGTTTGGCAATTCCGAGCCCTTTGTTTCGGCTTAAGCACGGCTCCGATGGTATTTACCATGCTCATGAAGAACGTAGCGAGATGGTTACATTCTGCAGGGATAAGAGTATCCTGTATCTCTGACGATTGGCTTGTCAGAGCATCGTCAGAAGAGAGGTGTCTGAAGGACCTTCACTTCACGTTAGCCTGGCGAGGTCCCTGGGGACTTCTGGTCAACCTCGAAAAGTCGCATCTGACCCCAACACAGTCCATCGTGTATCTGGGGATTCAGATGGATTCAGTGGCTTTTCGGGCGTTTCGTCCCAGGAACGACAGCTGCAAGGCTTTAGAGAGAGTTTCGGCCTTCCTGGGGAAGGAAACTTGCTCGGCGAGGGAGTGGATGAGTCTGCTGGGGACCATTTCCTCGCTGGAAAAGTTTGTTTCCCTGGGAAGACTACACCTCAGGCCTCTCCAGTTTTTTCCTGGCAGAAGAATGGAGAATCAAAGAGGATCTGGATGCGACCTTTATGATCACCGAATCGGTGAAAAACCATCTAAGATGGTGGTTAGATCCTCGGAAGTTTCGAGAGGGTTTGTCCTAAAGCTTCTGAGCCCCGACCTAGTGTTGTTTTCCGACGCCTCCGTGTCGGGATGGGGAGTAACACTGGGAAGGGGGGGAAGAGTGTCAGGCGCCTGAGGGGGTACAGGTGTCCTGGCACATCAATGTGAAGGAACTAGCGGCGGTTTTTCTGGCGCTACAGTTCTTCCAGCAAAAGGTTGCAGAAAAAGTTGTCCAAGTCAACTCTGACAACACCACGGCCCTTGCGTACCTAAAGAATCAGGGAGGTACACACTTCCGTCCTCTATTTTACTTAGCGAGGGAGATTCTGCTGTGGGCAGAGATGCAAGGCGAATCAGGATCCTGACGAGATTTTATCGCAGGAGTCCAGAACGTCAGAGCAGACCTTCTCAGCAGGCAGGATCAGATCCTGCCGACGGAATGGACGCTGCACCAAGACGTCTGTCGGGAATTATGGAAAACTGTGGGACGTCCTTATCGACCTATTTGCGACGTCAAGGTCGAAGAGGTTGCCTCTTTATTGCTCCCCTGTGTTCCGGATCCGGGAGCAGTCGCTATAGGCGCTCTGCTCTGGGACTGGACGAACCTGGACCTGTATGCCTTCCCGCCATTCAAGATCATGGGGGAAGTCATAAGGAAGTTCACGGCATCGGAGGGGACGAGGTTGACCCTGGTCGCCCCGATGTGGCCCGCGAAGGAATGGTTCACGGAGGTAATGTCCTTCCTCATAGACTTTCCGAGGACGTTGCCCTGGATGGGGAAGATCTACTCAGACAGCCCCACTTCGCAAGATATCACCGAAAACCTCTCCGCTCTGGGTCTGACTGCGTTCAGACTATCGAAAAGTTGGCCAGAGCGAGAGGTTTTTTCTAAAGCAGCTGCGAAAGCGATCGCCAACGCAAGGAGGGCTTCTCGAGAGCTGTTTACCAGTCGAAGTGGGCTTCCTTCAGGGCATGGTGTAGAAAGGAGGGAATTTCCTCTTCCACTACCTCTGTGAGTCAGATAGCCGATTTCCTGCTATTCCTAAGGAATATGCAGAAGCTGGCAGTCCCGACCATCAAGGGATATAAAAGTATGCTGTCAGCAGTCTTCCGACACAGAGGCCTAGACCTTACTGACAACAGAGATCTTCACGATCTCTTGAGATCGTTTGAGACAACCAAGATACCTCAGGCGAGGCCTCCTTCTTGGAACTTAGATTTAGTTCTTAGACTGTTGATGTCGAGTCCTTTCGAGCCTCTCCATGCAGCGTCTCTTAGGAACTTGACGAAGAAGGCTCTTTTCCTAACTGCTCTGGCGACGGCGAAGAGAGTTAGCGAAATTCAAGCCATTAGTAAACAGGTGGGCTTCAAAGGTGACAATGCTGTCTGCTCTTTGAGTCCCACTTTCTTAGCGAAAAATGAAAACCCGTCTAACCCTTGGCCCAGGAGCTTCGAAATTAAGGGTATGACAAGCCTTGTGGGCCAAGAACCTGAGAGAGCCCTGTGCCCTGTCAGGGCTCTAAAGTATGTTCGCAAGACAAAGGAGGTACGAGGTCCCTCAGATAATCTGTGGTGTTCGGTAAAAGACCCGATATACCATTATCCAAGAATGCTTTGGCTTTCTTTCTGAGAGACATGATAAAAGAGGCTCATTCGTCTTACCAGAAGACCGATTTGAGCCTCTTGCGAGTGAAAGCTCACGAGGTCAGAGCTGTCGCAACCTCGCTTGCCTTCCAAAGGAACATGTCGATCAAGGACATCCTTGACACCACCTTTTGGAGGAGCAATTCAGTATTCGCCTCACACTACTTAAGAGATGTGAGAACGATATACGAGGACTGTTGTTCTCTTGGGCCATACGTTTCTGCAGACACAGTCTTGGGGGCTGAAGGTAGCTCTCTCCCTATCCCTTAGTTAGGTTTAGGTTAGTTTTTAGTTGTTGTGTTTTTTGTTGTGGTGAGTCTTGTGTGAAGACCTCCCATCTCTTAGTTTAGTGTTCAGGGGGTCTTGGATAGTTGGTCAGGTGGTGGTCAGTTGCTTCGTTGCCCTCATATGTATGGCTCGATGGTCTTGTCACGTTGAGGTCACGTCCCCGTTGACAGAGCATCCAGAGCGCACCAGCACTACAGGTCTCCACCTAGCTGGCAACTCTGATTAAGCACAAGCAGGCTTAAGTGACAGTAATCACAGAGTCTACTTTGCTAACAGGTGAGGAACCAAGGTGTACATCATCTACTTAATTTAAGTTTCCTACAAATCCTATTCTGTCTCTTCCCCACCATCCGAAGGTGGGATTCAGCTATAATAATATCTGTCAGGTAAGTTGCATGAACAAAATGTTATTGTTATAATACAATTAAGTTTGTTCATACTTACCTGGCAGATATATATAATTAAGTGCCCACCCACCTCCCCTCAGGAGACAGTGGCACTGAGAAAATATGAATAGAAAATGGGAATGGTTCCTGATATCCGCCTCCCAGCGGCGGGAATTGGTACTACCACCTGGCCGCCCACTGCGTGTGCCGCGAGTTTTGAAATTCTGTCGGACTTCGGAGAATACAGCTATATATATATCTGCCAGGTAAGTATGAACAAACTTAATTGTATTATAACAATAACATTTTTTGTGATAAAACTATTAAAAAAACCAAGTATGAAAACTTTTAGTGGGTTGGGGGGCTCTGGTACGCATCCCCCGCGAATACAGGGGGACCACTGTATCCTGATTGTCTTTTGGTTATTGAACTTGGATTTGTGGCTAGGCACACGCTATTTGTGGACTGTTTTTGATTTTGGCTTGATTTTTCCTTTAAGATGTCTGGGTCTAGTTCGGCTAGTGTCAGAGTGTGTTGTATAGAAGAATGTAAGGTGAGGCTACCAAAGGCTTCGGTAGACCCCACACAGTATGCACGAGTTGTAGGGGACATGTGTGTATGATTGATGATCGTTGTAAGGAGTGTGAAAGTCTGTCTGATTCGGGTTGGAAGGCATATGAGTCCTATGTGCGCAAGTTAGAGCGTGATAGGATCAGGAGGTCTTCCTCCAGGAGTGTGTCAGGCAGTAGATGTCAAGGCAGTAATGTTTCTCATGCTAACCCTCCAGTAGATTTTGCAACTCCTAAACCTGTAGTGTTGCCTTTGGGCCCTGAAATGGTGTCTGTGGAGGATAATGCCTTGTCTGTGATTCTAGAGTCTCTACGTAATCTAGAATCCAAAGTGCTCGCCTTGGAAGGTAGAAGTGATAATAGTGCAGTGAAGTGCAGTGATAGTGCCCCTAGTGTTGTCAGATCGGCCCTATAATGCCTCTAGGCCTGGACCTCTGCCGGACTCCCAGGAATCAGGGAGTGGGCAAGTCGAAAGCTGAAGGAGGGTTACGGGGGCTCCCCACCGATCTGGCGTCCCTTCGGCAGGACCTGTTGACGCTTCCCAGGCTGCCAAGGAGCGTGCTCGTGCACTTATCCTTCAGGAGTGCTTCTCTTCCTCCGAGGCGTCCTCCCTGCACAGGGGTTGGAGCTCCCGGAAGGACTCGCGCCCTCTGAAGAGAACAAAGACGCTAGATGTCGCACAGGCGGCCGTCGTCTTTGGTTTCTCAGAGGAGGACGCTTCACGTCCTTTCGCTCCTTCTGCTTTGCGGTCTTCGCCTGAACATTTTGATGACTTTCCACCGCAAAAGAGAACAAAGATGCAAGATGTCGCACAGGCGGCCGTCGTCTTTGGTCTCAGAGAGGAGGACGCTTCACGTCCTTTCTCTTCTGCTGCTATGCGGTTGTCTCCGGAGAGTTTTGCTGCCTTTCCTCCGCAAAAGAAGACCAGGACGTCATCCAATGATGACGCTTTTGAGCGCCCCAGTCGCTCCAGGGATAGAACTGTTGCGGCTCCTGTGAAAAGGAAGAAGGCGTCCCCTCACCCCTCGCAGGATCAGCCCTTCCCCTGAGAAGGAGTCTTCTCCGACAAAGAAGATCATCCTTTCAATGCAGCAACAACTTGCTTCATTGCCTGCCGAGAGAGAGGCAGAGCCGTGTCGTCGGAAGAAGGATGATAGACTGCCTACCAAGAGGACCAGACAGTCTCCCTCGCCTTCTCCTCGCTCGTCTCTTTCTCCTGTTTTGTCGCCCTCTGGATTTCGTAAGGCTCCCCAGTGTTTGTCGAGAGGGCGCGAGGAACGTCTCCCCAAACGTTCTTCTGTCGAGAGGGAGGAACGTCTTCATGTTCGCAGCAAGGATTGTTTTCCTGCTCGCCAAGACGCCCTCCTCTCTTCTCATCATGACGCTTCGTTTGTGAAGCGTGATGTTCGTTCTTCAGTTAGACAGGACGTTTTTCAAGCTGATAAGCTTGACGCCATTCAAGCTGCTTCGTTTCGTCAAGCAGCTCGTCGAGACGCTTCTCGCTCGTCCCTGAGGGATGCTCCGTATGCTGCCAAGCATGACAATTGTTCGGCTGCGAAGCAGGACGCTCCTCAAGCTGCTAAGCTTTGTCAGGACGCACAGCGTGATGCTTTTCTGGGACGCTCGCTGACGCTCGGACGCTCTTCAAGACGCTTCTCAAGACGCCCTCCGTCAACAGGACGTTCGTCAAGACAACCGTCAAGACGCGCTTCAAGAGGACTTCGCAACTGCTCCTGAACCTTTGGAAGACGCTCAGCCTTGTGCTCAGAGCTCGTCTGTTCAGCAGCGATCTGCTTTGAAAATTGGCCCTAAAGGTCTTGTACCTCTCCCTTCGGTAGTCTCGTCTGTCGCTCCTGCGGAAGAGGGAGAAGTTAGCAGTTCGTCGGAGGTAGCAGACGAAGAGCAGCCTTCGACTTGAGCGTCTTCGGATTATCAGGTCTTGGCCCGCCTCCTACATGCTTCGTTTGGAGACAAGTTCCAACCCTCGGCCCCTCGCTCTCCTCCTTCTCAATTTTCTTCTTCAAAAGCCAGTAAAGCTCCGGGTTTTGTTAAGATGAAGACTTCTCTTTCGACCAAGAGAGCGTTTAAGAAGTTACATGATTGGATGGAATCGAGAAAAGCACAAGGCAAGACCTCTTTTGCCCTGCCTCCGTCAAGACTCAACGGCAAAGCAGGGATATGGTACGAGACGGGAGGACATTGGACTGAGAGTTCCCTCCTCTGCCCAAGGCGACTTTGCCAGCCTGGTTGACGCCCCGAGGAGGTCTCTCCTTTCGTCGGCGAAGGTGTCTTGGACACCTTCTGAGTTAGATCACCATCTTAAAGGACTCTTCCGGACGATGGAGGTATTTAACTTTTTGGACTTGTGTCTGGGAGTCCTGGATACACAGACTCGATTAACCTGGGGGAGCTGTCCAGCATTCTTGCATGTATGGACAAGGCCGTCAGGGATGGTTCGGAGGAGCTGGCTTCGCACTTTGGTACAGGGCTCTTGAAAAAGAGAGCGTTGTACTGCAACTTCACTGCGAAGTCTGTTTCTCCCTCGCAGAGGGCAGAGTTACTGTTCGCCCCTCTTCGAGCCATCTCTTTCCAAGGCTATGATCAAGGATCTGGCTGTCAGCCTGCAAGAGAAGGCTACGCAAGACCTTCTAGCTCGGTCTTCTAGACGTCCTGCAGTTCCTTCAACGTCTCAAGCTTCCAAGAAGCAGAAGCCCTTTCGAGGCAGAGCTTCCTCAAGACCGGCTCCTTGAGGAAGAGGCCTTCCCAGAGGCAAAGCCCCTTCCAAATTCAGGGGAAAGAAGTGAGCCTTCAGTCCTTCAGTCACCAGTAGGAGCCAGGCTTCGTTCGTTTGCGAAAGCCTGGAGAGAGATAGATGCAGACAGCTGGTCGCTCAACATCATCGAGCAAGGATACAAGATCCCTTTCCTGAAGCCTCCTCCGCTGTGCACGACACCTAGGGATCTGTCACCCTCTTACCATTGGGAGAAGCAGCAGATTCTTTACAATCTGCTCGAGCAAATGCTCGAAAAGAGAGTGGTGGAACAGGTCTTAGACCTAGAATCCCCGGGCTTCTACAAAAGGTTATTCCTGGTGCCAAAACAGTCGGGAGGATGGCGACCAGTGTGTTAGACGTAAGCAGTTTGAACCTTTTTGTGGAGAAGCAAAGGTTCAAGATGGAGACGCCTCAGTCAGTTCTTGGGGCCTTAAGACCAGGCGACTGGATGGTGTCCTTAGATCTACAGGACGCTTATTTTCACGTCCCGATCCATCCCCAGTCGATGAAGTACGTACCTGCGGTTTGTCCTGAGAGAGAAAGTTTTCCAATTCAGGGCACTTTGCTTCGGGTTGAGCACGGCCCCCATGATCTTCACGATTTTAATGAAGAACGTGGCGAGGTGTCTTCATCTTCCGAATGTCAGAATCTCTCTGTATCTAGACGACAGGCTCATTCGATCGTCTTCAAAGGCTCGGTGTCTGAAGGACCTTCACTCAAATTTGACCCTGGGACCGCTGGTAAATTTTGAAAAGTCACATCTGATCCCGACGCAGTCCATCGTGTATCTGGGGATTCAGATGGATTCAGTGGTCTTTTTTGGGCCTTGTTTTCCGTCCCCAGGAAACGTCAGCAGCAAGGCTTAAACAAAGTGTCAGCCTTCCCGAGGAAAGAAACATGCTCAGTGAGGGAGTGGATGAGTCTGCTGGGGACCATTTCCTCGTTGGAGAAGTTTGTTTCCCTGGGGAGACTGCACCTCAGACCTCTCCAGTTTTTCCTAGCGGAGAGCTGGGAGGACAAGGAGAATCTCGATGCGATCTTGAAGATATCAAGAGAGGTAAAGGATCACCTAAGGTGGTGGCTCGATCCTGCAAAGCTGTCGGAGGGATTTGCCCTCAAGCTTCAGAGCCCCGACCTAGTGTTGCTCTCCGACGCGTCCACCATGGGGTGGGGAGCAACAATTACAGGGGGGGGGGGGGGGGGGAAGGGGGGGGGGGGGGGGGGAAGAAGTGTCAGGCACCTGGAGAGGGGAACAGGTGTCCTGGCACATAAACCTCAAAGAGCTGGCGGCCATCTATTTGGCGCTCCAGTTCTTCCAAGACAAAGTCTCACATCAAGAAACAGGGAGGAACACACTCTTGGTCCCTGTTCACTCTAGCGAGAGAGATCTTGTTGTGGGCAAAAGCACGGGACGTAACAATCCTTACGAGGTTCGTCGCAGGCGTCGAGAACGTCCGTGCAGATCTCCTCAGTCGGCAAGGTCAACTGTTGCCAACCAAATGGACTCTTCACCAGGAGGTATGCCAAGAGCTGTGGGGTTTATGGGGACGTCCTCTCGTAGACATCTTTGCGACTTCGAGGACAAAGAGACTTCCGCTGTACTGCTCCCCGGTGCTCAATCCAGGAGCAGTAGCGATAGATGCCCTTCTCTGGGACTGGACAGGGATGGACCTATACGCCTTCCCCCCATTCAAGATCCTGGGAGAAGTTATGAGAAAGGTTGCAGCGTCAGAAGGGACGAGAATGACGTTGATCGCCCCGTTCTGGCCTGCGAAAGAATGGTTCACAGAGGTCATGTCCTTCGTAGTAGACTTCCCGAGGACGCTTCTGTCAAGGATAGATCTACTCAGACAGCCCCGCTTCAAGAGGTACCACAAAAACCTCCCTGCTCTGAGTCTGACTGCGTTCAGACTATCCAAAAGTTGGCCAGAGCGAGAGGCTTTTCAAGACCTGTGGCAAGAGCTATTGCCAATGCAAGGAGAGCTTCCGCTCTTGCAGTTTACCAATCAAAGTGGGCTGCTTTCAGGAGTTGGTGCAGAAAGAAGGGCATTTTCTCTACCACGACCTCTGTGAACCAAATAGATGACTTCCTACTTTACCTGAGGGAAGGACTTGAAGCTGGCAGTCCCGACGATCAAAGGCTACAGAAGTGTGCTGTCTGTAGTCTTTAGACATAGAGGCATGGACTTAGAAAACGACAAAGACCTTCACAATCTCTTAAGATCCTTCGAGACCACGAAGGTGCCTCAACCTAAGTTGCCGTCATGGAACTTGGACGTAGTCCTAAAGTTCCTGACGTCCAGTCATTTTGAACCTCTTCATGCTGCGTCACTAAGGGACATTACCAGAAAGGCTGTTTTACTAACTGCTCTGGCGACGGCGAAGAGAGTTAGCGAAATTCAAGCCATCAGCAAGCACGTTGGCTTAAGGGGCATAATGCCGTTTGTTCATTGGCCCGACGTTTTGCTAAGAACGAGAAATCGTCCAACCTTGGCCAAGAGCTTGAGATTGAGGGTATGGCGAAATATTGGACGGGAGCCAGAGAGAGTCCTGTGCCATGTCAGGGCTCTCTCAAATTCTATTTGCGGAAACGAAGGAATGTCGAGGTCCATTCTAGCAACTTCGTGGTTGTTCAGTTCAGAAAAAACCAGACTTGCTGATGTCTAAGAACTGGCTCCTGGCATTCTTCTTGAGGGACACCATCAAGGAAGCGCATTCATCTTGTGAAGACAGTGACATGAAACTGTTGAAAGTGAATGCTCACGAAGTGAGGGCTATCTCTACCTCGGTAGCCTTCCAAAAGAACATGGCACTCAGTGACATTTTGAGTGCCACCTTTTGGCGTAGCAACTCGGTGTTCGGTTCACACTACATATTGTTATTTTATTTGCTTGCACTTACATCCAATGGCATTATATATCTGTACAAAATGAGACAATGTATATTATTTTAGAAATAAGAAGTTTATGTGGTAAATTGTATACAATGAATGTATACTAAAAGCATTATTGGATTTACATAGAACTTGTAACAAAGATAGAGTGATGTTAGCATTCCTGAATAATTTTATGTATCTATGTGCTCGCGTGTTTAAGATTCACATTCAGAAGTGGCAGTTGATTGAGCAGTGTTTTGGTGTTATGCTGATGCTTGCTTGTATGAACAGTGTTTTATCACTGCAGAATAGAATTTTATTTACATGTAAAATACCCTTACTGTGACCTTTGTATTTATTTAGTAATGGTTCAGGCAATGCTTTCAGATCCACAAGGTTCTCTAGTATGTACAGAGAACTTTTGGCTCCCAAATACAGTAGCCCAGCAGTTCCCCCCCCCCCCCCCCCCCCCCCCCCCCCCCCCCCACCCCCCTCTCTCTCTCTCTCTCTTCTTTATTGTTTAGAAGATTGCTGTAAAAGATATACATTATTCCAGTCTCCAATTTATTGAGTCAAAAGGGCTGTTCTTGTCAAAACAAGCAATTAGTAGAGGTAGCCATAGTGTTCAAAATATTTGACTACAGTATTTACATATTTATCAAAAATTGTGGAAGATGTTTGTGCTAGCCTAGATAGTAAAAAGCTCTCTTCCCCCCGTGGGAAAACTTTTATGTGTCACCTGCAGTAGTATGTTTTAGCTGCAGTTATTTTTATTTCTGTCTTATGTTGTACATTTCCTCTTTTCACTTTTTAGTACAATTCTATTTCACCACTGGTCTTCATCTTCTTTAAGCCATTTAGGGCTTGGATGATGTGAATTTTGATGATTTCCTTCACATAATCTTGCACCATAGTGTTTATCATGAACCTAAACAAGCCTACAAATGCATCACCTCTTAAGATTGATTCTTCAAATGCAAGGAATCCGTATACTCAATTTTTAGATTATTTTTGCCTGGCTTAAGTAAATTTATCCCAACATTTTATACCTTACTTTTTAGGCAGTCTGGTTTTTAGTTTTATAAGCCAAGCTAACTAAAGTTGTTTGCCTTGTTAACTTTTTTGTTTTACTGTATTACCTATAAATAGCATCTTAACCATTATTAACTGTTGTGTGAATTATTTAAACTAAATTCATAATCATTATACTGAAAAAAATCCTTGGTACTAAATATTTCGATGGCTAGGTAAAGCCAGGGCATCTAAAGGGAAATTCATGAGCAAACTCTGCATGTAACCTTTCTCTGGTAATGAGACATTGGGGAGGAAAATGATTTGTAATCCCTTGTGAGATACACCCTCTTTGTTGGATAGAGGTGTATGCCACCTAAAAGTCTTAAGGGGTCCTAGTTGGCATTGTTAGGCAAGTTGATGGGCAGTGTTGAAGACTTTTGGTTAAAAGTGCTATTTTGATAACCACTGTTCATGAATAGTAGCAAAGTGCTCTGATGAGAGAGAGAGAGAGAGAGAGAGAGAGAGAGAGAGAGAGAGAGAGAGAGAGAGAGAGAGAGAGAGAGAGAGAGATAAATAAATTTAATCAGTTACAATACAGACTTTGCTAAGTGTCAAAATAATGCTCTAGAGAACCATCCTGAAAGACCTGAAAAAGAGAGCAGTGCACTTTATATTTGTTCTTTGATACATTACTTTTTATTGAATGTTAATATTTCAACAATTACAGTGTACTGCATTTTAGGTAAAATGATGATCTAGCATGATTACATAATTCAAAAGCCATAACAGTACTATATAGTACAGTGCTGTAGATATGAGAGCGATGGGGAGTATCCATAGTTTTTTCCCATTCTTTGCTTAGTAAATTACATTACATACAATTTACAATAGAATTCTTTCATTATTTTACTAGTTGCAAGCACATTTACATACTATGTTAATAGCACCAAGTGAGAAAAGGTGTGAAAATTGTGCAAAATAATTACTGTTACAACTGTATGTGATGACATCACTTTGTTATAAGCATGGTATGCATATTAAAAGTTTAACATACATTTACTTAGTTTCATAAATTTCAGTTGTGTTTTACTGTTGCTTCACTTATATACATACTCTTACACATTTGCCATTGAGCAGTACAGTGTCACATTCAAGAGTGTTTGTGTACTGCTGTCGGGGTTGTTGCTATGACTTGTTCTGTTGGATTCAATTAAATAACAATTGCATTGAATAATTATAAAACCCATACCCAGTGACGAACACAAATTTTGTAAATTGCTATAGTACTGCAGCAAGGAAAACTGGTAAAATTGAGACAGTTAGTTTTTAAACAAGTATACAGTATTGTGATCACTTGACAAAGAATTGACAGTAACCTACAAGTTAAATTCAACTTTGTATTTACTCAGGTGCATTTATTTTCATTTACTTTACAATTTTGAATACTATTCAATACTACCACTGTAATCTACAGTACTCTGTGCATACTTTGCTTTTGTATGCAAATACTTGACCATAATAAACTAGTATACATAGATGTATATATATCCTGATGACTACCTTGATGGGGACATTTTTCTAGCTACATTATAGTAGTGTTTGTGGATGTAATTCAAGGCAGAAAAGTTTATTCGACTGTATTTATTTGCCACTCCTCTGTCTTCTATGCTGACATATAGGGTATGCAACTAAATTGGAAGGTTTAGCTAAGTTTTGGTGATAGTTAGCATAGCCTAGAAGAGGCTCTCACCCAGTTTCACCATTATCAGAGTTAAATGGTTTGGTTAAACTATTTATTAGTAGTAATAAACAGACTTTTATCCTTTCCTTGGCACTATTTTTCTGAATCTCAGGTGGATTGCTGTGTATAAAAAGGAATAGATAACAGTTGTTGTGCAATACTGTAGTTAGATACAGGCAGTCCCCGGCTTATGACGGTGGTTCCATTCTTGAGACACGCTGTAAGCCGAAAATCGTCGTAAGCCAGAAAATCATCAAAACCATAAGAAAACCTTACTTTTAATGCTTTGGCTGTATTAAAAACTATGTAAACTGCATCTTTAATGCATTTTTCATCAAAAAACCTTCAAATATTGATTATTTTGCATTTTTGGAGTCACATTTTTTCCGTCAGATTGGCGTTGCAAGCATTGTAACCCTGGAACATGTCATAAACCTGGAAATAATTTCTGCTGAATATAATTGAAAAGCGCTGTAACCTCGGAATGTCGTAAGCCGAACCCATCGTAAGGCGGGGACTGCCTGTAATCTGATCTGTACTTTAAGAAAGACTGGCTTAAACTATTTAGTATTTTTGTACATGAACTTCCCTGACAGATATATACTTAGCTATAGTCTCCGACGTTCCCGACAGAATTTCAAATCTCGCGGCACACGCGACAGGTAGGTCAGGTGGTCTACCTTACCCGCCGCTGGGTGGCGGATGTACGAACCACTCCCGTAAGCTTGTCAGATTTTTCTCTGTCGCGGGAACGATAACAACTGTTGTCGGTTCCTCTCGATAGTTTTTCGAGTTCTCGCTTGCCTGGAGTTAATTTGGACTTCGTTTGGTGACGTATTCGCTTTGTTTGGCTTGGCATAGCGCTGATTGTGGACCGGTTTGATTTGAGTTTGATTTTCTTTAACGATGTATGATCTAGAATCGGTAGTTAAAACTTCGGTTTTGTTTAGGGTTTGCGTGAATGAAGGATGTAAGGTGAGGTTGCCGAAAGCTTCGGTAGACCCCCACACGGTTTGCAATGAAATGCAGGGGGAATGAATGTGCTTTTGCTAACCCTTGTAATGAATGTAAGGGATTGAATGAAGAAGAATATAAGGCTCTCTCTTCTTATGTTAGGAAGTTGGAACGTGATAGAGTGCGTAAGGCTTCCTCTAGAAGTTCTAGCAGATCTAGAATGAGTGAGTTGGATGTGGATCCTAATAGTACTAACGTTAGAATTAGAAACTTCTTCCAAAGTTGCAGCCCCGGCTCCCGCACCGAAGCCGAAGATTCGCCTTCGGAGGCGGCAGCTCTGAAACCAAGAACGTTCTATGGATCAGAAGATTCGTCAGTTGGAAGGTAAGGAGAGTGTTAGTGATCAGTGCAGTGTCCCCAGTTGTGGAGGGTGCGTCTGACCGGCCTCCTTAGTGCCTCTAGGCCTAGACCTCTTCCAGACTCCCAGTTCCCAGTGGAGTAGGAAACAAAGTCGAAAGCGCAGGAGGGCTAGGGGAGAAGCCCCCACCGGTCAGGCGCCCCTCGGCAGATCCTGAAGTACGCTCCCAGGCTGCCTCGGATCGCTACAAGAAGGAGCTCCTACGCCAATGCTTCTCCTCTTCGTCGTCTCCCTCTCCGAAGAGAGGTTGGAACTCCCGGATGCGTCGCGCCCGTTGAAGAGGGCTTGGAAGGCTCCCTGCAGTCCTTTGGCTTCTAGTCCGGAGGTTTTCCCGGAAGAATCGTCGGTGGAGGCGAAGAAACCCAAGAAATCCTGTGATCGTTCTTCTTCTCGGCTCCGCGCTCGGCGCCTGCTTCCGAGGAAGAACAAGAAGATTCTCCTACGAGAGTACTCGCGGGACTTCAAGCTCAGATCACGGCGCTAGCAGACTCTCTAGCAGTTAGATCACGTAGGAAGAAGGACGTTTCTCTTCCGATCAAAGAGATCTAGGCGCCCGCTCTTCAGAGGATCGTTCTCCTTCATATGTGGGAGGTTTAGTATGAAGGTGGGGGCGGGGGCGCGTGAGCGCCCTCGCTCGCGTGAGCGCCCTCGCTCGCTAGTGAGCGCCTTCCTTCGCTCGCTGGCTCTCTTTCGATTTCAAGACGCCAAACATCGGTAGGACGCTCTATGGAGAAAGAAGTTTTTTCTTTTTTTTCCAGATTGGATTCCCGCTTCCGGTAAGCGCACTGCACCTGCTCATCACGCGATTTCTTCAACTCCCTCGCGTGAAACTTCTCCTCAGCAGCCTCAAGATTCTAGAAGGCGCCCTTATACAAGTAGGGCGTTCTTCTTCCAGATGTCACTCTCCTCGAGTGTCGGATCGTGACTTCTCTCCTGACAGGCATCTAGAGTCTGGTAGGAGTCGTGTGCATGATAGACGGCCTACTGTTAGCCGCTCCCCGCAAGGTAGGCGCCCAGAGCCTACTGCACATAGATCTCCTAGTAGGCGCTCGTTTTCTTTAAGGCGTCATACTCCTGATTATTCCTCCTAGGGGCAGACAACAGAGTCTTTCAAGCGCCCTTCTCCGTGTAGGCGCTCTCCCGCTTCTAGGCGCACTTCTCCTGACCGTTTGTCTCTTGGTAGGCACAGGAATCCCGGAAGCGCCCTTCTCCAAGTAGGCGCTCGTTAGTTTTGAAACGCCATTCTCCTGAATGTACCCTCTTGTTAGACGTCAAGAGTCTCGCAAGCAGCCTTCTCCTAGTAGGCGCATTTCGCCTTCCAGTCGGACTTCCGTTGATCGTACGCAACTGGACAAGTATGGAGAGCCGCGCAAGCGCTCTGCTCTCGATAGGCGCTCTTCTCCTGGCAGCCGCTCGCCTCAGGATAGGCGCATAGAAGTATAGTAGGCGCTCGCCTCCCTCGTAAGCGCCCTGTGGATGTTTCCGAGGATTTCTCGGAGTAGGAGCCCTACCTCTGCCTTCGGCTGAGATTCCGTATACCTCGAAGAGGGAGTCTCATCGTAGACTTCCCAGATCTTCTCATCGTTCTCCAGTGGATGTGAACTCTTCTAAGAGAGGGCGTTCTCCAACCTCTCGCTCAACTCCTGCTAGGATCCCTTCGTCACATAAGGATCTTCAGCGCCTCGCCTCGAGAAGACGACCTAGAAGGTTCGGATGAGGAACCGAACACTTCTGCTGCTGCCTCTCTTCTTACAAGAAGCTTACAGAGCTACTTTTACAAGTTTTGGGGATTCCCTTACGCCTACGGCTCCTCCTTCTCCTCACTCACTTTTTTCAACGTGCGAAGACAGCGAAGAGTTCTTCTTGTGTGAGGATGAAGCCAACTCTTTCTATGAAGAAGGCACTGAGGAGTTTGGTTCCTGGATGGCTTCCAAAGAAGAAGCGGGGAAAACGATGTTCGCTTTTCCTCCTTCGAAGTTATCAGGACGCGCTGGTTTTCTGGTACGAAAACAGGAGAGCCCTTAGGATTGGGTCTACCGTCTTCGGCTGATTCGGATTTTCGGCACTGGTAGATTCGACAAGGAGAACTGCCCTTAACTCTGCTAAGACGACTTGGGCAATGAAATGAATTGGATCATTTGCTCAAAGGTATGTTTAGAGTGCTGGAAGTATTTAACTTCCTTGATTGGTCGTTGGGGAGTCCTCCAGCCAAGAAAATTGAAGTGCCAGAGTCACAATTTCGCCAGAAGATCTTATGTGTGTTTTTGTCTTGTATGGACAAGTCGGTAAGAGACGGAGCGAGAAATCGATCCCTACCCTGTGGTGGCCGGGATCGTGAAGAAGAGGTCGGTTTATTGTTCCTTCTTAACGAAGTCGGTCTCCCATGCTCAGAGGTCTTCTTTGCTGTTGCTCCTCTGTCTACTCAGTTGTTCCCGAAACATCGAGTGCAGGACATTTCGAGGTCACTTTTCGGAAACCAAAGCCACCCCAGGACCTTTTGGCACAGTCGGCAAGAAAAACCTCGCCCTTCCTTCCCTACCAAGGCTAAGAAGGAAAAGGCAAGTGTCGAGAAACCCTTTCGAGGGGCATCTTCATCAAGAACCTCTACGTTTAGAGGTCGTAGACCTTCAAGAAGGGGTAAGACTTTCGCCAAGTCTGTTAAAGCCCCCAAATAACTTGCAAGTCCTTCAATCAACGGTGGGCGCCAGACTCTTAGAGTTTGCAGAAGTCTGGGTCCCAAAAAAGGGGCTGGATCCTGGACCCTTTCTATTTTGAGGAGAGGTTACCTCATCCCTTTCGTCGAAAGACCTCCCTTGACGGGACCATCCCAAGGGAACTGACGGCCAGGTACAGAGACCCCATCATGAATCAAGCTCTCCATCTAGCAGTAGATCAGATGCTGGAGAAGGGGGCTATCGAACTAGTGACAGACCATCATTCATCGGGCTTCTACAACCGCCTTTTCCTAGTTCCGAAGTCCTCAGGGGGATGGAGACCGGTGTTGGATGTAAGCGCCCTGAACTTCTTCGTAGAAAAGAAGAAGTTCACGATGGAAACGCCTTCATCAGTGCTGGCAGCACTTCGTCCAGGGGGACTGGATGGTTTCCTTGGATTTACAGGACGCTTACTTCCACGTACCGATCCATCCTTCCTCGAGGAAGTTTCTCAGATTCATGATGGGGGGGAAAATTTTTCAGTTCAGGGCTCGTGTTTCGGCCTCTCGACGGCCCCTCAAGTGTTCACGGGGATTTTGAGGAATGTGGCTCAATGGCTTCATTTTGAAAGGGGTGAGGATATCCATGTACCTCGACGATTGGCTAATAAGGCCAATTCAGAAGATCGTTGTTTGAAGGACTTACAAGTAACTTTAGAATTGACGAAGGCTTTGGGACTTCTCGTCAATTTCAAGAAGTCATCACTAATTCCCGAGCAAGAGTGTGTGTATCTCGGGATACAGATGAACTCTCTGAGTTTCGGGCTTTTCCCTCGCAGGAAAGGAAAGGGAAGCCCGAGGATTCGAGAGAGTAACAACCTTCTTAGGGAAAGAAGTATGCACAGTGAGGGAGTGGATGAGTCTGCTGGGGACGCTCTCTCTGGAGCAATTCGTTTCCCTAGGAAGGTTGCACCTGAGACCACTCCAATTCTTTTCTTCATCGGAATTGGAGTCGTCGTTCTCAGGATTTGACGTTCTCCCTGTCGTTATCCCAGGACATCAAGAAACATCTCTTATGGTGGACAGATCCCAACCTCTTTGCGAAGGGACTGTCTCTTCAATCACAGACCCCCAACCTGGTGTTGTTCTCCGACGCGTCGGACATGGGGTGGGGTGTGCAACTCTGGGAACCAGCGAAGTGTCAGGTACCTGGGTGGGGGACCAGGTAGCCTGGCACATCAACAGAAAGGAGTTGATGGCTGTGTGGTTGGCTCTGAAGGCTTTCGAGCCCAAAGTCAGAAGATCGGTAGTGCAGGTCAACGCGGACAAACACTACAGCTCTGGCATACATCAGGAAACAGGGGGGGGGACGCATTCCTTCTCCCTGTACGAGACAGCAAGAGACCTCCTTCTGTGGGCAGAAGAAAGAGGAATCAAGCTTCTCACAGGTTCGTGCAGGGAGAAAGGAATGGATTAAAGGAATGTAAGAGCAGATCTCCTCAGCAGGAAAGTATCAGGTCCTTCCCACAGAGTGGACCCTTCATCTGGATGTATGCCAGAGCCTGTGGAAGTTATGGGGCAGGCCACACATAGACCTCTTTGCCACGTCAAAGAACAAGAGGCTGGATCCTTACTGCTCTCCGATATCAGATCCAGAGGCAGTAGCAATAGACGCTCTTCTTCTAGACTGGAACGGACTCGACGTCTACGCGTTTCCCCCCTTCAAGATCCTGGGGCTAACCATCAAGAAGTTCGTAGAGTCCGATTCAACGAGAATGACCTTAATCGCTCCCTTTTGGCCGGCCCAAGAATGGTTCACAGAGGTACTGGAATGGTTGGTGGACCTTCCAAGATCGCTCCCGCTAAGGAGCGATCTACTCAGACAAACCCCACTTCGACAGGTACCACAAAAATCTCCTCGCTCTCAGTCTGACTGGTTTCAGACTGTCCAAAGTTTGGTCAGAGCGAAAGGCTTTCAGCAACAGCTGCTAAAGCAATCGCAAGAGCGAGGAGACCTTTTCCACCTTGCGTGTATACCAGTCAAAGTGGGATGTCTTCAGACGTTGGTGCAAGAGGAAGAACATTTCCTCTTCCAGTACCTCTGTGACCCAAATTGCGGATTTCCTTATTTTCCTCAAAGAAGAATGTCATCTGGTTGTGTCAACTATTAAGGGATACCGCAGTATGTTGGCGGCGGTATTTCGGCATAGAGGCTTAAATATATCCGATGATAAGGACCTGCATGATCTTATTAGATCATTTGAAACCATTAAGCGTCCTCATGTAGTACCGAAACTGGAATCTAGACGTAGTCCTACAATTCCTTGGATCGTCTAGATTCGAACCTCCTGGCTTAGCCTCTTTCAAGGATTTGACGAAGAAAAGGCTATCTTCCTTTTGGCCCTAGCTACAGCTAAGAGAGTGAGTGAGCTCCAAGCTATTGAGGGCAATGTAGGGTTTAAGGAAGATATTCTATGGTGTGTTCATTTCTTCCAAGTTTCTGGCAAAGAATGAAAACCCATCACGCCTTGGCCCAGAGCTGTTGAAGTTCGTAGTTTATCTTTTCTAGTAGGGGAAGAGCCTGAAAGAACTCTTTGCCCTATGAGAATTATGAAGTATTTTCCTTAAGAGGAAGGAACAACTTAAGGCTAATCAAGATGTGCTTTGGTGCTCCGTAAAGGACCCACTCGGCCCATGTCGAAGAATGCTCTTTCCTTTTTTCTGAGAAGCCTTATTACGAGGGCACATGTTGCCTGTAAGGAAGATCATTTTTAGACTACTGAAAGTTGAAAGCTCACGAGGTGAGAGCCATCGCAACTTCGCTTGCATTCAGAAAAAAATATGTCTGTGCGGAACTTGATGGAGGCGACTTTTGGAGATGCCAACGGTTTTCGCAAACCACTACCTACGTGATGTAAAAATCACATATGATAAATGCTTCGCCTTGGGTCCTTTCGTATCGGCGGATTCGTTGCTGGGGCAGGGAGCTGAAAACTTATCCTGTGTAAATTTTTTATATGTTACCCTATATTTTATATTGTTGTTTCTGGTTGTCTGAAAGAGGTTGCAGGAGGCACTCTTTTTGTCGTAATATTAACCCTTTGTATTTTGGTTAGGTGGTCTGGTGGTTTTGCTCCTTGCAGAGGTAGTGGTAAGGATCTTGTTAGGTAAGCGGACAGGTCCCTCTAACAGCATCCGACTTGGATTCTACCACAATAGGGGATCACATATCCCAGTGGTAGATCCGAGAGTCTTTCAGCATCAGGTCACGTCCTAGCTGTAGCTCTCCAGGCAATGCAGACTCAGAGATAGTATCTATGAAGTCTTCATCCTGAAAAGGTTGAGAACCAAGGTTTTTATATCCTACAACATAGTTGTTTTCCCGTCTTACCTGTATTATTGAGCTGTCTCTTACCCTCCACCAAGGGTGCCAATCCAACTAAGCTATATATCTGTCAGGGAAGTTCATGATACAAAAATGATATTGTTAAACTACAATAAAGTTTTGTACATACTTACCTGGCAGATATATACGATTAATGGCCCACCCAGCCTCCCCTCAGGAGACAGGTGGAAGAGAAAAATCTGACAAGCTTACGGGAGTGGTTCGTACATCCGCCACCCAGCGCGGGGTAAGGTAGACCACCTGACCTACCTGTCGCGTGTGCCGCGAGATTTGAAATTCTGTCGGGAACGTCGGAGACTATAGCTAAGTATATATCTGCCAGGTAAGTATGTACAAAACTTTATTGTAGTTTAACAATATCATTTTAAAACAGATTGGCTAAGTATCTGGCAAGACATAATAATTGTTAACGATTCTTTACAACTTGCTGACTTGATTCATGTACTACTGTACATTTATGTGTTATGCAAATGACTTTTGGTAAACTGTATTTACTGAAAGTCAGTTTTCAGATGGTATGGTGACTTGAACATTTAGAATATGTTGACAGTGTTTAATCTTTCCTTCCTTCTTTCTTTTGCTAGTGTACCAGTTGCAGCAGCAGGCACCCAAACCTGCAGCAGTGCTGTGTACAGATCGGCCCCCTGATTGTCCACCATATTATGGCTTGGAATACCATGGTAGTATCAGCCACCTTCAAAGCCAAGATAAGCTAACCATGAATGGATCGTACCTTGTACGGCGCAGTGAGAAGGCAGAGGGATTCTATACGCTCAGCATGAGGTAAGAGCTTGTTATTGTATAGAATTATTAAGCTTTTTACATGTTCTTACCAACAGTAAGAATTTAAGAATCTACACATTGTTTTATAATTTTATCTACTTTCCACA